>NC_134943.1:12476874-12786484 GCF_051020765.1 Lasioglossum baleicum | reverse complement strand
ACCGATTTTGGGACACTTTGGGACAATGTTGTATAGTGATAAAGTCCTGCATATGATTTTTTTATTTATTGTATTTTTATTTAATATTGAAAATTTGTATTTTATATAAAACTGAATATACAGTCGGTCACAAAAATATTGGGACAAAATTGCAATAGATCGGAATTGTAGAAAAAGTACTAAAAGTTGCATTTCACAACTTTTTCATGTGGGCCTATATTGAAAATTTAAAAAAAAATACGTTTTGTAGATCTGTGTCGATTAAACATATTCTGAAAATTTCGTAAAAATCGGTCGACGTTGCAATGAGCTACAAACGTTTAAAGACGGTGAAAATTGCAATTTTTCACGATTTTCGGTCTGTAACTTCAATAAATCTAAGGATTCTTACATCTTTCAATACCTATAGTTTTTTCCCGCATTACCGATTTCGATGAAACTTTTACAGTGCATATAATTGACACAGATCTACAAAATGTACTCTTTAAATTTCAATATAGGCTCACATAAAAAAGTTAAAAATGCAACTTTTAGTATTTTTTCTACAAATCCAATCTATTGCCATTTTTGAAAAAATTTGTTTTCACATCCTGTATTAAAATAATTGCTCTTGCTTTCCAAAAAAGTTCAAATTCCATGGTCCAATATTAAAAAAAGAGTTATCGTCTCTTAAAAGTGTCCCAATATTTTTGTGATCGACTGTATGTACTTACTACATTAACAATAATGTACTTATAACCGATGCGTGTCACGTGTGATTCCAATGTTAATGCGACCTTTGTAAATCAATAATGTGAAAGAAAGGAACATAGAAAAAGAGTTTCAGCCCTTAGAACTCGAATAGCTATTCTGAGGCGCCACTGAAAACAGCTATACATATACCATTGTTCAAAGTATTGTATTCAATAAATTAGCAAACATTTGTGTATTGTATGAGGTATTATATCCAGTTCATATGCATACAATGAAACAAATCATATATGTAGAATGGAAATATTCTAGGTCGGAAGAAATGCTCGGTATTAGAGTTAAAATATTATAGCTCCGAGCGCAAAGGGTTAAAGCCAAATAAAAAATATGTAGTCGGGTACCCGACTATTGATATAAGGGTTCAATGGTTCAGCCAGTGGTTTAATGATTCTCGATTATTTTCGAGTAGTATAGTCATCGCGCTTTAACTGGAAGAACTCATTGTTCCTCGACGAATCACAAAGAAGAACGGGCCGAGTGTGGCAAACGGCGAGCAAGAGGTATGCTGCCCCCCCCCCGAAATAACCTGGCATTCCATTCAATTGATAGGGTTCGCGTGGGGAGCAACCGCTTGCGGTCCGCGCTATCATCGGCCGCGTTATTAGTACGGAGGTGAGAGCGTTTTCTAGGAGCGTCGATATGGTCACGGTGGCAGGGGGTTGCTCGCTGTCAAGGGGTTGTGTGTGGTGGTTGGAGGGTGTACGTGGGAGGTGCGGGTACATGGGGTTCGGCGTGGTTGAAACGTGGCCGGTTCCACGCGCGACGGGGGTCCTTGTTAGGGCGAGGAACGACGACACGCACTTCGTCTCCCTGGGGTCCCTTTTCTTCGCCGATGACTATAACCTCATGCTCGTTACCACATTTACCACCTTCCTCGGCTTTCTATTTTGTCGCATTTGCATTTATCGTCCCTCCGCGACGTTTCCTTCTGCCTTTCCGCTAGGTTGGCTATATTTTTAATATCACTGGATTCTTCTCCCGAGGGTCCTGCACGAGGAATCCCGACTCCCGTAACGTTTCAAACCGCCAGCGCCACCCCTCGCCGCGATCGACGTATTGTTACGTCCCAGACGAGTAAAATTTATGGCGCGACGCGGCGAATTCTTCCCGACCTCTTATCTATTGGTATTCAATGATAGCTTATTGCCTAACTAGGGTTATTAGCCGTTTGATGGGGGACCACCGCGTGGAGAATCCCTGAATGGGTCGTGATCAACTCCTATATTCAATATTACAGATAGGGTAACAGTACCCGATTACTGCGGTATCATGCTCTCCATCGGACTTTATTTTAATATTATTCCTAATTTATTGTGAAATAATAATACATATACAGTGAACCACGAAAGTATTTAACGCACTGTAAAATAGTATAACTTTTTTACAGAGTTGGGCAAAATATGTAATCAGTTACAAATTTCGGATCACGAATAAAAGATACAAAATTTTAATTAATTAATTTTAAGGTTCGGATCCAAAAGGAACTTGATCCGAAATTTAATTAGTTATTTTTGTATCCAAAGCAGAAGGATCCGAAGCTACGGATCCATTTGTAACTAGTTAATGTAACTAATTCAAAGTTCCTTTCGGATCCTTTAAGTTCCTTTTGACCAGCTCGAGGCTTGAATGAACACGTTCCGAGGCCCGAGGGTCGGGCCCCGAGACCTGAGCCCAGAACACAATAGCAGTTCAATAAACACGGCCGGGGAATCGCCCGGCCGTGTTTATTGCACCACTCGGCCTATGCCGCCGAGGCACCGATGATGGGCAGAAAAATTGAATTAGTTACTTTTTCCAAGATATCTTTTCAACTAAAAGCAGCAAGCAGTGACCGAATTCTATCGAATTTAGACTTTTCTTAATCTGCAGAACGCCACGAATCGGCTCGTGTGACTTTCGTGAGGGCAGCACGGAAAATAAATAAGTTCAGGTTTCACGTGTCAGGGGTTTCATGCCGAGCTACCGGGCGATCCCCCGGTCAGGCAGGTAGCTCGGCATGAAACCCCTGACACGTGAAACCTGAACTTATTTATTTTCCGTGCTGCCCTCACGAAAGTCACACGAGCCGATTCGTGGCGTTCTGCCGATTAAGAAAAGTCTAAATTCGATAGAATTCGGTCACTGCTTGCTGCTTTTAGTTGAAAAGATATCTTGGAAAAAGTAACTAATTCAATTTTTCTGCCCATCATCGGTGCCTCGGCCGCATAGGCCGAGTGGTGCAATAAACACGGCCGGGCGATTCCCCGGCCGTGTTTATTGAACTGCTATTGTGTTCTGGGCTCAGGTCTCGGGGCCCGACCCTCGGGGGTCGGAACGTGTTCATTCAAGCCTCGAGCTGGACAAAAGGAACTTAAGGGTCTAGTATACCCTCGATTTGTAACTAGAAAGGAACTAGAATCTTATTAGAAAAAGGGGTCGAAACATGGGTTTGCGCCCAGACGTTGATTGACCTTATTAGAACAAATTGTGGGCTGGGTGAGGGCTCATTCGAAAGAGGATGGTTAGACGCAGCGCGCTTTTCTCACGAGGTTAACGAGATTATGTTTATATCTAATAATATGAGTGTCCAAAGTAGAGTAAAAATCTAAGAAAAAAACCAGCAGATTTCAATGCATTTTTCTGTCTCCAAAAGACTTTTTGACTTATATTATGACCAGACCCGTGTGTGATGAACCATTCTCTTTAGAATGAGCCCTCAGCCAGCCCAAAATCTGCTCAAATAAGGACAAACAACCGATTCGCGCAGACCCACTTTTTCGATCGAAAATCTAGTAAGATTCTAGTAAATAGCAAATATCTAGCAAATAACTAGAATCTTACCAGATTTTCGATCGAAAAAGTGGGTCTGCGCGCTGTCGGTTTTTGTCCTTATTTGAGCAAAGTTTGGGCTGTGTGAGGGCTCATTCGAAAGAGGAAGGTTCAACGCGCTGCGCCCTGGTCATCTCATAAGTCATAAAGTCTTTTGGAGACAGAAAAATGCATTGAAATGTGCTGGTTTTTTTTCCTAGATTTTTTCTCTACTTTGGGCCCTCATATTATTAGTTATAAACATAATCTCGTTAACCTCGTAACCAGGGCGCAGTGTGTTTAACCTTCCTCTCTAGAATAAGCCCTCACTCAGCCCAAAATTTTCTGAAATAAGGACGAAAACCGACAGCGCGCAAACCCATGTTTCGAGCCATTTTTCTAGTAAGATTCTAGTTCCTTTCTAGTTACAAATCGAGGGTATACTACCCCCTTAAAGGATCCGAAAGGAACTTTGAATTAGTTACATTAACTAGTTACAAATGGATCCGTAGCTTCGGATCCTTCTGCTTCGGATACAAAAATAACTAATTAAATTTCGGATCAAGTTCCTTTTGGATCCGAACCTTAAGATCACGAATATTAGTTACTTATCTTTTAGTTGGATCCGGATTTAGTTACTTTTTATTTAAATACTGCCCAACTCTGCTTTTTTATAATTGTACCAAACGACCTAATCTTTTGTAAGCAATTAGAAGGATTGGATGCAAAAATAAAAAAAGCATTTTTTAAAACTTCTTTGTTTGGGCCCTTAATGAAGATTTAAAATACATGTTTTGTAGATCTACATATGTTAGTTATACACATGCTGAAAATTTCATAAAAATCGATTAACATACCCAAGAGCTAAAAGTGGTTAAAAATTGTGAAAATCGTAGTTTTACACGACTTTTGATCAGTTTCAGCTTAAAATCCACTAAATCGTACATCTTTCGATGCATGTTGTTTTTTCCTGCGTCAAATATTATGGGTCAAAATACACGGAGTCATCACAGTTGGAGGGTTAAAGCAAAAACAAATCGATTCCTCAACCCAAGGAAATTTTATAGCTGTCAAACTATAAAACGTGTCCCAACCTTTACAACACTCCCGTAATGCTAGCATTAAATTCTCCGACCCCGAAAACCCCTAATAAAACCGTTCTGTTTCTAATTAATACTAATTAATACTATAGTTAACAGAAACACTAATTTCGTCCAGCTTTTAGCGATTCTGGCCGAATGTGGGACGCTTGAACTCAATTTAATTCGATTGCCCTGGAAAGTCGTTCGACCTTGGAAAATGAAAAATTATTTTAAACCGTTCCGCGGTCGCGCCAATACATGTCCATAGTCAAAAGACGTCGGAGAGAATCGCGGAGAAGCGGCTTCCGCTTCGCGGGCCGTCTCGAATTTCCGGGGCGGGAATGATCAGATCATAAATATGTATCCCGGTGGTAACCTGCTGGATTCGTGGAACTTCTTTAATTGAGTTATTTTGGTTTTCCAGCGTGCAAACGGAGGGGAGCTCAACGCCTCCGTAAAATCCTTGTGGGAAGTGTGCAGCTTCGAAATCTTCTTAGAACACCGGCTTGCGGCAAGTAGAATTCCCCGGCACTCGGTAACCGTGTGATTACGTCGTTGCACGCGTACCCCGTCTTCTTCTAATGAAAATCGCCCGCGGTAGGTGGCCCATGCCGAGAATGGAAAAACGTAATAGCATTTACGCGAGATACGCAAGGATAAAGCTGTCGGATTAGCAGCTGCCCCGGCTGAACCTCCTCCTGCATCTTGCGTGCCCGGCTGGCTCGCAGATTATGCGATAATTAAAGTGTAAAGAACGGTTAAATTCTGTTTCCACCACCAATTTCGTGCGAGTAAGTGACGAATGGATACCGGAATCTCGTTTTTTCTTATTTCGTTTTTTCTTATTTAAAGGTGCCTGTGAAAGATTATTCGAGCATTAGCGACACTCAAGTTTTATCAATTGGAGGGTGAAGTGCCCAAATATGAATCACTTTTTGTTGATGTGTTGATCTCTGCTTCAATCTGAAGTTCGGATCATGGTATTACGATCATTTCTCGCCGAGATATAGCGAGTTAAAGGAAAAATGGAAATTGTGCATTGTTTAAGCATACTTTCAGAAACACCTGGTATGTCGAAATGTTAATGAAATTGAAAAAACAAACGGGAGTGCCTTGAAGAGAAAGAAACGCTCTTTCTATTGCTTTTCTGCACAAGATTCTACGATAATTTTTTCGCTTTCTGCGCAGCCAGTTAAAGTTAAAAAGCCCATATTTACTTCAATGTTGAATAACTCGAATAAAAAAAATCACACAATTTACACAGGAAAGATAGCTCTTCCAAATGATATTAACGCAATTTATCAAAAAAAAAATTTGTTGCTCCCCGTGTGATGTTCCAAAGTTGCACAAAATTTTTATTATTAACCGTTAATGTTGTCTTCATCTGGCTATAACTTTGTAAAAATCCAACATAGCAACAATTTGAAACAGAGCCTCTGAACGTCTAGACGTTTCAGGCTTTCAAACCATTGTTTAACGATATCGATACGGCAATTTTTTACGGAGTTGTGATCACGTAAAGTGGGACCAATTTTTCGGGTTCGCACAAGTGATCCCTTATAGTTCTTTTGAGGAGTGTATAATATTTCGAGTCCATTTTCATTATCGCGCATTCCCTTTTGATTTTCCAGTAGTTAGTATACTATCCTACGATGATACATCTTTGCCGCTCGAGATGTATCTATTTAATTCAATAAGATACGAGGCAACGGAACCATGAGCCTATCCTATATGAATAGCGGCGACTCGATGGTGAAAGAGTCATCGGCTAGTCCGCTTGTCCTATTCCACACATGAGGCTACCCGGTGATAAAAGAGACATTGGCTAGTCCACGTGTACCTACATATGTATACAATGTATGTATAGTGGCGACCCCCGTTAGTGAAACTGGCACCGCGGTTAGTCCACAATAAATCTCGCAAACCAAACCATCCTTGGCTCACGCATAGCTGCCTAAGTGTAAAGTTATAGTGGAGCAGCGAGGCGAGCTGTGCGGTGGAAAAAAAAAGAAAAACAAAGAAAATACATATGTACTTTTTCTTTAGTGTGTGTCGAAATGTTGTCACAAATGTTGGTTTGTTTTCACCGCGCCGCGCGCCGCGCCGCTATCGTCGATGCTCCCCGCTCCAATATAACTGCACCCTAACATCCTCGGCTCGTAACGGAGATAAGGAACACCGCGTATAAGAATTTTCTTGGTATTCGAGGTGTTCCGATTACATGGCCCATGACGTTGCAGGTGGACGGTCTGGGGAGTTAGGAACCGATCCGAAACGTACCGCAACCGTGCCCGGCATTTTAATATCAGCCGAGGTTACGGCTGGTCACGCGTACATAAGTGTCGGTAGAGGGGTGAGAGCTAGGTGCGCCGGCACTTCGGGCACGGGGTACGGATCGAAAGGTGGTTGCAGGGGTGGGTGGCGGAGGGTGAAAACAGGAGGAGAGTCGGACCAGTCAGCTGTCTAATGACTGGTTAACTGGGAGTGCTCGTAACGAGGCCACCGATAAGTGACAGGCAGGTATTCCGTCCCCACGTGACTAAGCTTGAAGAGGGTCGGCCGAGAGGTGGCCGCGCTCTCTCTCGCTCAGGGTGCACAACCAGCCAGAGAGAGGTTGCTTATACGTGTGTACCTACGGTTCTGCATGTCACTGGCACTTGCCACCGCTTGCGGTCGATGCCGCCGTTGCGGAGGTGGGCGCCGTGCCGGAGGGGCCCAGGATCAAAGCAGTAATTAACGTTTCAATCTCGAGCAATGATCTCGTCGTTGAAATACGCTTTTAAGAAATGGATACGGTAATTGGACGAGGCGCAGAGTTTTCGCCGGCCCTCGGAACTACAAATTAGGCGTGGAACGGAACCAGAAATGCTGCGAATGGACCGACGCACGCGGCCCCGAAGAAGTCGGCGAAGATTGCGGCACGCCACCCGAGATGATTCATTTACGGGGATAATGCGCGCAGCGTGTTCAGCAAAGTTGAACGATAGCAGTTTCGAGTGCTCCGCTGTGTGCTCCGCTAGATCGACCAGATCTGCTGCAGAGATATTGGCACAGAAATTGATTGTTCGGGAAATAGGGGTTACATTCTAGGCGAAGATGTGACCTCCATAGAATTATAAATTATACTGATGACTAGAGTTCGCGAATTCTCTGTGCATATATGTATAACCTGTGACAGACTTGCAAAAAATACTAGTGGAATATAAAACGCTAGAAACACATAATATCGACATATTACCGTCAACTTATTCAAACTATCATAAAGGAAGACATCAATTTTTGTTTCATTCCTGTATCTTACAATTAATGCAGAAAATCTTTGTTTTGCAGAAAGAATTCGCAGCCCAGTAATATAACGAATAAACAAGTAGTATCAATTAATTCGTCATGAAATGAATATTCTTGTACATGTTACATGGACGGGACCTAATTAATAATACACAGTCAATTAATTCCACTAATAGTACTGTGTGATTTACATACATATATGTATGTATATGCAATATATGCAAATACATATATAGCCAAACCAAACCCAAAGCATTATACATAATCAATTAGCAGCATTAATGACGCTGCAAGGATTTGCAGCATTTTTCCTCTAGGAGAAAACTCTGGAATGGTCATCGGTCTAGAAAAACAGCCAACAAGCTTGTGCCGTATGCGGATTTGAAATGAATGTGTACTGAGCTGTTTAAAAGGTCTGCAATGGCGAGTACGAAGCATATCTGCATTATGGATCCGCTCGAAGACCGTACGAAGATCGCGGTGCCGAGGGAGGGTTTCAATCGTTGTTCCCTCGCTCAGGGTTCCATAAATACAACTTGATCCTCCTCAGGAAGAAAGTATACCCACCCGCGATTTTAAATAGCTTGCCACGCATTAACGTATTTATACATATAGGCCACCTTTAACCCTTCGATCGCTAATTGCGCGTGATAATTTGAATAGAATTTCAATCGCGTTATAATTAATCATCGGCTTTGCAGGTACCGCGCGTTTCATAAGTGTATGCTTGAAGATGAAGAGCTTCCATATGGACATGTACGACGCGTGTATGGAACGCGGCGGCGCGGCGCGGCGCCTGAGGAGCTCCGAACTAGGACCGCCACAGGGAGCGAGACGCGCGGCCGAGTTGTGAGGGGGCGCGGGCGTAGCCTTCGAAACTCGGCCGTACTTGTTTGCTGTCTGTACGGCGCGGCGCGGCGTAGTTTCTATTCCTCGTCCTCGTTCATAATACGTAAACAACGCTATTTCATGTTTATGTTTGAAATTTAAAAAATGTGTAACGCAAAAGTTATTTCTGTTTAGATATTATAAATTTATAAATAATAAATTCCTTCTGTTTGAAACCTTCACATGGATTTGTGTCAACCTCTTCTTACCTATTACTTTATTATTCTTCAATTTCTAATTTTAATTTAATTACATCGTAATTCGTAATTAATGTAATTTAATTACAAAGTACTTTATCATTGTACTCCATTTGCAATTACGAATTACATTGTACGAATTACAATTATAAATTACAATGTAACTAAATTACGATGTAATTCAATTACTATGTAATTACAATTCCTGGAGTAATTCAATTGTAATTGTGCACAACTCTGTCTGTAACGCTTTATAATTTCCACCCTGTACAAACAATGAGATAGGGACATAGGAAATACAGGTGAAACTCATACATATGGTCAAATATGTAGAACGCAAGCAACAATCAAACAGTCAACGCCTAGACACGTAGGACACTTGTAGCACACACACGTCTCACATTTGTTCCAACTGTTAGTGTTTACTTGTGCTACTTGTGTATACGCAACTAGGTACATTAGACGCAGACGCGCGTTACGCCTAACACCTATCGCCAACTAGCTAGCATCGGGATGTTAATTCACTAACGAACATTCGCAAGTTCTCCGAGTGATTTGTTACCGTCAGAAATGCTTGTAACTGGACAACGAAGTTTTATGCAAAATCGAAATTGTTTTCATTCATTGCAGGAGACACGGAACCTAGACAGACATTTATTTCTTTCCTTGATAATTTAAAACCGGTAAAACACTAGAAAAATTGAAAAATATTGATACATCATTTTCAGCCTACTAAACATATTAAGAAAGAAAATAAATTTCTATTTCATTCCAATTTGTTGCAATTCAAGTAGAACATTTTTATTTTGCATAAAGTTCCGCTGTCTAGTTATGATTTCTATGCGGCAGAGAGAGAGAGAGAGAGAGAGAGAGAGAGAGAGAGAGAGAGAGAGAGAGAGAGAGAGAGAGAGAGAGAGAGAGAGAGTTAAATCTCACAAAATGAGTATCGTGGCATAGCACCTCCTTGCAGGTGACCCCTCAATTGTTAATGTATTTTTATATAAATGTAAAAATAACAAGAGAGGTTACCCAATCGTAACACGCCGATTTTTGTGCGATACAGAACTCGCAAAATATTTGACACGTACTTTTTTCCACTGCCGACATTCATGTTAAGGTGGTGAATATGTATAGGGGGTGAATATTCCGAAACTATTAGGCCTAGACGGAAATTTCAAAATCCAATTTGTGCGTCTTTGAATGGCGAATCTTCTGGTGTAACCAAATTTAAAAAAAAAAAATTTTTTCAGAAATATATTAAAAATGAACTTGATTTGCACATTTTTTTCATATGAAGATTAGTATCCACAGTCTACATACTTGGAAAAAAATATTGACAATATTTATATTGTGTTCCAAATTAAACTCACAGCCACACAGTATATCACCCCAGGTTCTGTTTTAAATCCTCCATATTTTTTTAAAAATTAGTTTAAGATATTTTGTTGAGTTCTATATCGTACGAAAATGTCACAAGAAGGCTGGAAGACTAGGCTCTTGTTTCGCTAAACGAATGAAGACGCTCTCGCGCAAATCATTGTACATACACGTAGATGGAATGGCGACGATGCTCGACAGCGAAACCGAATTTTAAGAAACCGATCGCAAACGAGAAAGAGTCTGTGTCGAAATGTCGATAGTGGCATCGACTCTAATCCCATTTGCCGGTGCCGCCACCCTCCAGTCGCGTCCAGGGAGAGAATATCCCTCTTTCTTACCACCGAAACTCACCCCCTATTTCTGTCCGTTCCTCTTTCAGTCTCTTCCTCTCCCACCGCCATTATGTTCCTTTTGCTGGATGGTTACGCGTCTCTATAGCAACCCGCCACCGAGGGCAGACAAGAGAACGCCGGCTACCTACGTACACACCCACCCCATCCAGGGGGTAGCAGGAGCATGCGTGCGCTCACGTGCTGGGCATCGCGTACAGAGTGACCCATTTAAAAAAAAGGTAGAAATCGTCGCACGAAAAAAAAGAGAAAAGAAGAAAAAGAAAAAGAGGGACAGCGAGAGGGGGTGGGGGAGGGAGAGCAAGAGAGTGAGAAGGCGGGGTCGGTATTTTTCGTCGACAAGAAGGAACGCCGCGCCGGCGAGCTCGGTTAATTAGGTTGAGTACTTAGCGGGGAGGAAGTAAGTGGATTACTCACGAAGTGTCGCGCGAAATATTTTTCTTTCCCTTTTTCTCTCTACCCCTGTTTTCCTTAACTCCGTTCGGCGCGCGAAGGACACCGACAGCCTGGCACAGAGCTCAGCTTAAAAACTGTGTTTCAGAAAATATTGGACGTCACACGCTTGTCCCTAACTGGTAATTGGATTTTGCGGCGCCACTCTCCACCTCCTCCACGGGAGAACTACGATGAAAAAGTAGAACGGAGACGCGGACTACGGACTACAATTACGCCTCTTTGACCAAGATGTATTCTTTCGGCGTTGTATTATCAACACTCCCCCCCCCCCCGTTGCGTTCGCGAGCTCTTGTTTATGCAGACCGATCGAAGATAACAAGTATCTTGCGTTGGAGCGTAATTGCTGTTCCGCTAAACGGCGCGGCGGAACACTCGAGAGGCCTCTAATTTTTACTGTATAACAGGTAATTTTTTGTGTTAACAGGTGCGTAAGATTTTCCGACACTCGTAGGAAACGAGATTACTGGTCTTGCAAATGGATATTGCAGTAGAGCGCCAATTATCCGGACCTCGATTAACCGAACACCACTTCTTGGGATCAGCATAGCAGTACCAGTGTTGGTGTTGCAAAATGTTGCAGTAGTGATAAACAAGTTATTAAAAAGAAAACTTATACATTTGCGAATTTTGTATAGATATCTCTCGAATTTAATTTCGTGTTTTATAAATTCTTTGCAAATATGTACATAGAAGTGATCAAGTTATCAAGTTTCAGGCAATTTAGTCACTCATCCATTCTTTTATCAAACAGTTGTGGACAATGTTAAAGACAAATTGTCCTTAGAAAATTTTAATTTAAATACTGTTACATTTATAGATATAGTAAGTCGTTGGAAAAATTATATCGTATCTCTATTATGTTTAAAATACATATTACTCTGTTATGCCTTCTGTTTTCTCTAAGATAACTACATTTTAATAAACATCAGTTTGTTGTGTTTTTGCATATTCGAAAAATGAATGGGTCAATTTTACGTATTTTTAACCCCTTGCCTTACGATATCGATATCGTGTCTGACACATGATGAAGATTCTGAATAATTTCTGAAGAATCTTAATACAATTTCCTTGAAACCGAAATAAAATTCTATTTTGGTTTCGTTAATATACAGCTATCGCGGAGAACATACAGGTATACAATTTATATGAATTGCGATCCTTTTTTAGGAAATTACGATCTACAAAAAAGGTTCTAGTTACTAAAACCGTAAAATAAATCGTAAGGCAAGAGATTCTACTCTTTTAAAAAATACAATAAGAAAATCGATGCTTTTTACCCATCTAAATGAGACTGTCCCCTTAAATAGCTGCAGGGGTCGAAGGGGGATATAACCCATCGGGGTATTATTTAAGGAAACACCAGGGCGAAACTAATACGCTGTCAATTGCGAAATTGGCCTGGTAATACCAGCAAGTTGTGCAAAATGCCTTGTGCCCGTAACACCCGTAAATGACGTGGGTGCGGATCGAGGCACGTTCAGAGGCAAGGCCCCTTGATGAATTGTCCGCACGTGCCTGCCCACGTACCGCACCTAATTACATGCTGATCGCAACGAGTACCTATATTGTCCTTTGAAATGCGAAATTGCCTATTGTCAACGTTTTCGCGGTCGAAACAACCGGCGCGGCAGCCTGTAATCGAAATTTACCTCCTGATACATTTTCAATAGGGCGCGATGCTACTTCTTTCGCGCTGCAGAGAACGCCATATTTTAATTCGTTCGCCTTATAAAAGACAGATTACTTTTTTCGTTTTGTCTTTCATTTGCCAGCAATCCGTCACACACAGACGATTACAATTTTATCTATCAATATAAACCAGGGCCGTCCTAAGATATTCAGCGCCCGTGGAATTCGAAATACAGCAAATTGAGTACAGCAACAAATAATTTTTTTTATGTATCATATTTTAAATGAATAAATCATTTTTATTAATTTTAACACCGTTTCTACTAATATCACATAAATCACTAGATACATTTTTTTAACAAAAATATTTGGGTAATATTTATTATCTTAAGTTTGAAGTTGTTTTAAATTGAGAACACTGTCAAGTTTCCAACATTTCACAATTGCATTTACAATCTGAACTCCTTTGTCTGTCTCAATTCTTCTTCCTTCTTATTTCTTAAAATCTCCATTCTTTCTTTGTTTCTTAAGTTTTCAGTTCCATAAGTAGATCTTTTCGTGCACTCCACACTTTACTTTGGCTTTTATATGTTCGTCACACATATCTTCTTATTTTATCTATAATATTCTTCATCTATTGTAGAGTCGTATTCTACCTATTTACTTCTATCGAATAGGTACCTTACCTAAACCGTTAGGCTGAAGTGAACCACGTTTCGCATCGTAGTTGTAATTCACACCGCAGCAGTGTTAGCTAGCTCTTCCTTTACTTTAATGTGCGTGATGCTGATGGCTTAAATAAAACGTATCTAAATAATAATAAAACGTTGCCCTATGCAATTTAAAGCAATATAAAGAATGTACAATCATGTGTACAACCGTTCTTTGGTGATCGAGATCGAGAAGAAAAATGGTCTTGTTTCTACCTTTTATGAAGAATGATTGACAATTTTGTTTGCCTCGCCAACATTGAATAGTACAAATAAATTTCAGGGCAAAATATTTATTTTTACGTATTTTAATCGCATCGGGAAAAAATATCGCGGTTAAACGTACACCCGCAGTAATAGGTACATTTATTCTACAGTTAGAGCAGAGGGTGTTTCTGTCGATTAAGAGGCGTTGGCATTCGTGGTTCGTCACAGTGGAAAATTTCTCTGGTTTCAGGGGAGCGTTTGCTGCCGTTCCTGACATGCCGCCGCCGATCAACATTTACTTTTTTCCTATCCTTAAAATTGTCCATTGTGGCGTGAGTCGTGGATTGATGTGTTTGCTGGAGCCGTTGATAGATGGAGGCGCCCGCGTTGTCGGCGCCCTTTCTACCCCCTTAACATAGACAAATGCTTCCTACCCACCCCAACAAATATCTCTCTCAGATTTATTATGCGAAACCGCCCCGGCCGGGCCGGCGCGGCGGCCTCTCGCCACGCGGCAACGACGGCGGCGACTACGTTCCTGAAAGTTTCGAGAGCAAAAAATTGGCGTTCTTTTATGCGCAGCCGTGCGTGCCGACGGGAGAAGACACGAACGAAGAAAAGCACTCCTCCCGATCTGTTGAAACCGGGACGAGCCCTTTTAATAAGTTTGATTTCAAGATCAACGTCTTATGCTGTATTAAGTAGAATGAAAACGGAAACGCGCGGCGAACGGAAACTTTCCTCGGCTCTTTTTTCCAGTTTCAGATTCATTACGGCCGCGGCCTCGCCTTTAAGCTTGACCATTCCTTGCTAATTACACTCCGCCACTCTAATTGAATGTCTCTTCAGCGACAACACGGGCTAGAATTATTTCAACGCCGATGACTGGCGTCATTGGTCGATCGCGTTCCCTGCGGACGGCGCGGCGTTATAAGTGAGCTTCTGAAATATCCCTTTCAGACACAGGCCTATAGAATTATAATATCGAAACAACAATTTTCACTGATACAGGTCTTTGATAGGAGTTCTAAGCATCGAGTGCGTTCCATTTACCTAATGGCCAATTTAATATTAATTTAATGAAGGCTTGTACAACGTGTAAAGAAATTATACATATGTATGTCGTGACTATCATAGCGAGATTCTACATTCTCACTTTGGTGACAATTGATGCAAGAAAGCTGCTGCAAAATTAATTCTAATGTCAAGAGGTCAGCGATGGTTTTTTTATTGCGTCTTTTTCTACTCGTCACAAGGATAAAAAGTGCGAAAGAAACTATAGGTCAACACTTAAGGGGGTAGACTCGTTTTTTCAGGATTGCAAGGTGCGGGATGCGCCTTCTCATTTCTCAAAAGATTAATCTAGGCCGCGATCGCTCTCGAAAGTCCTATTTTTACGTTTACGAGGCGTGATTTGCATTATTCGGCAGCATGTACACTCCGCGACAAAACGATAAGACACCTCTAGATTTCTAATGTTTCTCAATACCCCAATAAAAAAATCTAATGTTTCTCAATAATAATGATGTGTACGACGATTTTGTATACATATAGATCTTTATATAGTGTATGTAAAAAAGGTGAAAAATAAAAATCTCGCGACATAAAAAACAGAAATAGTGGTAAAAAGTCCGGGGGAAACAGAGAAAGATAGAGACAGGTGCGTATAAATCACCTATCGCCCAGTGGGCCGCGGTTCATTATCATTACTCGCGGTTCACGTGACACGCCACGGCAAACATAGCGGCGGCGGATGACGTTGGTGTGCCCGGTCGCCGACACTCTCTTTCCCTCTCTCTCTCCCTCTCTCTACCCCGCAAATTATTGTGGATATAAAAGCGCCGCGAAATAACGCCGCCGAACGAATGTACGAACGAACGAACGAACGAACGAACGAACGAACGAATAACCGAGCGAGCGCACGGGCCCCCGCTCACGTAAGTGCAAACGTACGTGCGGCCGAACAAAACGCGTCAGCCGATCTCGTCGCATATTTGTGGCTCCGCTATCCGGTCGTAAATAAAGTCCCTCCGAAAACAAAAACACAACGAAATAACGAACAAATGTACCCATCACTTCTGGTACATAAACCCCTGCACCCGTGTGCAAACCCCTACCCTCCTCCACGTCCTCGTCCTCCTACTCCCTATGCGACCATTTCTCCGACCACCGGCGACGCCGATGACGGTGATAGTGGTCGTGAGCGAAGCCACCGACACACATTGATGATTACAGCCAGGGGTGACAGGAAGATTCGGTAAAATGCCATCCGACCGATCGCTGCAAACAATCGATCCTGCTGCGCGCGGTCGTCGATGCGACCTCCTCTTTCGTAGCTTCAGATCGATGCTTGCTCGTCGGCCGGCGAGGATCTAATACTGGAAACGTGACGTTTTTGCCGTGATGTTGTTCCGTATATCGGCCAACAAAATACAGCACTTGTAGATCACGACGAATCGGAAAACAGAGAATCGAAAGCGAAACTCCGGAGAACATGTTTCGGCAATCATTTACAAAAGGGTGCTCCTCTTCCGTTTTGATGATCTTGAAATATGTTGCCAGCCACATGGTTCTGAACAGCTTTTCTACATGTGTTTTTACTGTGAAACTCGTGGTTCAAGACGGGGCAGGGGTTCCTGAAGAGTAGCTACTATGTATGTAAGCAGCCTTTATGTTTGCGTACGAGTCATGCCGTTTGAGGCGCTGCGTGAATAAGTGTCGTACGTGATACGTGTGAGCGCGTTATGGCTGTGCGTGTTCTCGAAAAATGTCTTTCTTAACACCCGACTTCTATTCGAATAAAAATTAACTTTTCCTTAAAGATCTTGTTTTTGGAGAAATTTCAAAAATTACCATTATTTTATTGGTCTCTGCTTAAGGGATTAGACAAGGGTGCAAGATGCGCGTTGCGCGTTCTCATTTCTTGACAATACAAAAATGAGGTTTTTCAGTAGTCAAAAACGCTAGATAAAAGATCGATCTAGGCCGCTATCGCTCTCAAAAGTCCTATTTTTACGTTTACGAGGCGTAATTTACATTATTCGGATAGCATACAAAAAAGGAATTAATATGTGCCGACGCTCTAAAAAGGACGATAACTTTTTTAATATTGCACTGTACGATTTGAACTTTTTTGAGCAGCTAGAGCAATTGGTTTACTATAGGATGTGAAAAATTTTTTTCCAAAAATAACAATTGATCGTAACTGTAGAAAAAATACTAAAAGTTGCATTTAAATATTGAAAATTTAGAAAGTACGTATTGTAGGTCTGTATTTTTTCTACAATTCCGATCAATTGCAATTTTTGAAAAAATTTTTTTCCCATCCTGTAGTAAAAAGTTAAAATCGTATAGTACAATATTACAAAAATTATTGTATTTTTTAGAGCGTCCGCACATATTAATCCGAGTCACTGTATGTATTTTTATAAAGCTAAATGCTGCCAAATAATGCAAATTACGCCTCGTAAACGTAAATAAAATTAATTGCAAAATTTGTACCGAACAAACAGACAGACAAGAAAGCGAGCTAATAAAAAGTGGTAAAATAGAACTTTTGAGGGCGGTCGCGGCCAACGTGAACTTTTATCTAGCGCTTTTGACTACTGAAAATCCCCATCTTTGTATTATCGAGAAATGAGAACGCGCATCCCCTACCCTTGCAATTCTGAAACCAGTCTACCGTCTTAACAGATCACTTTTACCGTCCAAGTTGTGAACGAACTACATACGTACCTGTCGTCGTGTACTCGAGACTGATTCTTCGGATCCTGGGTAGGGCACGGTTGGCCAATAAAACAAGATTCCTTCGGATCGGCACAGGAAAAGATAAATTGCGGTATTCTTGGGTACCGCGGACGCAATATCGGTGTATATTTACGAGGCTGTGGGATGGGGGCGGGCAGGAGGCAGGAGGGCCAGAAGGCACACGATCGTGGGGTAGCCGAGACGAGGATCGAGGATGGTGGTGGGTAGTTGGGGGTGGAGGTTTCTGGCGTTTCTTGCGAGACGGGGACCCCCGGGCTGTACCGCTCAAAAAACATTCAAATTAATTCCAGCCGGGTTGCTCCAATGATGGCGGCCAATGTTGTGCAACATAAGATGAGCCCTCTGGCCCCACGTACTCCTCCAGGAATACATAGTACACGTGCACACGAGTCTATCAACTCACAAATACGTCCATACAGACGCGTACGAATCTAAAGACGCGAACGTGTATACCCGAATATACAGGGTGTCCAATTTGAAGTGAACCATTCGAATATCTTTGAAATCATTAACAATATCGTAAAATGTTTTAAACAAAAGTTATATCCCAGATTTCACACGACGTCTGAACGTCCTAAACTGGACGTCCTTAAAACGTCTTAAAGACGTCTGTTTCGGGATGTTTGATGACGTCTGATATAAGACTAAATAACTGGATTTTTTGAGAAACTAGGGGAGACATTCAATATGGTCACCGGTTACACGTTCCCCGCAGCGCGAAGACAAGACGGAGCTCCGTCGTCTTCCCTTCGGACTTTTAAATATTTAAAAATGCACAATTTTCCACTCGATTTTGCCGCGGAAGACATGCTCTGCCGCGCGTCTCTTGTCTTCGCTCGGCGTGAGCAGATCGCCGTCTTCAGAGAGACACCCTTTACACAGCCGAGCGGCACGCTTATGCAGTCACGTTTTTATGTACAGCAGTCATCCCCGCTCGCGCGCGCGTTCATGTACCTGTCGGTCTACATATCCGTAAGGTACATGCCGAAGACCACCCCCTAACCCCTTTTCACGGAGGCATCGGTCCTGCCGCTCTCCCCCCGCCGGTGATCCTCCTTTTTCCCGTATCCATCGAGCCATCTCTCGCTGCCTCGTGTGCGAGGAGAAAACTCGAGCGTGTTGGTAACAACGCTCGGAAAGGAGCTTCGGAAAAAGGAACATTTCACGGATATTCCGTGCGGCCGTCTTTCTCTCTTTCTCTCCTCTCCTCTTTCGCCGACTATCGGTCTCTCCCCTCGGACTACGCTGTCTTCTTTTAAACGTTCCTCTCGGCCACTCTTTTTGCGTGGCCCCACTCTGAACCCCTGCCGACTCCTTCTGCTTTGCATGTCTCTGCGGAATGGCAGGAGGAGGCGAGCTGGTGAAGGGCCGTGGGATGAGCTTTCTTACAGGATACACCGGAAAGAAGCGGAGGCCATCGAAGAAAGGACGAAAGGGAGGAACCGGCTAAAAGGAGACAGCCCGAAAGAGAGAGAGAGAGAGAGAGAGAGAGAGAGAGAGAGAGAGAGAGAGAGAGAGAGAGAGAGAGAGAGAGAGAGCGTGAGAGGGTGAGAGAGAGAGAAGGGACTGAGGGCAGCTGTGCGAGGGGTGAACGGAACGGAGAGAGAGGGAGAGAGAGAGAGAGAGAGAGAGAGAGAGAGAGAGAGAGAAATGATAATCCATTGGACGGTCATAACGCAGCGCGGCACCGTAAAGCTCACCAGACAAGAAATACGGCCAACCGACTACCCTCCCCGTTTCGTTCTACGCTTTCGTCGTCTCTCTATCTGTTTTCATCTTTCTCTCCGTCCCCCTCCCTCCCCCCATCCGAAAGCTCGCTGCGAACTTACCCCTGGTTATATGCAAACCGCCACCGTTCCCCCGGGCCAGTCATAAACTTACTGAATTATATTACGCGGACCCGCTGCTGTCCCTCTGCCCGACCCCCTGCGCTCCCGCACCGACCCCCTTTCACAGCCCGAAACCCAGCCGTCTTTTTGCTCCCGCTACTTCAGCCTCGGACCGTTTTCGTGCGGATTTTTTTAAAATTACGAAACAACCCGCCCGGGTGTCTCCTCGCTCCTCAGATCCTTCGAATTAACCAGCTAGGATTCCCGTAGATCAGAGTCGGGCATTAATCAATTAAAATTTTAACCAAGATTGATTGATTAATGTGTACGATTGAACAAGGTAATCATTGGAAAATGGACGATTGATTCAATCGATTGATGAAGAAGTTAATCGTCAATCGGTGATTACAAAAAGAAATCTTTTGCCCTACTTATTTGTTGCCCTACAATATCGTGTCAGATTCGTGATGAAGATTCTGACCAGAGTCTAATAGGTATGTATATTATTAATTTCCTTTAAACCGAGATGAGATTCTATTTTGATTTTGTTAATGTATAGTTATTAATGGAGAACACATAGGCATACAATAGATATAAATTTTCTCAATTTTTAGCAAATTACGAACTACAAAGAAAGTTCTAATCACTGAAACCGTAAAATAAATCGTAGGACAAGGAGTTAATCAATTGTTGAAGTTAATCGTCACACGTTCTATCCATAAATTGTAATAACCCCTTCGGGAGAGAGAGACAGAGATCGGAGATGGAGAATTGACAGAAATATATCTCAACAAAAACTGAGTTTGCATTATTTTCAGTATGCATACAGTTTTGATTCCGTGTTTCATTTCGAAATTTCAGAAGTAAATCAATTATCCGATCGACGATTACAATTGAAAAGAATGTAATCGTTAACGGCAATTAACGACTAACGTTAGGAGTTTAAATTAATTCGTCAATCGTTGATTAAATTTTTGCCCAACTCTGCCGTAGATAGTGTTACCTCGGTTGTTCGCGCGCGCGCGCGCTCAGGTTTACAGGGTGTACACTGCGTACACCTTCTCTGATTGTGAGACGCGCGGGTCAGAGAGTACATACATACATAGCGCCTGGCTAGTGATGAATCGCTTCTACGAGGCCCAATCACAAAACCAATACTATACTCTTCCACGTGTAACTTCTTCGCAATTCTAATTCACTTTAAAAAAACAAATTCGACCTAATTATCCCCGTTATATTAAATTTACTGCAAACATGTCGCTCATGCACTAGAAAAACGTCACAACTGAACATATTTAAGTTTTCGTTTTATTACATTAAAATAAATACCAGAGTATTAATAACTAGATAGAAAAATGTAATTTAAAAAAAACAACTTAAAATATAACTTAAAAATAGACATAAGAGTCAATACATATTTATAAAACTTACCCCATAGATAGCCTGATTAGGTTTTTTGTATTTGTTTTTTTTCTTGCAGCCTGTAAAATTTGTATTTTCATATTTGACGTGTGAATAAGTTTTTGAGAAAATCGTAATTGGCAAACTATAGATACTGCTTTCACACACAGCTTTTTTGTCTGAGCCTAATTTAGAGATGTATGTAGATCAAAACCAATCGTACAGTTATACAACATCAATCTTATTAAAACGAAGTCCTCTAACATCTCGATAAAATTCAAGTGTGATTGTAGTTAATATTAGAAAAGTTATTTCGTTTAGAAGTGTTGTAGGAAGGCTGTTTTGATTGACTGGTGAATTGTTTGTATAAAGAATGGATGTACGAAATCGTAGCTCAGCGTCATCGCAGCAGGATATCTGTCAATCGACAAGAGGATCGACACGAGGGCTTCTCGTAATCTTGCGGGCGTCACGTGAAGAAGATTTTCATAGATTTACCCCCGCGGGTCGAGTGCCAATTCGATGCATCGATCGGTGCATTTTCAATATCGTCGCTGGCAACGACCAGTCACCGACATGCCGGGTCATTACTAAATGCAAATCGTAGCGAAACTAGGATCGATGAGTTTGCACGATGTACCGCAGCGCAGGAGCGAGCGAGTAGAGCAGATCGGAGCGGAGCGGAGCAGAGCGGAGCTGAGCGGACAAGCAAGCAAGCAAGCAAGCAGCGTGCGTAACGCTGTTTAACCGTTTAGGGGCTCGGGAAACGTTAACGGGGTGAGAATCGGCCGTCGCGTCACACGGCTCGACACGCGCCTCGTTGCACGGCGATCAGCTTTTTTTTCCTGCTCGTCGAATTTTAATAACCTCGTCCCCCTCTCGCTCCCTCTGCCGATCCACGTGGGCGTTACCGGGGCTTATCAGCGTCGTTACGGATCGAAAAAGTCACACGCGACCCTCTTGATTTCTCAATTTCGTCGGACGCCACCGCCGCCCCTGCCGTGCTCCACGACGAGGGCAATTTGCTCCGACAGATTGCTCGTGAGAAAGGGAAATGAATTTGCAATTATAAAATGCTACTTGATCCACAGTGCTGTGAATATTTATAAAAACTCAAGAGCATTTTCTTTATTATTTTTCCAATGCATTCAAGAAACCACCGATCACACCTGCATGTCAGCCGATTAATGCAGAAGCAGTCTAACACAAGGAGACGTCACGTCGCTATGGAGTCGTCGATTTTAATGAAACTTTTTGTACTGATTCTCTAGAGTCTAGAGACAAAATAAGCAGACACGTGTCCCAGCTTCTCTGCCAATACCACCTCATTTTTTACGAGGATATTATTAGGTGTAGAAATTAATTCGGTGCCTTGATATTAAATTATTTATAACTCTGGTTTGAACGCAAATACATAATCGCCCGCCACTTTGTAACGTTTAAGTACCAACACAGTTACAGTTATGAAACATTTGAGATCTAGTCAAAACAAAAACTAATATTAAGTATAAGATGGCGATGTCTGACAAGACTCACATACACGGCACTGTATACTGTTTGCCTTTCAATAAAAAAAGAATGCTTCCGAAGCCGCTGAAATGGTTTGTTCTGCTTTGGGTGAAGGTGCAGTAACACATAAAACCTGTAAAAAGTGGTATCAAAGATTTCGAAGCGGCGTCTTTGATCTTTCTGTGATCGAGAACGTACCGAACAGCCAAGAAAATTTGAAGACGAAGGAACTTGAGCAGCTGCTCTCTGAAAATTCCGCACAAACACAACATGAGCTAGAGCAGAGTACAACTTGGGGTGTCACAAAAAGCAATTTTCCATGGACTGAATAAATTAGGTTTGATCCAGAAACAAAGTCAGTCGGTATCGCACAAGCTCAGTTCTGCGGAACAGAGAACAACGATGCGAAAGCAACAACAAAGGATGTCATTTGTTCTTTGGGCTGGGACATCCTCCCACATTGCGGCTTACTCTCCTGACCTGGCTCCATCGGATTTTCATTTATTCCGATCACTCCCCAGCATCATTTAGCAAATACAAATTTCTAAATATTGGAAAAGGTGCAAAAAAGTATTCACGAATTTATTACATCGAAACTGCCATCTTTTTACCGTCAGAAGGAATTCGACAGTTGCCTGAAGGATGGACCAAAGTCATCGAAAATAATGGAGACTAATTCGAAAAATAACAGATGTATGATTACATTATAAATGAATACTAAATGTGTTTTAAAAAGGCACCGAATTAATTTCTACACCTAATGCATGAAAATATTACATACATATAAAAATTTAGAAATACCTGGCTAACATGTAGGATGTTATTTGCGATATTTGATATTCTGTGTTTTGGTTAGGTCCAAATGCTATTTCCGAAGTTAACTGGGCCCAACGGGGACGATAGGAGGGAATTTCTCAGCGAGAAAATCGGAGCGGATGGAGTCGTCATCGCGTGTCACAGAGACGCGTATCAAATCGTGCATTATAATTGGAACGTGGACGTGTACGTACGCGCAGCACGTGCCGGCACTGGGTCGCCGTTCGAATCACAGTAAGACCTGCTCGTATATTATTCCTATGGAATCATAACTCTAATTCTCGATATCGAATCGAATTACACGGCGATTGTTATGGGAGACGCTCGACGGACGAGTGCACGATCTGGAAGGGTGACTGCGTCTGAGCAAATATACCAGTTATTAGAGCGTGGTAACAGGATGTGCTCGATGTCTGACACTTGTTTGATAGAGAGCAATATTTCCCGTGCGAGGAACGAGCAACGCCTCCGCAAATATAATAAGCTTTTATATGTATACATAGAGAAAGAATAATATCAATATATGTATGAAACAATTCTAGAGGAAATGGAATCATACCAACGAAACTAATAGATTTTAGTAGAATGTATTTTATTCTTGGGATTTGTGATCAGTTGCAAAAATCACTTTAAAAGTACAGTAAGTGTTTTTAAATACATAATAGAACAATTTGAAATGTTTAAGATGTTAAGAGGATTAGTTAACCGGATGATGTGTAAATAATTTTCTCGTGAAAATTCCAATTGGTTGGAGTCGCGAAGAAGTTTGAAAAACTGATATATTTTGCAGATTTGTGTCAGTTGTCAAAAATGACATTCTAGTTTATTATTATAGAATTTTTAATGACAAATTCCAGTTGTATGAAGATTTAAGAATACAGAAATTGAATAAAACAGTAAATAAACTGTGCAGTTTATGCATTTATGACAAAATTGAGCGGTTGAAATTTAAAGCGGGGAAAAGATTAAAATAATATAAAATTCTTAACGAAAGAGAGAGAGAGAAAGAACTTTCTATTTGGTCTCCACTTCTTGCAATTGATGCAGAAAATGTGTATTTTGCATAAAGACCCACATTACTCGAAATATTATTTACACACGACTTCCTGTTTTCAATTCTTCAGTACTCGTTAAACTTGTTGCATATGCTTCCCGAATTTATAAACGTCGAAGGATGACTTCATCCAACAACACGAGGGAGCTCCTCGAAAAGGACTACTAAATCCATATGCATCCCTTTAGGTACACACAACTTGAACAAACATAAAGTCCAAAGCCCTCCAAAAAGAGATTTCGAGTCTGTTCACCCCTGCTCGCAACTGAATCTATTAGCCTCGAATACCCGCCTTCATGTCTGTCAAAACCAAACTCCAATCTATACATTACAGTACATACAATTTATCTTTCTCAGGAGATACGTAAGCAACGTAATAATATCATGAACACGTTCTCTGCTTATACACGAGAAATGATGATTTCATTTATCTCTTCACTTGTCATATAATACATTGTTTTTCAAACCGACTACTGTGCGGTTATGTAAACTTCGGTTATGTAAATCTTATCTTATAGTAAACTATATATTGTGCCGTCGATGCTTGTATTTATAAATATTTCGAATGTCGTGAATTGTTGAATTCGGTATTGAATTTAATTACTTCAAAAATTGTTGGCAATGTTTTCCATCATGTTCAAGACACGGTAGTGTGGGTAGAGGCTCAAGCGTCGACAGCTCGTGAGCAGTCAGTTGTCCAAGCTTGGACATAAAGCATACATATACAATGTATATACAATACGTACACTGCTGTGCAAAAGAAAGAAGCACACGACCATGTTTAATAGAAAAGCGTAAATAATCAAATAAGAGAACACAGTAAGAAGGATTCCGCTGTTTAATTGAATAGTTCTGAGAATATGTGTTATTGCGGATTATCTAATACTTTAAATGCAATAAATCAATCATTGTACAACACAATGTCTCGATAAAGATACACAGTTTGTCATTATATCTTATAATTATACTGGCTGCTTGTTTCTTTTGCACAGTAGTGTAAGTATTTCAATTTTTTTTTTGTTATATTTGTCCAATGGACATTTCTGTTCCTGTTTGAGGGTTAAAAGGCGCTCACCAACCTTTCCGCGATCTTACCAGGCACTTCGACCCAGTATTTCTTTCATGGCCAATGTACCCCATTGATCGTACGGTACGGTGCGGCGCGCGGTGTTGGTTCTCTCTCTCTCTCTCTCTCCGAGTTCCTTCGGTCATAATACACGGACAACGTAATCAGAATTTACACTCGTCTAAATCGCGTATCAATCATCCTATACCCGGCGTGGCCCACCCTCGGCTCGGCGTACCTAAAGGGAAGCACGCGTGCCCCCTGCCCTCACGCCGCGCCGGAGAAACTATAATGCATTTCGCGCCAGCGAGCGTCGATCTTTCGGACGATCATCCGACGATCGTCCGTCCACACGTCCGCCCGATTCTGCGTGTCCGTATAAGCTCGTTCGTTTTATGGGTTGCCCTCCTGCAGCGGCACGAGCAGTCACGTGCCCGAGGCGCCCCCCTCAAACGGCCTCCCTCGACCCTCAATCCTCCCCTGTGTCACCAAGCCGCCCACTTTAGACGTCCCCGAGAGGGAAGGAGAGCAAGGAAGAAAGAAAGAACAGTCCTGGCACGACGTACCCTCGTCACCTCCGCAACGAGCTCACCCGCTTTCATTTTTCCCCTACTTTCGACGTCTCCCTCTAGTTATCTCTTTCTCTCGGACTCGCTCTTCCTCTTTCCCGACACCAATTCTCTCGTCCCTACCTCGCGCACGCGATCCGCCGTTCGCCGCTTTAATAAAAAGCTACTTACTTTTTGGACGCTGTCAATAAGAACGCCAACGCCTCTCGTGCCGTCCACGCCGCCGCGCCGCCCAGGGATGGAATTATTGCCGACTGATAAGGGACGATTAACGCCGGTTCGACGGGGTGTGGCGGCTTCCCTGATCGGGACTACTTGTCGAGGAAATGAGGAACAAGAGGATCTTGATGATCCGAACAACGAAGTGAAGAGAGCGCCCGGTTTATTTGGTGTTCCTTTTGAATAAAGAAAGCAGGGTCTTTCAACCTATATCAAGCCGATTCAATGTATACGCGTACTTCCACATAACCTTATTGACTGTTAAGTTGCTCAATTAATATTTCGTGATTTATTAAAAGCCTTCAGAATTTCAAGTTAATCGGTCAAGTGGCCTATTCATTTTATGTAATTTTTAAGAAAACGCAAAGAAATATATTGAATTACCCCAAATTAATTACCGCCTGAGCTCTTAATTAATCGTCGTGATATTATCGACTTGAGAGGTTAATGGAGTGTAGGCACGCATTTATTCAGATTCAACCTGCTGACGGAGGAAGACGGGTTAATTCATTATTAACTCGGTACAGTAAATGCATCGATATACATATGTATGTATGTATGTCCAGTGAATCACATTAATATTCAGATACTTTTAAATAGACGTTAACTGTTTTAATATTGCACCATACGATTTGAATTTTTGTGAGATGTTAGAGGCATTAGTTTACCACAAGGCGTGAAAAAAATTTTGGAAAAAATATATACAAAAACTGTTTAAAAACCACGCTTATATTAATATGCACTAAAAAGGAGAAAATGATTTTTTTCCTGGTTCTCCATAAAATACCGAATCCAGTTAAATGATTAATAATATTTTCCCAAAATTTTAAGCAATTAGTTGAAAACTTCTTCTGGTATAAAATTTGTGTCCGAATAGATAGAAAAATTTAATATTTTAAATAAAATCATGACATTAGTGACTATAAATAAAAGAGCGTGGAGCGCCCACGAAGATTACGTCATACATACAGGGTGTCCCAGAACAAGTGTCGTTCCTTGAAATGGGAGGTTCCTGAGACCATTCTAAGAGACATTTTCCTTTGCACCAATGTCAACTGCGGCTTTGTTTAGGAGTTATTAACGAAAAACACGGACCAATCAGAGCGCGCCCTGGGCCGCCGCGCCGTCACGATGCGATGTCACGGCGTACCGCGACACTCGCTTGCCGGCGCGGCTTGGCGCGCCGGGCCAGGGCGCGCTCTGATTGGTCCGTGTTTTTCGTTAATAACTCCTAAACAAAGCCGCAGTTGACATTGGTGCAAAGGAAAATGTCTCTTAGAATGGTCTCAGGAACCTCCCATTTCAAGGAACGACACTTGTTCTAGGACACCCTGTATAATAGTTCAGCGCTCCACTTATTTTTATAGTCACTAATTTCATGATTTTATTTAAAATATAAAAATTTTCTATTTATTCTGACACTAATAACTTATAACTAGACTGTGCGGATCTTTATGCAAAATAAAAATTGTCCTCATAAATTGTATGTTACGAGCCAGGGCCGCGAGCAGCACGTGTGGCCGGCGAAGGGTTATTACCCTAGGAATATGATATAAATTTGTTAGTTAAGGAACGCGGACGAACCCAATGAGAAATTGGGGAGCCGCTAGGGTTATTGACAGCGAGGACGAACCTGACGCGAAGTCAGGGAGTCTCTAGGAATGGAGTCAAACGCAGACGAACCCGATGCAAAACCGGGGAGCTGCTAGGAGGTTGTATAATAGCACAGACGAATCTGATGCGAAATCAGGGAGCTGTTAGGATGCGGACGTACCCAATGCAAAACTGGGGAGCCGCTAGGTTGGATAAATCTCTGTTCGGACAATTGGAATGTCGCGAAAGAACCTGATGGTTAATCAGGGAATTGCTAGGATAATTAGTAAGCCTCGTAACTAGTATAATATAATTGATACAATCCGAGCGGTAAGATTGTATCATGTGGGGACGTTCAATTACTTGGTTAGGATATTGGACGATAATTATGGGTTTAATGAATTTGAGTTAATTATCAAAGAAGACAAATATATTATTACTATAGAGTTTCGTTCTACAAGTGTATTTGTGTCGCGAATGAACTGAATTTAGAATAGGAAAGAAATTGAAAGGTGATATTACCTAAGCTAAGACGCACGGTGTTGACGCACTGGCAATGCGGGGGACTCGGAGCAACCTTGTCACTGCCTAACAGATTTTAGACCGAACTCGCGGAATCTGTACGGTTAAACTTTGATTCAAAAGGAACGAACGTCCGATCTCACTGGTAGTTGACTTCCGAGATGCAGCACGACGCGACACTATTCGTGATTACGACAGTACTAGCCCACGAGAGTAGAAATGTAAGGGCTTATATAGCCCTGCAATGACGGGTGGTACTTGTCAGTACCCTTCAAGTGAACATTCGTATTTTGTCAACGACCAGTTGGTCGTGCGTACGTTTGGGCCCTAAACTAACCTAAACAATTATGTAGATTTATCTAGGGTAGCTCTGTTCGTTTATCTAGGACGGTTTCTGCCAGAGATGATATTGAACACCTGTTCGTCATCCGTAACATCTCCCCACCAAGAAGAAACCTCGCGGTTTGCGTGATGCTTTCTCAGCAGGAAGGAAACGTCCTAGATACAATAGACTTTAAGAAAAAAAAAGAAAAAAGTGGAGAGAAATTAAAAAAAATAAAATGAAGAGAAAAAAAATTTTTAACGAGTGTAGTGTAGGTGTAAGTGTACTTATTGCTAGGTGGTGCTCAGGTAGAGACTGCTGTCGGTGGAGGTAGTCCTGCTCCTTAGAAGATCGTTATGCATGGTTTCCATTTGCTGCTATATTACGGATTCGGACTATATTTGTTATTAGCTCCGATAAATAGTCTCCATATGTCTTCAAAATTGTACCGGTTGGAAATGAGGTTGGCTCTCGAGCCTGTTTACCAAAAATTAATTCATATGGTGTGAAGTTGGTAGCTTCATGAACAGACGTATTATAAGAGAACATTGCAAACGGAATTAATAAATCCCAATCCTCGTAGTTCTCCATATAGTGTTTGAGGTATTCTGTAAGAACAATATGGCTTCGCTCCAATGATCCATTAGTTTGTGGTCGGTATCCGGAGGTGGTGATTTGTTTAATCTTGAATATTTCTGACAGATTTGTCATAAGAGTTCCAACGGTGTGTCAGTGATCAACATAGGTTGACGAGTTTTCGTTCTGACTAATTTTTGCTCCTGACAACTTTTGCATTTTCGGATGTAATCCTGAATTTCGTTGCGCATGTGTGGCCAATGAAATCTTGATCGAATGCGATTGTAGGTTTTTGTAACTCCTTTATGCCCTCCTATTAGGCTATCATGTGCTTCATGGATGATTTCCTGCCTGTCTTCTACGGAAGGTGTAGTAATAACACAGTTACATATTGTAATTTGATAAGTTGAATCTGTAAGGACTTCTTTTAACGCTTTGAAAAGTTCATCAGGCGATGATTTATGATGATCTCCGGTGGCGGATATTCGGAAAGATTTGCTCCTATTTTGTTCTAAAGCAGATTGAAGAGTTTTCAATCCATTAATTATATCCAATCCTTTTGGTTTATCATAGAAGTTATCGGAAATTACAATGCTGAAGGTTTTAAATAACCCATTGTTTGAAATTATGACCTGTCCCTTTTTCGGTCGTGCAGCTAAAAGTTCTTGCTTATTTATCAATCCCGTGTCCAGTAACAGTTTTCCTACGGGGGTTATTAGGTTGCGATCAGCTGATATGAAATGTACATAATGGTCTTCCTTTGCGGTAAGGGTGTTTGAAGAAATGCTAATCCTCTGTTTCGGTTCCGGCGGCGCTTCCAAGTCAGTTTCGGTAGAAGAACCATCGGTATCGGCGTCAAAGAATGGGTAAGGGTCGGCTGTGCGATCAGGCAGTTGCCGTGCCCTTGCTTCGCGTATTATATTGTTTGGAAATCGAATTACGTTGCGTTGCAAAATTCCACCTATTTCGGGAAATGGTACCTGCGGTATGTTGGGTACATCCTCCTGTAAATTGTTCCTATTCTCTATAACGGTGTTTTCAAGTGGCTCCTCAAACGAAATCAGATCACCAAATAAGCTCGTATTCTTATCCGTAGAAAAAATTTCATTGGAGTTTGCTGCGGGTAATAAATGATGTGCATTGTCCTGATCTTCGTCTGGGATCACTATCTCTTTAGATAAACTCGGAAGAGTTCTATTTATGTTAATAATTGGTGAGTGTTGAACCTTCCCCAGGGCGGGTTGTTCCGTCTCATCTGAACTGCTGCTTGTTTGTTGATATTTCGGCCGTTTTTCTCGGTCTCGATGTAGTTGTCTGACGCGTTGTCCTATTGAAACAGCGTCGACAGCTGTTTTCGGTATTTGGATTTTAAAATCGGGGTCTTTGAGTTCCCTCGGGATGAGTGGTAAACAGGTGGAAGTAGGATTACGTGATAATGCATCAGCATTCTTATTTGTTTTTCCAGATTTATGGACAACCTGATAATCATATTCTAATAGTCGGAGCTTCCATTTCATGAGTCTTGATGTCGGATCTTTCACAAAATGCAGCCAAACTAATGGTCGATGATCTGTAACCAATGTGAATTTTGTTCCGTACACATACGGTCGGAAATATTTGACGGCGTATACCATTGCTAAACATTCTTTTTCCGTGGCTGAATAATTTCTCTCTGCTTTGTTGAGGCTGCGCGATGCATAAGCAATTGGCAGATCATTTCCAATTTCACCTTGACTAAGCACGGCTCCAACGGCATATTCGGAGGCGTCTGTTGTAACGACGAATGGTTTGCTAAAATCTGGATATTGTAAAATAGGCTCTCGACAGAGTTCTTCACGTAACTGCTTAAAACTGTTTTCCTGTTCTTCAGTCCATTTGAATTTTTTGCCCTTTCCTAGAAGGTCAATTAAAGATTTTGCTTTTGTAGTGAAATCTGGTACGAATCTTCGGTAATATCCTACTAAACCCAAAAACTGTTGTATATTTTTCTGTGAGGTAGGCGTTGGGAAATCCTTGACAGCCTTTAATTTTCGGGGATTAGGTTTTACTCCCTGTCTTGAAATAATATGTCCAAGGTATGCAACTTCTTTTCGTAAGAATTCGCATTTATTGGTTTGAAGAGTTAAACCATGTTCTCGCAAACGGTTTGATAATTTCCTGACTTTAATGTTGTGTTCGTGTAATGACGCAGCGTAAACCACGATATCATCCAGGTAAATGAAAACGTCCGTTCCCTGGAGTCCAGTTAATACCTGATCCATGAGACGTTGAAAAGTAGGTGGTGCATTTTTCAAACCAAACGGCATTCGTGAAAATTCATAATGTCCATTAGGGGTGGTGAAAGCTGTCTTCTGTCTGTCTTTCGGATCCATTTCTATTTGGTGGAACCCACTGGCAAGATCGAAAACGGAGAAGTATTTGGCTCCTCCGAGACGATCCAATATTTCCGTAATTTGAGGCAGTGGATATTTATCGGAAATGGTCTTCTCGTTAAGCGCACGAAAATCTATTACCATGCGCCAACGTTTGTTTCCTTGCGCATCTGGTTTTTTGGGTACAATCCACAAGGGTGAATTGTACGGAGATTTCGACGGAGTAATAATACCATCGGATAATAAGCCATTGATTTGCTTTTTTATTTCCTCTTGATGTACAGGAGGGTAGCGATACTGTCTCGTGTTAATCGGAATCTCATCAGTTGTATGTAAGGAGTGCTTGAAATCAGATGCCTTCCCTAATTTATCTCCGGGGAGATAAAATCGATCGGGAAATTCCTTTATGAATGCGGTGATGCTACACCGTTCTTCTTTGTTCAGGTGACTCAAATTTAGCGTTTCGGAGATTCCCTGTATTCTATCTTCTCTAGTTTTGAAATTACAATGTTGACGTACCTCTGAATAAATATCTTCATCTGATGTGCTCAAAATGTCGTAAGGTTCCACGATTTGTGGCTCTATTTCTACGTCTATGGCTTCCTCGCTAGTGTTGGTTGCCATAACGTGACATTTTCCTCCGTCGTTCACGACGGCGGCTTCTCCTATGTAGAGTTGTTTGTGTGTTTTTATGCGTGGTAAATAGCCTTCTTTTATCCTTGGATTAGCTATTCTTATGGCAATCTGTTGAGATGTTCGGGCATCGATGCGATGTTTGGTCCGTACATCTGAGTCCTGCTGGTAATTTGAAAATCGAATAGGCCTGATGGGCTTATTTTTTAATACCAGTGTCCCATGGTAATAAGAAATTTCTGCTTCTTCCTGTTTTAAAAATGGGCTTCCTATAAGTCCATCTGCTTCTATTGCAAGGCGCTTCACTACGTAGAAAAACGCAGGAGCTTCGTGTATGTGAAGTATCGTAGTTCCTAGAGTGCGAATTGGATTTGTAGTAAGACCAGTTATTTCAATTTCTTCGCGTGAAACAATTTCTGCTCCTTCTCCTAAAACGTCAAGAACTACTAAATTTACGGATGCTCCACCATCAATTAGAAATTCTCCCGTGCCTGATTCCAGTTCTGGGATTTTGATTTTGATTCGTGGTGCTGGAGCTTCCTTGATGAGGGTTTTTCCTCGAAGCGGACAGTTCTTTGGCGAACTTCTTTGTTTTCGCTCATCGTGTCGCCTGTACGGTGAGCGCGATCGAAGTTTAAAGATTTGTTCGATTCCACGGACGAATCTCGCGAATCTCTTTGGAATCGCGGACTACGCGGTCGATTCTTGCAGAATTTTCCATCGTGTCCGGATGTTCCGCAATGCCAACAATACGATTTTGACATGCGATTCCTATCGGAATTTTTTTAAATTGTATACCGTTTCTCTCCGTCTCTCACAATTGACGAATCCGAACGGTTGGAGGGGGAACCGGAGGGGCTCCTGTGACGCAAGGTCCAGGCAGACGCTCGTCCTTCTCTTTCCTCCTCAAAACCAGATGGTCTCGTGCGTTGATCCCTGTGTCGGTCATATTTGCTTGGAGATAAGGGATATGACACTTCACGATCGCGGTAGCGAGAGTCCTGGTCATATGAAGCTCGGCGGGACCACCTTGATGGTGATTCACTCCGAGGCGACTGTCGTCGATTTCTTAATCTTTTATCTATCTGTAGCACGGCGTCGTAAGCATCCTCCAGATTTTTTATATCCTTCAAGATAGCCGACACCTTCAGGGAAATCCGATCCGGTAATCCATCGATGAAGTTTTCAATGACGTCCTTTTCCATCAATTTGATAAATTCTTCAGCATGTGCCTCGTATTTTTCCCTCATGGCTCCGCGCGTACAGTAGACCAAGTGGCTTGTCCTATCGATGTATTGTCGTAGGCTTTCTCCTTCGCGAATATGTAGTTTCGCGATTTCCACTTGATAATATGATAGGCTCTTGCCGGGAGCGAACCGTTTCTTCAAATGTTGAATTAACGCTTTTACGGTAGTAAACTTGTGCTCTAATGTGCATCTACGTGCTGGCCCGACGAGCTTAGTAAGAACAATTGCCAGATACTCGGTTTCCGTACCCTCCGGAATCAAAGTTAACCCGTCCTCTAAAGTTTGCGCGAAACGAATCAAAGAGGGGTCTTCCCCGTTAAAGGTCGGAATTGTCGAAGTAACATTCTGTAAGCATGTCTTTTGCGTCAACAGCGACATAGAGTTTGCAAGCGAAACCGTCAAGTTCATTATGTCAACGAAAGAAATATTTGCAGCTGAATTCGGCATTTTTAAAAAATGCAACTAGAGAAAACTGGTATATTATCGAAACCTTTTAACTAGGAAAACTAGTATATTATTGGTATAAAAGCGTGACTAGCGAAAACTAGTATATAGCTAATAATATTGAGACGTAACTAGGAAAACTAATATATTGTCAATACTCAGCTACGAGTAATTTAACGTATGTAGTAAACCCAAAATTAAAGTGATCCTAAAATAATTGAACAATCCCACCGCTGTCACCAGTTCTGTTACGAGCCAGGGCCGCGAGCAGCACGAGTGGCCGGCGAAGGGTTATTACCCTAGGAATATGATATAAATTTGTTAGTTAAGGAACGCGGACGAACCCAATGAGAAATTGGGGAGCCGCTAGGGTTATTGACAGCGAGGACGAACCTGACGCGAAGTCAGGGAGCCTCTAGGAATGGAGTCAAACGCAGACGAACCCGATGCAAAACCGGGGAGCTGCTAGGAGGTTGTATAATAGCACAGACGAATCTGATGCGAAATCAGGGAGCTGTTAGGATGCGGACGTACCCAATGCAAAACTGGGGAGCCGCTAGGTTGGATAAATCTCTGTTCGGACAATTGGAATGTCGCGAAAGAACCTGATGGTTAATCAGGGAATTGCTAGGATAATTAGTAAGCCTCGTAACTAGTATAATATAATTGATACAATCCGAGCGGTAAGATTGTATCATGTGGGGACGTTCAATTACTTGGTTAGGATATTGGACGATAATTATGGGTTTAATGAATTTGAGTTAATTATCAAAGAAAACAAATATATTCTTACTATAGAGTTTCGTTCTACAAGTGTATTTGTGTCGCGAATGAACTGAATTTAGAATAGGAAAGAAATTGAAAGGTGATATTACCTAAGCTAAGACGCACGGAGCAACCTTGTCACTGCCTAACTGATTTTGGACCGAACTCGCGGAATCTGTACGGTTAAACTTTGATTCAAAAGGAACGAACGTTCGATCTCACTGGTAGTTGACTTCCGAGATGCAGCACGACGCGACACTATTCGTGATTACGACAGTACTAGCCCACGAGAGTAGAAATGTAAGGGCTTATATAGCCCTGCAATGACGGGTGGTACTTGTCAGTACCCTTCAAGTGAACATTCGTATTTTGTCAACGACCAGTTGGTCGTGCGTACGTTTGGGCCCTAAACTAACCTAAACAATTATGTAGATTTATCTAGGGTAGCTCTGTTCGTTTATCTAGGACGGTTCCTGCCAGAGATGATATTGAACACCTGTTCGTCATCCGTAACATGTATAACATTGGAGCCAAATAGGAATGTAACTTTTTCTCTAATGATATTAATTATCTGAAACGAGTACATTGATATATTTAAATCCTTTTAATCTGTCCACTGCTTTAAATTGCACATACTCATTTTTACCATAAATGCATATAAAATCCGCAGTCTATTTATAACAGAAGAAATTTTGAAGTAATTGCTTAAAATTTTGGGGAAAAATATTATTAATCATTTAACTGGATTCGGTATTTTATGGAGAACCAGGGAAAAATTATAGTCTCGTTTTTGGTGTATTTTAATATAAGTGTGGTTTATAAAAAGTTTCTTTTTATTTATTTTATTTTCTACTTTTATTGTCATTGGAAGCAGCAAGTGTGTATACAAAATTTCAGCAAGATTGGATATGGTTTAAAATTCGATTACAGTAGATTTGATGCATACAACAACAACAACACGGAAAGTTAATAATAAGCGTGGTAAAAAAACGTGCGATTAATCAGAGAATCAGAGAGAAAATACTAAAATTGTTGTTGACAACTTTTTGATGCGGGCCTATATTGAAAATTTAAAAAATACGTTTTGTATGTGATCGTGTACCCTTATGTGGTATAGGCAGAAGAATAAAAAATATTTAACCAAGTTTTATGTTTTTTCAATGCTCTTTTCTTTACGGAACAGAAATATTTAATAGAACTCGAAGCTGGCATTTAGTCTTTGAGAACTTAAATAGGCATAACGATGCAAAGTTGTCAGAGAATCCAAGTATGTATGTATCTAATGAAACAAAGGACAATCCCAAGCTCCCACAATGGAAGGAACCTTTTTTAATATCATTATCTTAGCAACACCGTAAGTACTCGCGCAAAAGGTACACATTTTTCATATTCTGCCGCGATATTTGCAGAGCAGGTGAATTTTTTCCTTCTCCTGTAACCTCTCCTTGAACCCGGCGGCCATCACCGCGTTAAAAGCTTGCTAGTTTTAGAGCGAAATCTCGTAATTAATCTCCTTGCGTAGTACTCTAATTGTAAGTAAGTTTACGGACTCCGATTGAATATTTGTTTATTAAAATACGTGTAAAACGTACTGGATGATATACTTGAATGTGCAGTCTGTCACACAGTATTATTAGACACTTTTAAATAGACGATAACCTGTCAAATACACTGCAGATTGCTCAACTTTAAGCAAGAATAACTCCAGATTCATTGATCCTACAGGATCGAAACTTCGACCTGCAGCCACCTCGTGTACAAATCTACTGGATTACATACCAAACACATCATATAATTTATAGGAGAAGGACACAAATTTTGAGTCCGGTAAAGTAAAGAGCAGCCAATTTCATTAATATCGACATTTTCGGCATTGCTAAACGTTTGGAAAGTAAGGTAGATGCATTAAATACCGATACTAGCTAGATCGGCCGCCAGAACCACTGTGTGCCTCTTCCTCTATGTATAACGAAGTCGGCAAATTAGACAGTCTGACAATGATAATTCGGAAAATGAGGACCCACTGTAACTTCATGTGCGAAACACAGGAATCAGAAAATTCCGAGATGCAGCTAGAGTCCACTAGCGGGAATTTCTGGCAACCCTAGAATTAGATTCTAAATTTAGTAAAACGGCGCACCGCGCCGCGCCGCCGCGCGCCGTCTCTGGGATGGAAACGATCTTGCAAGACAAGAGCGAGGGAAAACAGGAGAGAAGTCTCGCGACTCGCGCTCGTTTGCCACCAGCGAGGCTATAATTTCGACGTTTTCCGTTGCGCAAACAACGAGCTGGCGGAAGAAAGGGGTCTCTGGGATGGGGGTGGGTGTACGGGGGCGGAGAATCTGTATAACGGCAGCAGGACACGTAAAGCGGCGTTGAACTTTAATATTACAAAAAGCTGTAATCCGACGGGCAGGCCAGCTGGAGCGTTAACCCTGGCCACCCAATTTATAAAAATAACGATGAAATTACTGTTGCGTGAAGTGTAGCGTCACGCAGGACACTGATGCAACGATGCACCGCGCGCGAAAGGTTGACGAGCGTCCAGCGGACGGTGGGTTGGGTCCAGTCACATGGAGACCGGCTCGTCCCGAAAAGGGGTGTCCGAGGGGGTGTCGGGGGCTGTAGAGCCGTGGGGGTAGGAGGACCGAGAGAGGCCGAGGGGGACGGCAGCGTGACGCGCGCGTTTTGTCCGTCATCAGCTAGCAGCGTCGCGTCGCGTCGGGGCGTTGATGTTTTAGTCTCTCTACTCGCGTTTTACGTTCGAAAAAATATGCGCATTGGTACGTGAGCTAATCGGCGGTAATAACGAAATCTCGGATCCGATTAATTAAAACGGTGAACGAGCGCGGCACAGCTCGAGAAAACCAGCTCTCCCAATTCTTTTACATGTGCGCGTGTCGATCGCGGAACCGTTTCTCGATCATTCGAGGCCCGGTCTTTTAGAGTTCGTGGATAGTCTGGTCGACGTCCCCGCACCACTGCGGTCTATTCGCTCAGAAATCTCGACAAAAATCGTACCTGCCTTTGGTAACTATTAGAGGCGTGCAAGATCCCGAATACATCGGATGTATGTATATCGGTTCGGGCCGTGTGTCTACGATCGAAACTAATCTATCAAAACTAAAATATAGTAGGTATATATGTCTGGAAAATAACGGAACTTTTTAAATAACAAAAAAACAATTGGTTATTTTTCCGAAATTATTCCTCTTTATTCAAAATACACCCCCTAGCATCAATAGACTGCTGGTCACGTTCCAGCAGTGCTAGTATAGATTTTTGAATTGTGTTTTTAAGTGTGTATCTTGGTTAAACAAAAATTGTCGTCTCGCTGCCGCCGGCGCGCAGCTTCATCGAATGAAACGGTATGGTTCAGTGGATAAATTTCGAAACGATCATCCAGGGTTTCGTCCTCGTTATTATTAAATCACGGTGAAACGCCAGGAGGACGGCGGTTCTCCTCGTCCTTGGAACAGAAGGGAACTGTCCCTCGGAGTTCACGGTAACCCTCTTCCTCCCCCCATGAAACCCTCTGCCCGCCTCCGCTCACCCTTCCCCCCCCCCCGCCGTAGAATCCTCATTGGGCCGATGCTAACAATGTTTGTAGATATATTGTATCTCACGCATCACTTGGCCCGCAAATTGTTTTATAAACAGATTATTGCGACAGCGGGGTTGCTACCAGCGTGACGCTGGTAATATACTTCGGGGCCACCCCCTCGCGACCCACCCCGTCGACCCTCCACAAACCCTCCTCCACGTACACAAGAACTATTCCATTGTCGGGAATGACGACCGTGCAGCGCGCGGCCTGGCTCATCGTCGAATCCTGGCTCAATCTTCGATACGATAAAACCCACGGCGAGCCGTTGCGTCGCGTCTTGATCCTCTCGATCCTCGCAAAGACAAGACGACGACTGACCCGGAACAACACGGCCCGCCGCCGGTTTCTATGAAGACCGTTTCAATACACCCGGTCGCCGCGGACCCCCGGAATTGAGTTCCGAGTTCGCTGTCGGAACGTTCCTAAACACAGGACCCGAAATCGCATTCGCGGTTAGCGAGCGAAACGCACTTATAATTGTTAGCGATCATTCGAGGGACAAAGAAAATTTCGTTATGCCACTATGATCGAAACTTCTGACGCTATACAGGCTATCCCATTTAAAGCGATCCTCTCGAACGTCTCCGAAATTATTAATGATGTCGAAAAATGTTTAAAACGAAAGTTGGTAATTATACTGGAATATTTTAATATTAATATTTTAAAATTAATAACGCGAATATGCAGGATCACATACAACATCTCAAGGAGAAGGAATAATTTAAATTGGTTGGGATTATAGTGTGCTGGTGGGGTTAATATGGATTTTTATTATATAAAAATACTTTAGGCACTCTTTTCGTTCACATCGACTGTCAAAGTTGGTTAGACCTGGTTCAGGTTAATGTAGAAAACAACAACACCTATGAAATTTTACCTTAGGTTATTATTCACTAATTGGGAACATTTCGGCCATAATATTAAAAAAAACACAGTTATGCGGCCATCATAATTAAAATGCTGACGAAATAAAAATTCGGCGACATATCCAGCATAATTCTTCTCTTAAGTTCCAAAACGTGAGGCATTAGCTCTAATTTCTCGTCATGCACGTTCTATCTTCTGCGTGTGCGCTCCACTGTGTCCAGATTAACGAAATTCATCTTATGATTGACAAGTATGTATAGGTGCCTGTATCTGGTCTTTTGTCTCACCGTGTTTACACACTGAAACGTGAGACATCTAAAGGCATTCTACCATGATACGACGAAAATAAACCCAAACCTAACTCAAATCGAACGAAAGAGCGGTAACACGTACAGGAAAAAGTTGCTTACGAATTCTACAACATATTTGTGTTTCATCGAAGAACGGCGAGGTGCACTCTTTTCTGTATAGTCACCCAAAAGTTATACGTTAATATAACAGTTTCTTTTAGGTGGAGGATGTAAGTCATTTTCGATTTTTGTGAATAGGACCGAGCATTTTTAAAAAACACCAAACGATATAGTTAATTATTCCCCATAAAAATGATCGATTCGCGGAATGATTTTCAAGGGTCTGTACTATTAAGAAATACAATTTAAAAAATCGATATTTTTGGACCAGTTACACGAGAATCCCCCCTTAATGGCTTACGTCGCGTCGCAGTGAAGGATGTTCGCAACAGGCATCCACGATGAAGATCGAAAGGAAGCCATTGCGAAAGCGCTGTTTCAAAGTTGGCGTAGAGGAGCGGTAGAAGAGAAATTATACAGGATCGTAAAGCCACGCGACCGGAGACGCCTAGCAGGCGCGTCGAAGTACCGGGAACGTTAGTTCTTCCGTCTGTGCACGAATAACTAAATTTTTGGTCCCCGCTCCTTCAGGACCGCGTACACACCGCGTATACCCAGCGGAGCTGCTCAGCGTGCTCGGGTCACAGACCATTAAGTTCCAGGTTTACCACAATAAGCACGCTATTCCGCCCTGGATGGCGGGTTACCGCTATTACCGAGCCAATGAGCCACGGACACTGATTCACCGGATTTTTCCCGTTCCCGGAACCAGAAGTTCGATGCAACTGCCTTCGCTGTACTCCTTATTACCCATCCCCCGGTTTAACGTAATCTGCTCCGAATTTTTCGAGTGGGTTCTTGATTCCAAATGTGGCGCAATGCTGTTGTTAATTAGGTTATGTAAAAACGTACTTTATGTTTTGTTAATAAAACTTTGTGATTGAAGTAAGCATCGTTGCAATCAACATGGCGTGTCCTACAATAGAGAATTGTATTAATCTATTATTTTGAATACAATCTCATATTGCACGCACTCCTCAAAATAGGGTCGTACTGCAAGAGAGTGCACTTGAAAATAGAATTATAAAGAATTACTTTTGCAATAGAGTTCAATTAAATTTTACCCCTAGTCTTGCACCTTCCGCGCAGTACCTGGTTCGTTTACGTTCAATTTTTTGACTGTTCTAGGCTTTCAAAAATTTGGTAAAATCCTCCAATATGTATCGAAGTCCTTATTTTACCAAGTTTTTATTAGCTCGCTTTCTTGTCTCTGTCTGTTTGTTCGGTACAAATTTTGCAATTGATTTTAAACTAACTTCCCGATGAGCTAGAAACTTGAAATTTTAAACAGCTCAGAACTGGATGACAATGCAATATTTAAAAAATTTTTTTAAAAAAGCCTATGCGTTTTTAGTATACAGTTAGGAGCAAAACTGATCACACACTTGTTTGGAATTGTTTTTCACAATTCCGACCAAATGCATTTTCTCAACATATTTTTTAGACGTCATTTACTAAACTAATTCTTCTAGCCTTACAAAGAAATTCAAGTCGTGTTTGGTCCATTCGTGAAAAAGTTATTCTGATTTAAAATGTGTGCGATCAGTTATGCTCCTAATTGTATAGGATGAGTCACATGACGTTTGTACCTCAAATATCTTTGTCGTTTTCAAAGATACATTAAATGTCTTGAGGACAAAAAATCGAGGTAAAAAATCAAGATGATCTTGACATCTCTAGTATAAAAAATGACATAAAAACAAACACTTTTTGGTGTCGTGTGTGCTCCATTTTACCATTCAACTTTGTCTTCAAGATATTGAATGTATCTTTGAAAACAACGAAGATATTTGGGGTACAAACGTTAGATGACTCGCCCCCTGTATAATCTTTAGTGCATCGAATGTTTAAAGCATAAATGGAAAAAATAAATATTGTAAAGAATTAAATTTTGCTGCTGGCATAGAGACCCAGGTTGCCTACAGAGATTGAAGAGATTTATGAATTTAGCCCGGATTTCTACGATTTTGCGACCACCGCGCGTCCCGTCCACGTTCAAAGACATGGAGAACCGAGGCTGATGATGCAGTTCCCGGCGCGGCAAGTTCCGTTTACTCCGTCGGAAGTCGGTGATAAGTGGTTCTCCGGAGTGTCAAGCGTGGATACGATGCCGCAGCGATCGCGGGAAGTTCGCGCGTAAACATCGAGCGCCGGTCGAAGGGTTAAATCGGTTACGTAGAAGGGTGAGCACACCGTGTCGGCACGGGCAGTGTTTGCCGCGGATATTTTCGAGCCTGGCAATCCGCACTTTTATGCGCGACCCTCTGGAATCTATCGAGCAATCTTCACCGGTAATCGCCTTGACGAGTTATTTCTGTAACGTTTCCCGCGCGCGCAAGGGGGTAAAACTCCCGTAAGAGGCGAGAGCGTAGGCAAGAGGAGGGCGTACAAAAAAAGAGAACCGACGCGCAAGTGTGCGACCGGTGAGATGCTTCGCACGATTACCTACCCAATCTCGAATATAATTTTCTTGTTAGCCGTAAAATCGAATCAACGTCGCCGGGGTGCCTAGCCGCGCGTCGCCTCGACCAACCCCGTTCAAGTCTTCATCTCCACCCCCTTTTCTCTCTTTCTCCTTTTACTGTTCCCCTTTCATCGTTCACGGGGGGATCAAGCTGGAAGAACACGCACCGCAACCGACGACAACGACTACAGTAGCAGGAGAATAGAAAATGGAGAACGGAGAATGTGGAGAATGGAGAATGGAGAATGGAGAAGGGTACGGGAAGGGAAGGAACTGGGTTCGATCGGAAGCCGGAACGGAAGAATCAAGCTGTCGAAATCCGCTGTTGCTTCTCGCTTATTTCGCGGTCCCCGGGTATGTAATACGATTCCCGTGACCGTTTCGTCGAGTCGCCTGTAGCCCTCCACGGCAGCCAAGCTCAGCCACGAACTGCCCTGCCATGCCCTGCCCTTTGTTTTCTACGTGGCCCTCTCAATTATTTCCAAATAAAAGGGCGCGCTGGGGTTAGACCTTCTCCCCTACTATCTCCTCTGCCCACCTTCTGTTCTCGTTCCGTTACTTTCCTGTACCGCGAACTTTCGCCCCTTCGCCTCTTGGCTTCTGGAAGATTAAAACGCTGTTCTTCGGGGGAAGTACCAGGGGCGGGGCTTGATAGACCTTGCTACGTTTACTTGCGCCCCGTATCTCTTAGATAAGAAAGGGAGGACCGTTTTATCGTGAGTCGCCCCGTGGAACCACGACACTGGCAGTGAGAAATTTGCTAACATCCTCGTTAACTAGACTCGTCGTGTCTGTCTCGGAGAACGAGCTTCGAATTATTAGCAGAACGTGGGGATAACGCCTAAAATATATCTTACACAAAATATGATATAATAAATTCTTACTTTAAAGAAAAGGTTATATTGAAAAACATTTGGTACATACATATATAAGTTGTGTCACACTCTTATCTACAAGATACTCAATTTTCATTACAAAATGTCCAACAGAAGTGTGGTGGCAACCACGTTTATGTGAGACGGTTTTCATTTTTCATCCGAATCAGAAAACGAAAAATTCTCCTTAACCTTCCGTCGGGCGCAATATCTGGGCCGCCGAGTTTGGGCGCAATGTGCTTGACGGGCACACATTCAAAAAACATGATAAACACCTAATTAAGTTAATTTATACAACTGCTGCTAGGGAAATACTGCACTTGGTGCCGTCTATACTCGTAGGGCCGCCCTTTTGTTTGGGCCCTCCCCAAGGGTGGGGGTGACTGAATCTCTTGTGCTTTCCAGATACACTTACTTGCTACCCGAACCTTCGGCACTGCGACTTTACGATACGATCTGTTGGACCTGGGAGGCTAAGTTGAATGCATTGACATGAAGATGAAAAACGATCTCGGTAAACATTCAATATCTAAGATATTCACGTTCGGAAGAGGTACCCAAAGCGTCTGGGTACCAGACTATTTGCGCAAGGGTCGAAGCTGTTTCTGAAATGTTTCTCCGGCTTATTCGAAGTGCATCGGCGCGTTACTTTGATAGAATTTATTGCGGGCGATGCACCGGAAGTGGTCGTTTCGTGCTAGCGCAAAGATGCACGGTAATTGATTGATAGAGCAAGGTGGGAGGAAAGCTTCGAGTCGAATTTGCATCATTAAAAATAATTACCCGTTGTCGAGGGCGCGGCGGTGCCGGGACACGACAATCGCAGCGACGATAACTGCGGCGGCGGTTTCTTTTCTTTTCTTAGCAATTATTATATTCTTCTTCCCGTCCAGGTCGATCCGTCTCGACTTATCGGCCTACCGCGGAACAGAATAATAGGCGCATCCTGCTGCAGGAGATTGAAAGGAAAAGGAGGAGTGCCTTCTACCTTAGCCAGGTTCACTGGTAAGGGAGCGAGTGCCCTCTTCTCCTATGCGCCTCGCTGACTACAGACCACGGAGTTGAATCAATTAAAGTTTAATCCGGAACCAGGATCGAGAGAAGCAGCCCCTTCTCGTCCACCTTTCCTGCCTTGCTACCCTACCCTCGTCCCCCTTTCACTCTTTCCCCCGCTTTTTTCTTCCGTCCTGTCTCTTGTCCCTTTGTTTCACCCCCTTTCAACCTTATCCTCATCCACCTTACTGTTTCTTTTGTCAACTCGTCTCCATATTCTCTTCTCTTTCATTCTATCGAGTCATTCAATACGTTCCAGCTTATTAGAAAGAGAGCTGCGTGTGAATGTTTGCTTCGATGATCCGCGGTTACTTTCCGCGCTCCGAGAATTCGCACAGGCACATTCCAAAAGAAATTACTCAAGCGACAAATTGACCGCACATGCATTGATTGCCTTCCTGCATACATCCCTGAGGATGACAATATTTGTAAGAAATGAACTTCAAGTTACTGTTTAAATCCTTTCTGCACTTCTGCACTGATAGCTCCTTATTCGACTGATTTACATCGCATTTATCGATAACGCTGTTCTAAATAGGTTAGTCGAATTACGTAAGGGAATATATGTATATGATGGTGGGATGTTTTGGGGCTTTGGATGGCAAAGGATTAAAGTGTTACGCGAAAATGGATGAAGCAACTATTTCTGAGTACCGTGCCAGGGTTAATCATGCAAAGACCCGTAGACTGTATTGATCCTCTTAAGGGGTTAGATTCGTTTTTCCCGGATTGCAAGGCTGCGGGATGCGTCTTCTCATTTCTCGATAAATGAAAATGTGGTTTTGCAGTATTCAAAAGTAATTTGCATTATTCCGAAGCATACAGCTGCGCATTTAGCTATTGTCATAAAGTCGAGAAATAGCATAGATTTATCTATGCTGAATTTATCTAGGCTGAAAAGCCCCATTTGCATTATCGAGAAATGAGAAGGCGCATCCCGCACCCTTGTAATCCTGGAAACAAGTCTAACCGGTTAAGCGTCGGCATTCGGCCCCGAGATACCACCACGCCATTTTATAAAACTTATTACGCGTCTGTGTTACTCCTGCGCACAATACCAATCTCGCCGCTAGTATTCTTTTCGTGCGTGCATCGTTCTTCATTTTCCGTTTCCAACTCCGTTCGCGTTTCCTTCCTTCTGTGTCGCGTCGCGTCGTCGCACTGTTTTCTCCCCCGTTTTCTTTCGTCTAGCTGTGTATCGAAAGATTTAAATTACTTCCGCGACGACGCGACAAGAAACGAAGGGGCACCGCGAAGATCGAAAATAAGGGGCGAGGACTGGGGAGAGGAACACGAAGAAGCCCGAGGGGAAGTCACGGGCGAGAGTTGCCTCTATAAAATAGCGGTAGAGGGGCTGGAGAGAAAATTGGGGATCCCCAAACTGTATCGCTTACGCGAGGGGCGCCCCTCACAATGGAGGCTCGCAACGAGCGGAAGGAATAGTTATCCGTAATATGGGGTGACGCGTGCTGATGAGTCGGGCCGGAAGTTTCGCGATCACTTTTATCCCCGCCGACCCTTCCCAGACCGTTCTTTTACTTCTGTCTTCGTTAAAAACGGCCTGCGTATCGCCTGTCACTCGGCGTGGCATCCAATCTTTGATCTTTCGACAAGCGCATCGGAGCGGTCCGAACGAATTCATTGCACGAGTTCTTCCTTTGACAAGAAATTCCGCGGGAAATTAGGTCGCGGGAAACACGAAATTCGAAACTTCGACGTCGATTGAATTTGTAGATACAGCATACCATGAATATTTATAAACCCGGGCACATTTTCTACAGTACTTTACTCTACATACATATAGTAGGACCTCCATTATCTGAACCTACGATATTTGGATTATTTATTATTCGCACAGGTTTCGCATGTATTAGGTTGCTGTATACTGTATACATACATATGGAATGTAAGTATAAAGTATGGAATGTGTGTAAGCCGAATTCCAAGAATGCGTTGCTTTGTTTTTCCAATGCACGTGTTGTACTTGATCTTCTCGTTCTTTGCTTATGTTCCCATTAAGTATGACCACTGTCGCAGTTGATTACAAAGTTTCGAAGCGAAAGGATTGCAGCAGTAAGTGTAGTAATTACAAATATCTAAAAAATTGTTCCGGAAGTATAATGACACAACTGCAAAAATTGAAATTTTACAGAACAAGCAAAAGAAAAGAAAATAATTCCAATTTGTCTTATAGAATGGACTATATGTATGTACATATGTAGATTCGTTTAATTCTTCTATGAGAGTAGTTTATAGACATTGTGGTGCATAAGCATGCGGTTTATAACGAAAATAAATGCATTTTTGAGCCCGCCAACACAATAAAGTAAATTTCACAAAATTTTACAGTTGCGTCATTATACTTCCAGGGCAGCGATATAATATTCATATTTACAAATAGAGTTATTACTTGTAGCATCCATAAAACTAGAGAATTGGCGGTATTTGAGAGAATACAAATTTAAAACCGAAGAATGGAAGGAAAAAGTTTGCAACAAGTAGCAAAATAGAGTTTGGAATATTCAAAGAAGGTGTCCGAAAAATATGCCAAAAACTAAAAAGCAACCCTGAAAAACCTGGTAAACCTGAAAATTCGATAAGAACGGGTAGGAAAAGGCACACATCCGCTCGTCAAGATCGACAAATATTCAGAGAAGTACAAAATATCCGTTTATTAGTGCAAAACAAATAAAAGAAAATCTGTTATTGCCAATATCAATTACGTTTTTCTAATATTGCAAGTGTGCGAGATGCGCATTCTCATTTCTCGATAATATGTATAATACAAAGATAGGGTTTCTCAGTACTCAAAAATGCTAGATAAATTCTGCCGAATAATGCAAATTATGCAAAAATGAACGCAAAAATAGGACTTTTGAGGGCGATCGCGGCCTGGATTTATCTTTCATCTAGCCCTTTTGACTATTGAAAAATCCCATCTTTGTATTATCGAGAAATGAGAACAACCGGCACCCTTGAAATTCTGGAAACGACTCTATACTCGCCTTATTGTGGTGAAAAAGCACTATCCCAACTTATACATAATCCCAACCCCTTACGACACTCCCTTATTGTTAATTTCGACATCTATTAGTAAACGACAGAAACTTATTCAAGATATTATTACTATCTCGACAGCTGAATATTTTCTTTAGTCGATCGTTCACAGTATACAAATAATAAGGGTCCGCTAACGTTCTCGCGAGTGTCATTCATCTTCACGGTTTGCAGTCATTCTGCGCGCGGTCTGTCTGAAATGCGGTGAACGTACTTCATTTTTCGTATTATTGACATGTTCAATCGCAGCAGTCTGGAAAATCGCCAGCTCGACGTCCAACGAAACGAATCATGGGCTTATCGGGACGTCGAAGATTTTGCGGTAAAACTGGCTCCTACAAAAGAGTAAGCACACACGCTGCTGTGGGATCTTCATTCTTTCCACGAGTTCCTGTTCGGTGTGCTTCAACAGCTTCCTGAAATAACCTTCACCGCTTCGGCCGGGAATCGAAATAATTCAATTGGAAATGATTCAAAGGAGAATAAAAAGCTATTCTAATTAACTCGTAACTTTATGAAGGGCCTGCCTATTATACGTATAAGCAAGATAATTAATTAAAAGCCAGACACGACTCTTCACGAAACGAAAAGCATAGAAAAATTACTTAATTTGTCTCCCCTTTATTATAGTATAATTTTTATAATTAAAATATCCATTTATAGCTGATACGCTGTCGGTTAAAATATTGGAGACTGCAATAGCTATTACAGATCCTCCAGACGAATCAGAACGAGTAAATTAGTAAATTAATTAATTCTCGTAAGTGTATTTTTATAATTTTTAGAAGCAGTTCAAACTGAGTCGTTCGATTGTGTGCATATGGTACTTCCAGAATTAAATCTACATATAATTACCATAGACATATAGAGATAGACTGCGCGGCCTGAACGAAGCGCTGAAGTCTACAATGGCGGCGTGCGAGAGAGAGAGAGCATTATCCGGGGTCCATAGCGCTCTCTTTCTATATGATGTGTCGACACATCAATTAGAAAGAGAGCGCTATGGACCCCGGCTAATGCTCTCTCTCTCACTCTTTGTACCGCGCGCCGCCATTGTGGGCTTCAACTCGCCCATAAGACGGCGCAGTCTATCTCTATATGTCTATGATAATTACATACATGACATTTAAATGATTATGTGCACACTTCATTATGTACACTTCATCTCGCTTTAACTTTGTAAAATCCAACATAGCAACAATTTGAAACAGATCATCTGAAACTAGAGGTTTCATGCTTTCAAACCATTGTTTAACGATATCGATACGGCAATTTTTTACGGAGTTATGATCACGTAAAGTGGGACCCATTTTTCGGGTTCGCACAAGTGATCCCTTAATTCTTTTGAGGAGTGTATAGTGTATAGTGTATACATATTATTGACCTCGATCAGTGAATGACAATTCTCTGATTCGCAACAGAAGACTCAAAAATTGATTACCCAAAACATCTCGAGGATATCGTGATGCTGCAGATTTACAATTAGTAAAGTTTCACGAAATCCATTAACGTTTCTTCGTAAATCCATAACGCCCTTGTGTTCACTGCACTGCAGTATCTACACGTCGATAGCTTCCTACTAATTCTTTCACATGTTCACACTTCAAGCTCCGCTGTCCGTTTCGCGAGAGACGTAGAAAAGGACCGCACTGGCAACTCTCTCAGCGCGGTAAGCAGCCATAAATTATCACGGGAATTCAGTTTTCGTAGGATTCCAGGGTTGTTCAGCGGATTTCTCCACTCGGAACGGAACGAGATAAACTAAGAAGAAACTACTCCGGCCGATACCGGGGCTCGGGGAAAAATCGAAAAGTGCATTTGCCCGCGAACTTTTTTCTCGGCGGGCATCGCGAAACAATGGCAGCTGACTTGCGAGAGTGCATCCCCACGGGCCGTTTACCTGCAAATGCACTGCTCGCGAAACCGCTGACCCGCGTGGCAATTTCTCATTTTTGCCGGGACAAAAGCGCGCTAAATCTTATTGTTCTTACGCCGGTAATTAAGGCGGCTGAATTAGTTCGCGATTGTTCTCCGGCCGCTCCCGGACCCGTGGGGATAATAAATAAGATTCTTGAGAAGTTTCTGACCGTGTTACGTCACAATCCTGTTTATGCTCAACGTGCCACGCCCTCCTACACCCCCGCTCTGCCTCCTCATATTCGCTTGCGGAGAGATGAACGACAAAAAACCACCGCACCGGACGCTGGCACCGCATTAATTGCGATCGTAACGAAACTCTTCGTCGCGTAACAGAATCTTCTTTTCCCGTTGCAGACATCTCGCGAATTCAAAACCGGCACGTTCTATTACCTTTGTTCCGGTATTGTTTGAAATTCACGCACTCGGGAACTACAGTGTGAAAATCCTCTATAAACGCAAAAGCCTCGGGGAGGTTCGTTTGCATTTTTCGTAGACGGACACTATTTTTCTGAGCTTCTAAGGCCGCGCGCGGCCGAAGCGACTGCGACTCTCCGCGTCAATTAAACCACTAATTACAGTTGAAATTATATTGTGTTTAGTCTTATTTTAATCAGAAAAATGCCACAAATATATTGGTGAAAGTTTCATAAACAAATAAGTAATAATAAAAAAGATTTTATATTGGTATTACATTGTGAGAAAGCGCGGGCCTTTGAATTGTGCCGACGATTGCGACTCTCCGCGTCGCATTAGTTTGTGGTTCACACCGATATACCCGGGCCGAGATCATATTACTACAGTGGAGGGGATTTTTTTTGCGCTTATCGTGTACGGCCTTCTTGCGTTTATACATAGAGGATTTACTGTATAACTTTCTGTAACGAGTTTCTTCGAGTACACGGAGTGTATGGCATGCTTTTTATAGCTTCGCCTGTTCTGATCTCTCCATATTTTGATTATAATTAGATAAGGGATGTTTATGCAATTTTCAATTTTTGTAAGCAAGTTTTAAGAAAGTGGGATAAAATATTATACAATCCTTTTTTCAGTGATAGTACCATTTGTAGATCTCAAGTAAATAGAAATCGCATTAAATTCTAACGAATTTTATATTCCAATATTTTTTTGAATATTTTCGGATGCCACAAATGCATAAAAATCCGCAGTCTAGTTGGAAAGAAAGTTAGTAACGTTTTCAAATTAAGAATCGAAGATAAAATTAAGATATTTATTCATGTGTTTATTAAAAAAAAAAGACATTGAATAGGATTTTCATATGCGCTTTACTCCTCCACCTACAAAATGGAGCCTCCTCGAAACCATATAACTATCGCTACAAACATTTTTCGATATCGTTAACAATTTCGGATGTATTCGAGTGGCTCACTCGAAATGGGACAGCCTGTATAATAAACGGAACTCGCGTTAATTTGTCAAAAATTCGCTGAAGCGTGTAAGGCAACGTCGCTCTTTGGAAACCGAATCGGCCGAAATCGGATCGAGCGCAGAATCCGAGTAGACAAATCGCAATAAATTTGTGCGTGTTCGGTGGCGAGTCGCATAAATCGCGGCGAGCCACTTAAGCATTCCAGCGCTCTTTAATATTCACATTGCAGAATGTCCCGGGCGCAACATTAGGTCTCGCGGTGCCTTGACTCCAGGACCGCAGTATTTCACTTCTCCCAGGAAATGTCGACGTCGCGTCGTCGTTCGGTATCTCGTTTCGCCCCGGGACAAGCGTAGAAAACTTGCAATTGCAAAAACTTGTCTGGTCCTCGAGACAAAAGGACAAAGTTTCCTACTTCGTAAGAGTTGCCGGCGACTTCTACCGTCCTCTTCTAGTCCCGACTTTTTCAATTTCGCTGCTCCTCTCTGTCCTGATACCGTCCTGGCGCGGCGCGGCGCGGCATCCGTCTGACGAACTTTCGTTGACAAGAGCTCCCGGAAGTGTATTCCTGCTCCCCGCAAAAACGCATTTCCGCGCAACTCCAACCGAACTTCGTTCGAGTACCGTCGATCTAGTAATAATCACTTAACCCCTTCAATAGGGATTTCTTTCCCCATCGTTCCTTCTGGATTATTTTAAACTACACTCCTCAAAAAAATTAAGGGATCACTTGTGCGAACCCGAAAAATTAGTCCCACTTTAAGTGCTCATAAATCCATAAAAATACACCGGTCAAAACGACCGGTTCTAGATTTTTTATTTTACAATTATTGAACTTATAAACAAGCTTCCATAAACAATGATTTAATAAATATCTTTATTAGAGCACATATTACAATAGGAACCGTGTAAAATTTAAATAAATTGGATCTTGTCATTTTTATAAGGCAACACACACATGAATCACGTTTAATGGTCGGTAGGTTTAGTTTTATACATAGTTTTGTCGCCCGGTTTCAACTTTTTATTTTTATTGAGCCACTGAATCCTATTATAGGTTTATTTCAGCTTTTATTTGAATCAGTTACGTAAAAAAAGTATGCTGAAATATTCTTTGAACCTTTCTCTTTTTACGTATTGCAAGCGTAACTATTACGAGAGAATATCTACAAAATAAGCTGTAACATCCATATTCGATAAATGCAAAATGTATCAAGTTGTCCCACTGCGGTGTATTCGTTCAGACAAAATTTTCAATAACACCACAGTATTTGCAGTACGAATTTGCACAATGTAATAATAATAATAATAACAACCATGCCCCAACAGTATTGTTCAACAGAATTTCCCAAGCGTCCGAGCAAAAAGCACATGATTTTCCAATAAAAATTCCGGAATTTGTTTACACGAGAGGTTCGTTCACAGTTCACACCGATATAACTGATGATTAAATAACAAATACCGAACGAAGCGGCGGCGGCGCTCGATCGTCTCCGGCTTCCGGGATAGAAACAAAGGGTTCCGCACGGAAATAGTGTCGCAGTGCGTGGAAAATGAGAGGCAGCAATTGTTCGTCGTGCTTCACTGGACACGACGCAATGGAATTTAATACCCTTTGTAGCGCATGAAGTAGCAAAATGAAATTAAATTCGAACAAAACGCGCGGCGCGTTCGACGGCGCGGCGGCGGTAGCTAGGGGCAGGGAACGAGACGAAGTCAACCGTCATGTTGCTCGCGTTTGTGCGGAAATATACAACAAATGTAATGTAAGCGTCGCAGATGAATGACGCGTATTTTCGCTGGAGCGACACGCGATACACGTGAATCATTGAAAGCCGAAAAACTAGCGGAAATTACGCCGACAAACGTGACCGTGCCGAATATGAAAAAATTGCGGACACACACCTCTCGGCAATTTGGAACACTACGCCTGCAATATACACGTATTACTTTTTTTTCCAAGCAATTAGTTGTTGTCCTTTTCAAAACAGAATGTATCAACACTTTTTAGGTATCCACTTCGGAGATCGGCGGAAATTATTTTTAATGAGGTTTTTTTATACATATGTATAAATAAATATGTATGTAAATAAACATATTGTTATAAATAAATAAATATATTCATATATGATAAATAAATAAATATCTACTCATATAAATTAATCTTTAAATCTTTAAATATTAATCTTTCTGAAAAATATTTTTTTAAATAAAGTTGATTGGGCTCTATGAAATGATATTATGGATCCCTCCTCCACTCACTCTAAAGCGAAAACTGACATAAATTTGTCATTCTCCGATTCAAGACCAGTGCGATTCGCGAGAAATTCATTCCGTTCCAGCAGCAAACAGTCACAGTAAACACGATCGGGTAGTTTCAATCAGAGCGCAGAGAATCAATGGTGGGCGAGAAAGGAAACTTTGTGTCGGAACGTGGAAAGAAAACGAGACAGCTGGTGAAGAGAGTCCGGTGTCGAAAGGAGGCTATATGAATTGGCAGCGGCGGTTTCCCAGGGTCAGCGAAATCCAAGTACAAGTCCGCGGGACTCCTCGTGGAAAATTGAGCGGACACGTTCCCGTTTCTAACAACAGAAGCCGCACAAAACGGACCCCCTGTCGGCGGCGCGGACCATCGGCCGTTTATCAAATATCCGCAGTTAATCCAGTTACGAGCAATCCGTGAGACGACGCGACGCTCGCAGTTTGCAATGAGGATGACGGCGAAAAGGGAGGTCGCCCGGATGAGGGCGTCGGTGTGGATAGCGAGCCGCTGATTGCAGCGGGTAATGACGGGGGCCAGGGGTGAGCAGCAGCCTGGAAGTAAGTAAAAATTTCAAATTTAGTTACTGCTCGCGTGCGTCCGACGGTTTTGCGAGCGCCGCGGATATGTGTGGCAGGATGAGTCAGCGCGGATAACTAGCAGTTAGCTGGACGAAAGGGAAACGTTGCGTGTTGCTTCATTGCTGCAACCATCATATGCTGCACAGTGGGCTAGATCGAGGACATTTCGTGACATTTTGCTCAAAAGTAACTTTCTCGTATCGATATGTAATCAATGAACTTTGATTCTTAAATGTCCATGGACCTCGGAAATGGAGAAATTAGAATGGGAGACACCGTATAAGTTTAGGACAGTGTTGTTTTCAACATTAACGGACTGGAAACACCAGTGGTCATGGTTTTCAACTTTATTTCTCTTTACACTGTCCAATATCAAATTTGTTCCACAACTACTGTTGTGTGTGGTTATTATAGAGTTTTTCGCGCTGATTCCGAATCTGTTCTTAATCTTTTTCCCAGACGCCGAATTTTTGAGAAACATGACTTTGAAAGAAAACATATTTTTCAACTTTTTTTAACAAATATTGTGGTGTTATTATAAAAGATATTGAATTGTTCTTTATAGCAGGAGATTCTGTAGACTTTCCCGAATACAGCGATATCCAATATTAATACATTATGATTGTTTAAACATGTTTACCACACTACAACGGGCGTTCGCTGCGCCGCGCCGCGCCGCGCCGCGCCGTATCCCGTGGAACGCCTGTTCTAGCGGTAAGCGCCACTGGCGGCACTCATGTCGGGCGAAGATATTTTGCTTTCTGGTTCGAAAAAAACGTCGACCACGAAAACTTGAAAGGGTGGTTTCTCAAGATAAAAAAGTCTGCTCTATCGAATGGTATAGTTCGATCTTCCGCTGGACCCTTATTTTTTTAGATGAATTGAAAAATATCCGCAAAAATTGGTGCAAAAGTGGTGTCTCTCCGTCTTTAATGATTGTTGTAAAGAACAATTCAATATCTTTTTTGTAATAACATCACAATATTTGTTCAAAGTTGAAAAATATGTCTCTTTTTAAAACTCAATTTTCTCAAAAACTGTACGTCTAGGAGAAAAATTAAGGACAGATTCGGAATCAGCGCGAAAAACACTATGTATAAGAATCGTATAGTGGGAATCGAAATACAAAAAAAAAGTTGAAATTTGTTGGACAGTGTAATTAGACTGCGGATCTTTATGCAAAATAAAAAATGTTTGCATTGATTGCAAGACAGAGGAGCGAAATAAATCATTTCTTTCTTCTTTTAATTATCTGATTAAGTTGAAACCAGTACTACTACACTAATGTCTTTAAATCCTTTGAATATGTCCACTGCGTTAAATTGTGCTTACCCATTTTTCTGATAAAAGGACGAGTTGATTCGTTTCGAACATTTCATTTAGTCCCAACAGAATGGAACGCTAAATCTGTTATCACCTCAACTGTTAACTTAACAAAGTTTGTAATACCTATTCTTGCTAATATGTATAGTGGTGAAATCGTAAATTTGTGTTTCCCCGAAATTTCCCTTGGACAGGTACGCGAGCAAGTTTGCAAGACCCCGCGGACACACACACACGCGTCGTAAAATTTGCGTCTCCCTCGGGGCGAAATTTCACCCAATTAGATCGAGCGTTTCAGAGAGTCCGAGGCAACAAGCAACCACGGCGCAAGTGGAATTAGACCCGAGTAGCCGGTCTCGTTTATCGTCCATCCTTCGGCCGACTGTAATATGCTCGGCCATAAACGCGCGACCGCAGAAATCCTTAAATTTAAATTATCCTGCTTTCTCCGCGTACGACCTCTTTATACTGTCCTATACAAATCACGTAGTTAACATTGCGGAGAGCCGACGACGCCCGCATACGAAACCATCTAAACTATTCGAAAATTCTATAAGAAACAGTTCTAAAACCTCAGCAACCAATACAAGAGTGTACATGTATTAACATTTCTCATTTTAAAACCCTTAGAACCGTAGAGCTTCTCGAACCCTTTGCACTCCTTTGTCGAGTGTGACTCGACATCAGAGAAAGAAAAATGTAAATAAAACGTGTTTTTATATGTGTATTTAGTTCTTCCTTTATTTATTTAATTTCTTATTTTGTTAGTTAAAAACAAATATCATGTAAGGAAAAACCGTAAGGAAAAGCGGGCTTATTATCGTATTTGGCCACACGGATAACCAAATGTTAACGACAGACGTGTTTGTCGCGGGCGCTCGTTTCGATCTGCTTTCTTTTTGTAATTCGTTGGCGATCGTAATTTTACAATTCTTCTGTTATTTATGATTCTCTGTTTTTATGAATTTAGTTGTAGGGTTGAAGTACGGATGATGTATGTATGTGTGTGTGTGCGCGCGTGCGTGTGCGTGTGCGTGTGCGTGTGCGTGTGCGTGTGCGTGTGCGTGTGCGTGTGCGTGTGCGTGTGCGTGTGCGTGTGCGTGTGCGTGTGCGTGTGCGTGTGCGTGTGCGTGTGCGTGTGCGTGTGCGTGTGCGTGTGCGTGTGCGTGTGCGTGTGCGTGTGCGTGTGCGTGTGCGTGTGCGTGTGCGTGTGCGTGTGCGTGTGCGTGTGCGTGTGCGTGTGCGTGTGCGTGTGCGTGTGCGTGTGCGTGTGCGTGTGCGTGTGCGTGTGCGTGTGCGTGTGCGTGTGCGTGTGCGTGTGCGTGTGCGTGTGCGTGTGCGTGTGCGTGTGCGTGTGCGTGTGCGTGTGCGTGTGCGTGTGCGTGTGCGTGTGCGTGTGCGTGTGCGTGTGCGTGTGCGTGTGCGTGTGCGTGTGCGTGTGCGTGTATTAACAGACAAGTCTATGTATAATAAGTTCCACAAATATAAATTACAACAAAATTTGTGAGCTGTATTTAATATAATTAGTAAACATAATTGTTTAACCCTTTGCACTCGAATGGCGACTGTAAGGCGCCAGTTCTATGTATAAATTGTGAAAAGCTCAACTGTTACATGAGAAAACTGGTTAAATTTCACGTGCATAATGTAGAAAAGATTACATAGAATAAAAATGTTCTGCGTTGAAAGAAATGATTTTCATTTTCGAATTAAAATTGCTTCGAGTGCAAAGGGTTAAAATATTATAAGTAGCAGTCAAGGAACTGTCCTTTGATGTAAATTTCAAATCCAAACAAACACTATCGTGGTTGAACGAATACATTCCGTACCTGTGCCCGTTATCTGGGGTTTAGGAAAATGGCACACGAGCCTGCGTGGCCTTCTTCCATCAACGTCCCCGATTTTTATGAAACGTTTCCTCGCAAGGGGTGGTGTCGATGTTCGATACGCGGGCGGAGCGATTCGGTCGTTGTTTGAGAGACGCTGCCGCGCGCGTCTCGGGACCCCGGATGTCAGTGTGGAGGAGCGATGGCATCGCAGGGGTGTAAGCTTTAATAAGGGCTGCCGAATTTCACACTGACTTGGCTCACCACGGAGCCAGAAAGGGAGTCAGGATCCACGGAGGCTGGATCGCCGGCACGCAGAGGGTGCGGAAGAAGGGGTGAGGATGTTGCACGAGCGGGCAAAATAAGGGAAGAAGAATCGGGGGACAACGAAATGGGAAGAGGGAGGCGTGCGGCTGATCGGCCAGAATAAAGTCTCGCGTCCTAAGCACGGCTCTAAGCGCTTCCCAATGCTACCCGTGCTGCTACTCGCCTGGCCGGCTAGCCGATCAACAGCCAGATTATTAGAGTATTAGAACTTGTCTCATAACTCACGGGCCTAATGGCCTTTGACCTGGCTGGAATGGCGATATACTGTGCTGCGTTCCGTATTGCCGTTGACGCGGTTCACGATATATGTACGTGCGTTTCATGGCTCACGGAGATGGATCGTATTTTTTCTTTTCCTCTTTCTTTTCCAGCCAATTTTCGAGGCACGAGGGAGAGCTAAAAGGTAAGTCGCAATCGTATTAACCCTCCGCGAGCCAGGTGAATCAAAGTCGCACACTGAACCGTGCTGGGTTAATTTTACCCCGACCATTATTCTTCTACAAATACAGTGAATCGCGGTAATATTCGGACACTTTTAAAAGGACTAAATATACATCTACAAAACGTATTTGTTAAAATTTCAATATAGGCCCGCGTAAAAAAAGTTGTAAATAACTACTTCTAGTATTCATTCTCTGTAATCCCGACAAATTGAAATTGTCTCAAAAAGTAAACTAATTGCTCTACCTTCCTAAAAAATCCAAGTCCTATGGTCCGATATTTAAAAAGTTATAGTCCTTTTCAAAGTGTCTGAACATCAAACACATCGGATGTTTTTTTAAATTTTCAATGTGGGCTGAGACAAAAAATTGTACATAACAACTATTACTACTATTTTCTTTACGATTTCGAAAAATTGCGAATTTTTCAGAATCTTTTGCGCGTCATCTTAGCAAATTATATTAAATAAATCATTCCAACTTCTTAAAAGAATCGTTTAGTTCAATTTTAACAAAGGTATTCTATCGTAATGAGTGTGCGGACATTAATTCCGGCCACTCGGTATAAACAAATTTAGCACACTCCATCACCACAGAGACGCGTTTTCCAGCCTATAGAGAGAGATAATCCCGCCATCGGAGTACCGGTGACACCGTGTCGATCACCGTGTTAAAAACGAAAAATAACAGTTGATTTCTACCCTCCGAGTTTATACAACGGGAAATTACGCGGCCGAAAACAAGCGTAAACGATTCTACTCCATTTGGACCGTTTACCTCGAACGCGGGCGCGATCGGAGTCGCGAACTCGCACGATAATCCGGGAAGCGGTTAGCAACGAAAGGGAGATATCGGCGCGCTGGCAAGCGAGCATCGTCCACCTGACCCAGACCCGAGGAAAATCCATTCGCGGAACCGCGAAAACCCAGAAACCAAAATCTCGCCACGGCGAGAGGGCCGACACGGATGGGCACGGCTCGGCTAGAGAGCGAGCAGCTGCGGAAACGGGAGCGGATCGGATCGCGGGCTGGCCGCGCTCGCAACAGAATTGTTTTAATGCCATTTAAACTAATCGAATTAGAGAATGAATCAATGTGACGATACAGAACGATAAAAGGGCGGGGAGGGGAGAGGGTCCGGGTGAAGAGGCGGCGAGAAGGGGAGGAAGCCGGCGTGCGGCAGGGCGGCGCGGGGGCGGAAAGTTGGACAGGGGGGTGGCTGGATGGATACGCAAAAGGGGGCGCATGGATGTGCAACAACAACCCCCGTCCTGCAAACTCCACAGCTGCCAGGCACAGCGCCCGCTCGACCGGAAGTAACGCGACTACTGCCTACCGCGCGCGCGTCTTCGTCCCACCGACACGGGACGTTTCCCCTCTTCGTCCCTCGTTCCGCGCCGTCTCTGTTTCACTTTCTCTCTTTGTTTTTCCTCTCCCCGTCTCTTCTCTGCCCCGCTCCCCCGCCCTTCATCTATCATTCGTTCGGCCTCCTTTTCCATCCAGCGTTATTCTACGAGCGGATCCGCGCGTCCGCCCGTTCCCAGTTTCCCCTCTCTATCTATCTCTCTCTCTCTCTCTCTCTCTCTCACTCTTGTTCGTTCGTTCGTTCGTTCGTTCGACGCGCACACACACAACCTCGGCAACCATCCCGTCACCACCCCCGCGATTCACACACCCTTCCCCTTGTCATTCACATGCGTACACGCGGTAACCAACCGCCCAGACACGCCGCCGCGCCGCGCGAGATGAATCCGCGCGAAGCGAGACCGCTCGGCTCTCTCGCTCAGAGCTGCGGCGCGCGGGTTTTCCCCGAAAATCACTTCTCCTTCTGGCCACGTTGCACCGCGAGATGCAGCCGCCGCCCCCCGACGCCCAAGAACGGATCTCCCGAGGATCGAGATTAAGAGGGAGCCGCACACTTGCCAGCGATAAGAAAAACCCGGGGATAATGGAACCCGCGGACTACTCGGGCTCTCTCCGTGTGCATCACGAATCCAGTGATTAGAGCGAGGGGAAAGCGCGACGTATGCACGGATGGTGTTAATGTTTCTGACACGTCGGCCGTGGCTTTTTTTCGAGATCGATTGCGAACATGGCGTGCGTCCGATGCACCGAGATTTCGCAACTTTTTATCGAGGTCTACACTGACGATTTTAAAAATACATTGTATAGATGTGTGTCAATTACACATATTCTGAAAATTTCATCAGAATCGATCAACGTTGTAACAAGCTGCTGCAAACGTTTAAAGATGGGGAAAACTGCAGTCTTTTTTACGATTTTCAGCCTACTCAAAAAATCGTTTTTCTCCATTTTTAGTCTTATTTTTTATATTATAGCTGTAATTAGGGTAGCCAGATCTTCTATATTTGATATGAGTCTCCTATATTTGAACTATATCATATTTGAATAGCATATAATTTTCAAAAATCTTTGTTTGAATAAAAAAGTTTAGAATGTGCTGTGTACCTCTTTTACTTGAACTCCTATACAATTTTGAGCCTATCTCATATACGTATACATAATTGCAGTTTTCACTACTTCCTCTTTATTTGGATAAAACATTTCTGGCAACCCTAGCTGTAATATTCGAGCACAATGTAGCAGAAACTTAGTACAACTCAGCACGACTGTTGAAATTATTTAATTTAATACAAGTGGTGGGGGTGGGGGCTAACTTCTAGGAGGCCTACAACTGAAATAAATCTAAGGATTTTTGCATCTTTCAATGCCTGTAGTTTTTTCCGCATCTACCGATTTTATTTATGATATTTTCAGAATATGTACAACTAACACAGATTTACAGAACGTATTTTAAAAATTTTTAATATTTGGTCACATAAAAAAATTGTAACCAACATCTTTCATTACATTCTTTGTAATTCCGACCGATGGCAATATTTTCAAAATTTCTTTTTCACGTTATGTAATAAATTAATTGTTCCAACTTCTCAAAAAAATCCAAGTCGTATGATCTAAAATTAAGAAAGTTATCGTCCTTTTAAAAGTGTTGGAATATTAGTAGTTTATTTATGCAACAACAAAAATATTTTACTTGAAATGTAAAAGTTGTACTAAATTTATTAAATAGATAGATCATCTGATGTAGCAAATGTTCTGATCGTCATGTTTAACCCTTAAGTGATATAGTGTTTAGTCAGATGAAGTATCATACTGCGACCTTTCTAAAATTTTGTATTCACTTTTTCAGATACTTTTAAGTGTATTATTTAAGACTAAATAATTGAACTGTTCTAAAGAAGTTAAATCAAGTTGATATTTGCAATTTTTGTACAATACAGTAGGGAAGTTAATGTATACATAGAAGTTTCGATGGGGTCATGAAAGACCCCAGTACATATGTATACCAGTTAACAATAAACGTACCGAGCTATAAAACTAACAGGCCCAAGTTGCCTTATAAAAATGACAAGATTTTATTTATTTAGATTTCGCGCGGTTGTTATTGTAATATGTGCTCTAATAAAGATATTTATTAAACACATATTTTACGAAAGCATCTTTATAATTTCAATAATTGTGAAATAATAAAATCTAGAACCGGTCATTTGACCAGTCGTGGTAGGTTTAGGGTTAAGAGTTTAAAAAAGATTAGTTACATATGCATATAGGGTTAAAAAAGACACAGATCTTGAAATCTCGTGGAAAATATTGGAAGAAAATTCTCTGCCATTGTCGGATGCAGTTAATTAAAATAGTATAACTTGGAATAATTTTTCCAATCGTTCCACCGTCCAACATTCTCCTAAATCTAGAGTCATGGCGACAACTTCGTTATGAGCCAACGTAAGTTTAATCATTGTGTGAACTGATAGTAAAACTGTGGAAGTACTTGTGTGATTGGTTGTACTGTGGAAGTTTGTGCAAACGTTTGATTGTCGAATCGAATCGAACATCTTTTTCATCAAGGCTTCTGGTTAATCGAAAATGAAATGGAACTACATGGAATTCTAGATATGTAATCTTGTGTTTGAAAATCCTTCGAATGTTTGCGTACGCCGTAACAGCAGAACGTTATCAAGATCCACTGGTAAGTTCGACCTAGCACTGGGTTTAAACGTTCTGGGACCTGAAACTAGTTTTAAAAGAAAAAGATTCAGTCGTTTAAATATAAAACATGTTAGAACAGACCTAACCCTGGGTTTAAACGTTTTGGATCCTAAAACTAGTTTTAAAAGAAAAAGATTTAGTCGTTTAAATATAAAACATGTTAGAACAATGCAACAAAATGTAATTTAATCTCTTTAGAGAGATAGAATAAACATATTTTTCCTGCAAAAAATCCCTCAAAACTAACCGGAACACCAAACGTAATGGAAAATGTTCTGCAAACGTTTGCGACAGAATAAATATTGCAGTCACCTCGCGATTAAGCGCTTCTCGCTGTCACGTACACGATTAGAAACGGGAACGCGAATGAACGCAACCATCCGGAATGGCGTCATTGTGATTTGACACGCGTGGCGATGTCAGATGTTTAAAATTGCAATTCTCCGGGCCGGATCGTCTGGTATCGGCTAATCCAAAAAAACGTTCTTGCGTCGAATCGAATCTCTTCTGGCTGGCTAGATTCGCACGTGTCGGCCACACGGCCGGACTGCAGCAAACTATACCATTTAAAATTGAAACACGATTTAACCGTAGGAACCGTGGAAACGCACGAAGAATGGGGACGGGGGCTACAAATTTCATCGGTGTCGAAACAGGTCTCCCTCCGGGAACGTGTTTCACTCGTAACAGAGATTAGCGGAACGTATTACGGTAAAATTGCGGGATTCTTACGTGAATATTAATAGAACTTTTAACAGAACACGTTTTAATCCGGCCTGCGCCGGAAAAATTCGTTTCTAATTGTAACTCACACTATTGTATTTTACTCCTCCGATGTACGATGTGCGTATGTACACTATTTGTTTATTTATGATATTTAACAAAGCTATACACAATAGCCGCATAGGAGAGCCCACCCCCACCACCCGCATAACCAAGCTCTCGCTGTAAGGCGACATAAATGTAGCTTACAAGGAGCGTACAAAATAACAATTGAGTTTATGTTGAGAAGCGGAAGTAAACAGCAAGTAAAAAATATTATTATTCAATTAGATCTTGATATCAAGTTTATTCTTCATGCTTCACACACAGTGGGGGCCAGATCGACGGGTCCTCATATTGATTCTTAACGAATACATATACAATGTTTCTTAAATGTCCATTACATTCAAAAACGATAATATTAATTAAAGTTATTAAAAACTCTCGTTACAATAAGCGTTCAGAGATCAAACTTTTTCAGATACGATTTATCACCGAAAAAGTTCCTTTTCTTCATAACGATGTCCTGGATCTAACCTACTGAAGATTAAGTGCCGAATTTCTTTTTTATATGTGTATGAAGAATGTATATCTATGTTGAGAACGCACCAGGAACTAAACATTATTGTTCATAATTTGTTATAAAAAAAATCATGATATAATTATTGTATTGCACAGTGCAACTCAAAGTTGCAGCTTTAATATTGATCGTGACGAACATAATGAACACAGTAAACAACTAAACGGTAGTCTATTTATTGTGGACTTGGTTTTCGGGACATATGTATTGTGGTGTGGAAGAGAAGCGTAAGGATCGGTATGCTTATTTTGGTTTGTATGAAGACATTCCAAGTGTCAGAATGTTCGATGGTTGATTGTAATGTATGCGAGAGTCGAGAGAATGTGAACAACGAGAGAGTGTGAGAGTACAGAGAGATTTACCATTACTATAAGTAAGAGAGAAACGATTAATTTGTTCGTCATTATTTCAACTAGTTTTGTTACCTTTATCTTTATTAAATATACGTATATCTTCTCAAATACGATCACATTTCGTTGTGTACAACCACATTTATCACAACTTCTTGTCGAGAGTGATTGAAATATGTACATATAATTACAAGCTTCGATTCGGAAAGCAGGTCGCACTGAGAAAACTTTTACAAGAACTTCGTTTTTCAGTTATTCCTTCGCGCTTAATTCATCTTCGCGAGGTTCACATCTCGCGAAAGCCCTCGCACAGGAATAAGAGCCATAAAATAATCACGACATTGAAGTCTCCCTTATAACTTGTCTGGAAGCACAGTGTCAGAAAACGAAACCGGGAAAAAAGAAGCGGCTTGAGTGTCTTTATGAGCGCCGGAACACAGCCGGAACTCGTCAGCCGACAAAAGTATGAAAAATCAAATATGTACATATTGAGACCCTTGGGACCCGCGTCCTCCCTGCCACTTGAAAATCTCGCATTCGCGGCGTGGAATAATAATAATAATTACTACGAGCTATAATGCGATACACGCACTTAAATACCGAATTAACCCACGCTAAGTTACCCTAGGCTATATTGAGAGTAATATGCCTATTACACGTCTTTCCTCTGTCCTCCCTCTTTGGCCGTTCTCCTCGCCAGTAAATTACGCGAACCCCCTTTTCTCATTAACGTGTGCGTGCACCTATAACCCTGTTTGTGTACAAACCCACCAAAAAGTAAGCGGCTGTCGTCGTTCCGCCAGCCTCGGCGTAATTAAATTCCTTTCGGCGATTATTCCATCGAACGGTCAATTTGCGGCGAGTGCATATTTTCGGTAAAACTGATTAGCGTCGCATTAATTTAGCAACCCGCAAAACACCGCCAGCGAGCACAATATTTTTGAATAATAGACGAACCGAACTTATACATACATACATATAGGCGAGTCGCTCGAACGGAAGACCGTTCGTTGATTAGCCACGTATTTCTCGAAAGAACTCGATCGTTTCTGCGCGCACACGGTTTTAACTCTCTCTCCGTGTTTTTGTCGAACATATTCTCGACGTTACATGAATACAGTTTTTCACGTCCAATAGTTGACGGGAAATTTGAATTTTGTTTGATTCCCACTTTTACTGTTCACGAGAGAGAGGTGACCTCTGCACTTCATTATTGTTATCGCAGTAGTCGGTTGACTGTTTTAATCAGCTAATTACGAGTTGAAGTAAAGTGACCATCAAGTTTGTGAAAATACCAAATTTTTGATCGAAAAATAAAAAATAAAATATGTGTGTTGATGCATATCTAAATAAATGTTCCATGAAAATTTTTTTTATAAAACTATTGTGTGGTTAAATGACAATATTTGGGGTGTCTTTGAGGGGCAATGTCGAATATACATATGTATGTATGTATTCGACATCCTCCACAAGCTAAGAGCATATCAGATAAAAAATATTTTTCCAGGCTTAATCTCTTTCATAATGGCCAACATACAAATTTTCAGATTTTTGCTCGTCCTCAAATATTTTTGATCCAGAGAGGGTTAAAATGCAACTCGCTACTCAATCATTGTTGTTTAAGCTCTGCTCGATTAGTCAACTATTTCATTTTTGAAAAGGCCGACCGACAATGAAACTCGTCCCACAGATTATGTGATTCAAAATCACACTATTATTTACCAGCCGGTTTCAGATTTTTCAATCTGCAATTATTGAAATAATTATAAATTATTGAACACATTTCTCTTTGTGCAATCATGCATTGAATCGCGTACTTGATGACCCACGCCTTCGATCGGGCCAACATTTTCGGTAAATGGACCAAACGACTCCAGAGTTTTGTAAACCTAGGATTAGTTTACTAGATGATGTGGGGAACGAAAATTTTTCTCGTGAATATTCTGCATTGGTTGTGGGGGCAGCAGGAATAAAATAAAAATTGATTTCATCTCTTTTAACGACTTTGTTGCATTATAAACAACATCACAATATTCTTGAATTTTTCTAATCTTCTACTGTTTTATACTTCACCCAAACAATTCTTTCATAAATGCATAAAGATCCACAGTCTATCGACGACTACGTCAAAAGTTGCGAAGTATTAAAGTGTCTGTTTCAAACAAAATACGAAAAATATTTATACATATTATTGTATACGGATTCGATACGACACGAGTGTCCTTTCGCCTAAGGGATGTGATTTCTTTCCCTTTGCGTTACGTAGATCCGGAGAACAGAATGGAAACTTTAATGTTTCCTAGCTGTTGAACAAAAACGATAACTTTGGCGACACCAGACATTGTATAATACATCAACAGGTTTGCAGACCTACGCCTCCATAATGTTCCGAAATGCAAGAAGATCCTGTTCGAAGTTTAAAAAATATTCCCTCTGCGAATCTCTTTCAAAGTAAAAATACAAGTGGATCAAACAGACTTGAAGAACACAGCATCGTTATGTCGTTACAAACATTCGGTACCTCGACAGGCTCATAGATCGGCATCCCCGTTGTGTTCGAAAATTGAAGTAGGTCGCGTTCGAAGACTGAAACGTACTTCCCCTGCGAATCGGGCGGGTCAAACGGACTCAAACACTTAATACATCGACCGATTTTGTAGATCAACGTCCTCCATTGTGTTGTAAAATGCAAGAGGTTGTAAGCTTAAAAAATATTTCCGCCGCGAGTCGGCTTGATAGAAAAATTGAGATTCCATACAGCCGAGCGAGCTCCTCGAGAAGAGAATAAACAAATTCAATTGTTGAAGGTAGTCCGGGGGGAGCAGGGAGAGGCTACGAAAAATAGCCTTAAGTCGTCGTCGGCTGGTATCGCGCGATCGAATCACGGGATGAAAAATCCCGGCGCGGTGCGCCCGGGCCGCGCGCGGGCCGCTCTCGGTGTCGCGTCGGCCGCCCGGTGTTCGAGCGTCGCGCATCGAGCGCCGCGCTGATCCAACCCTCCGAAAAAGCACCCCGCGAGAGGCCGGTTGCAACCCTCCTATCGGCATCGCTCCGCCCCGTGCCACCACTCCGGCTGCACCCCAATAGAGGTGAGTCGCGTACACTCGCCTATAGGGTTGCACCGAGCGCCTCGCTGCAACGCTGCTGCCGCGCCGCGCGTCCCTTTTCACTTGCAACCCTTCACTGGTCCCATCCGTCCTTCCGTCCATCTGCATCCCTCCCAACGATCTACATTCTACACCATCCATCTCATCCGCGGTGTGCTCGCCAGCTGCGGACTCGACTCGGATATCGTTGCTGTTAACTTCTCGCGGATATTTTCTCTTTTCAACCGGCGCGGCGCGGCGCGGCGCGGCGACCCCCTTTCTCGGACCACCCCTCGCGAGACTCACCTCCCCCTTCCCACCTCCTGCCTTTCCAACCCCTCGGCTACCCTCCGGGTTTCTTCTTTCGTCCCGATGTATAAAACGCAACACGGGTTACTCTCGCCCTTCGTTTTTTCTTTTCCCTCCGGCCACATCCTCTCCCGCTTCTCCCGTACACACACACACACACGCACAAACACGTACACACGCGCGCGCCAACCGTGTGCGCGCAACCATACACGTTCGCCCGCGTTTGTATCACTATTAGGGACTCTCCCATTTTCTGCCACAATGGCGATACTCGTTTTTTTGCAGCCTCGTCCTCTTTTGCGGCGCGAACGTGACGTCGCGACGCCCCCGCACACCGCCGCGCGCGTTCTCACTCATCCCCTTACACCACTCTCTCACCGAACCCCGTCGTCGCGGAGGGTGGAAGCGACGAAAGCTGAAGATGACACACCCGGAGGACGAGACGACGGGACAAGATTCTTCTCGGACGGTCCTTCGTTATTATGCCACTCTCTCCCGATCCGCCAAGAGGTAGCGAACGCTCGCGCTTATCGTGATTAAAAGTCTCGACCCTACCCGAGGATCTTTAATCACCGTGGACTACTCTCTTTGACCGGCGGTGGGGTTTTTGTTATTGCATTTCCGGACATGATTTTAATGGGGCCCTGATAATTGGACGCATTTTTGCCAGCGCGGGAACGGTCGTCGTCGAACCTCCTCCTCCTCCTCCTCCCCCTCCCTCCCACCGGCGGCGGGTCGTAATGCGATTTTTCTGGAGTTCTTGAAAGAAACCCGGGCTCACTTGTGAAGTACTACACTGTTGCGATAAGTTGAAAATCGAAAATCTGTTTACTTATTCTATGTATAATGATACAATCCTGCAGTCTAATTTTTTTTTTGTTTGCTGGTTAAACAAGAATATCATTTACAACACATGTTCGTTTTAAAAAAGTAAGAAAAATTGAAACGAATTTATATGTGTAGATTGTACGTTGAGAACACAATCAGTTTGAATGCTGGCAATTTACATTTTTATGAATACTATACTATACGGTACGGTTCTAGTGCTCGCGGTCTATTGAAGAATAAATAAAAAGTCGTTTCCCTGGGCCAAATGCCGAAATGAACGAAAAACGCTGGCGAATCGTTAATTTGAATATCGCTGAGGCGGATTTTTGCACTTTGAGCTCTCCGCGCTATATTCCTGGTTCGCCGGTCGGCATAACCGACGAAGAAACCATTAATTGCTAATATAAAAAACCATGCACCCTCGCTCATTATGTTCTGTCGGTGGTATCCGGTCACGTCGTTGAAATATTTCGACTGTCTGTGTACAAAAGCACGGATTTAAATTAACTTCTGCTCTCCGTTCGAATTTTCCATGGGACAGGAAGATATTCAGTGCGACGAAACTTATTTCAACAATAAAATTATACCAGTATTCACGTAGAATTATCGTCGTATTCCGTTTTGCGTGTGTTTTACTAATAAAATAAACACGACAGAAATAGTCTCGGACAATATTTACCGTCCAACCAATTCATTCTTTGTAATGCAATTCAAACAGATAACTTTCTCCCGCGTACTCGCTTTCGAAAAACTAGCACCCGTTTAGAGATTTCTAACTCCCAGCTAACATTCCGTTATTACAGTCGAGGGACAATATAAAAGGGACAATAGTAAGTGGACATTCTTTAAACACTTATAACTTTTTTAAAATTGGACAAAACGAATCGAACTTTTTTGAACGATAGGAGGATTAGGTTACTAGGTAATAAAAATTGCAGAAAAGAGGGCTTCTGTTAATACAAATGCACAAATGTGTGCTGCGGGAATTGTAAGATGTAAAAATGTTTGAATTTTGGGCTTACGATTGATCTAAATCACAGTTTCTGAAAATTTTTGCCATTGTTAATTATTCATAGCTGCAATCTTATTCGATTTTTATTAAATTTTGTACATTTATATACATATAACTTCCTTAAATCTACGAAATACACATTTTTTTATGTTTTCATTATAGGAACAGGTTAAAAAGTTAAAAACTGTGACATTTACCTTTGGAACTTCGACCAGAAGTAATTCGCTATTACTTTTTTGCGTACAATACCTAGAGAAAAGTAATCCTTCTAACATCTCAAATAAATTCAAATCGTTTCGTCCAATTTTTAAAAAGTTATTGGTTTTCAGAAAGGACGTCCGCTTAATTTTGTCCCCGACTGTACATACTGAGAAAAGCGACGTGCTTTTGATCGGAACCCTAAAATTCATCAACAGCCCGCCCGTTTATATGCTCGAACCCTTCATCTTCTAATGTCCCAACGCTTCGCAATGGAATCGCCGAGATTCGGTGCGACGAAGGATGACAGTTTCCGTGCGAAAGTTAACGGAAGACCAAATAACGCGGGCAAAAGATCTAACGTTCCCGCAAAGCGAGTCCCGAAAGGTTGCGCGCGTGGAGGATGTCGGGAAAGAAGCTTTCGACGGGAACATGGAAACTTGTCGAACACGGCCGGACATCTAATAGAGGCGCGCGGACATTCGTCGTGCAAGGCGAGCCTTAAAAGATAAATGATCCCCCGATGAATGATCTATAATAGCAGCATCTCCCATCCTCGGGTACTGGTGGTGCGCGCCCACCCCTGGGGTAACTAGTCCGGCGTGCTCTCGTCGTGATTCACGGTGAAGAGGACACATCGGCTTTAAACCTCAGGCAGACGGGCAACCTCCAGACCCTGGCGTAGAGTCTCCTTTCATTAGTTGGAGTAGGAAACCAGCCAGTCAGGCAACCAACCCACCTACCTACCAACTAACCATCCATCCAACCACCGCAACGACCTACCCACTACCACCACCGCTCCCGTCATCACCAACGAGGCCAGGCCTTCCATGATCCACTCTCGTTTCTGGCGCCCGGCTCTTGATCTTGCATGCGGTTGACTCGTTTTCAATGAATACAATGCCGGGGCAGATCATATTGAATATGAAAACGGGAAATCAACGAGCGCCTACCCCTACCCCCTCTGCCCCCACCCCTTCCTCTTTCTCTCTCTGTCTCTCTCTCTCTCTCTCTCTCTCTCTCTCTCTCTCTCTCTCTCTCTCTCTCTCTCTCTCTCTCTCTCTCTCTCTTTCTCTCTCTTCGCTTCGACCATCTCTATCGCTTCTGTATACATATACTCCACCGTCCCGCCCCCCCCCAACCTTCTTTCCTTCCGCGTTCCCGTTCTTCCTCCAACGAGGTTGCATCGTCCAACTACACCGGCGAGCAGCAGACCCGAGGCGGAATTTCCACGGGTTCCAGCGCTTTATCGAATCGAGTCAAAGAGATAGAGACACACGGAAGGAACGGGACGGAACGAGAGGGGAAAAATGATATCGTGCCCGACCATCGGGTTCCGCGGAAAACTGACGCAACGATACCCGACAACGGATGCCGCTTAATCGGTGCACGCCAGATTACCGGGCAGACGCGTCGGTTTTCCCGGTTAACCCGGATCACGGGAACGCTGTACACCGATCTCTCTCTACCATCCACGCCGACTGACTTTTTGTTGTTCCACCGTTGCGTTTCGGTTGATCCTTCGAGCGTATTGTCTCATCGTTGCCGCCCGGAGCACTGATCCGCAGACCGGAAGTCCCTCCTGTTCGCGGACGAGTGACGGATCCGAGAATGTATACTGTAATGTCTCGATGTAAGAGACACCGGGGCTGAAAGTTTCCGGGGTAAGTTACGCCGAACATTATTTATAAAGAAAGGAGAGGAACGCGCGAAAGGGGTAAAGGCGTTTTAGAAAGGGGTAAAGAAACTCTATCGTCCATTATTGTGGCGTCCGCGGTAGTGTAGCGTGTTTTTAACGAAGGCTTTGTTACGTACCAGATAAGTAAATATTATATTCGATCTTTGATCTTATATTTCGACATTTTGGTCCATTTCGATTATTTAATATCGATGTCACCGATTCTTTTATCCTTGTCGATCAAATGACATTTATTAGTTACTTCGTACCTATAATATAAGTAAAATATTGTTGTACTGTACTAACTGTTTAATTGGAAATACTGTTTTAACTGGAAAATTAAACATTTCTTTCAACCTAGAATAATTCCATTCTACGTATATTAATTCTTTTTTTTGGATGAATATGAAATTGATATAATACCTCACACAATACTTAAATGTTTAGTAATTGATTATTATGGATACTAACATATTTATAGTAATGTAAACAATATTTTAAATAATGGTACAGCAATTTTTAGCGGCGCCTCAGAGTCGCCACTCGAGTGCTAAGGGTTAAGGTTATGTCATTGAAATATATACCTATAATATACATATAATAGTATTTTTTAAGTTGATTTTTCTCATATGAGAAAATGAATGAGAAAGAAACATAATGAGTGAGAGACAGAATGAATGTATGAAGTGAATTTGGTTGTGTAAAATAATGAAATGGGTGTGTGTGCATGAAGGAGCGTTTGTTTGAAAATTTGCCTGTTGTTTGATCGTTTGTGTTTCATGCATTATGTTATATTAAATACATAGTCGTTATTTTTAACATTTATAATCCGATCCACTGCTTGAACAAAAACGACAGAGATATTCCAGATGAAAATGTTAGATGACTCAGCCTGTACAACTGAGAAGACAAAAGAGAGACTTGGATTTGACCCAGGGGGTAGTGCGTTTCGTGGGTTAATTACCCCAGTCGTCTTCATTAGAACTTCGAGAGAATTGAATCCTACTTTTCAAAGCCACGAAAAAAGACCACGCGCGTAGAGAAAGTCGGGTATTTTCCGTTGTGGGAACGAAGTTGTACCCGAAGAACCCTCGATGTGCTCTTTTCGGAGCTACCCATCGGAGCGGCCCAGGGAATCGAGGGAAAGAGGAGAGGTCGAATGAGTCAACTGTTAACGATTTCACCGGATCGTGTTTTCTTTAGTCCCCCGACCCCTTTACATACATATTTCGTTCCCGTGGCCTCCGTCGGCAAACACACTTCGTTAGCCGATCCACTCGCCGTTGTTTCGAAGCGCGAGCAAACTATGTACTTCACCCCCATTCGTATAGCCCACCCTAAACAGACAACCACTACCTTTAACCCACTTACAACTCCAACGTGCTGTGGACACATATTCAAGGCCAAAGTCACCGAGCACCACCGTCGGGATTGTTCGCGCCACGAGCCAGACTCGGCATCCGTTTTTACGATTGAACACGTTTCGACGCTAAACGTTTACCGCGTTTGCAAAAATGTTCCGGCCGGATATTTGTATTTTACAGTGTTTTGTAAACGTTTTAACGCTGCGCGCGTACACACATTACCTTTCAATTCCGTTTAACCGTTTAACCGTGGACAAACGAGCGAGATCGCGCTACTCGCTTGATCGTAACGCACGCTGCCGCGATGTACGCTGCACGCGCGTTTAAAATAATCATACATGAAGGATGTCGCGTGCAGGCGCGATATAGCTTTAAATAAGATTAGGCCACGACGATGATTAGGCACGAAAAAACATAAACCTAGGACGACGAGCGAAGAGGAAATACAAGGAGTCGCCACACAGTGGGTTGGAACGTAGAAAATGGGGTGAAAATGTAGAATGTTATTATTAATTTATTGATAGATAAATAAAACATCATTTCCTGTATATTATTTTCAAAAATTCCATTCCTGTATCCCATAATTAAATACTGAAGTTCAAGAAAAATTCATAACTTTAACTCCTACCGAGTTTCTTAGAAAATCCGAGAACGAGGTGTATGAGGTATATAAACGTGAATTATATTTTCAATGTAAAAAGCGCGTTATACAAAGTTTATTATAATTATTTATTCTCCTGTTCACATGGAGAACATCAGTGGTTCGTTGACAAGGCGAACAAGTTCGCCGGGACTGTCCTGCTCGTGAGAGCCTTCAGGGACCGGCGCGGCGACGGGGATCATCGAGGGAAAACGACGTTAGCAGAGTTGGTAGCGTCATCTTCAGGAGCGAGAAGAGGCGGCGCGGCGACGCGGCGGCCGAGGCGAGGGAAGCGCGGAAACGTAAGATCGTCGGGGCAGAAGAGGGAGCGTAATTAGCTTTTCTAGATTTTTCGACGGCGGCGCACGGCGGCGGTCGAACAGGGAGCGTCCGTTCCAAGGGTGGACTGGTTTCACGAGGACATGCTCGATTCTTTTGGTGCTCGCGTATAGTCAGCCTCGCGAGGCAAAGGCTTCTCTGTTGCTCTGCTCCTCCCCGCGTTGTCGCTACTGCTGCCGATGCTGCTGCTTCTGCTGCTGCTACCGCTGCCGCTGCCGCTGCCTGGCTCTTCAGCCTTCCGTGAGAGGGATCCCGTCGACAGTCGGTGCACAAAGCTTATTATGCCGGCTTGGCTCTCTTCAGCCCGAAGAGGATGGGCTCGTGCTCGCTGTGCCATGGTACAAGTTAAGTTGATGGCACTCGACGAACATCCTTCCTGTCTACATCCTCGATTCGGCTACGTAGCTTCTTCCCGTACTACATACCATCTTACTCACCTCTCTATTTCTCTCTCTCTCTATTTCTCTCTCTCTCTCTCTCTCTCTCTCTCACACACACACACCCTCTCTCCCACTCTCCCTGCCACCCGTTTTTCATGTTGTCGCATCTCTCTTTCTCTCTCGCTCCCGCCCCTTCGGAGGGGATACTCTTCGCCTCTACATACATATAACGCTCTCCTTTTGCAGCTCGTGCACGTTATCGTTCCGCGTGTCTTTTGCCGTTTTGTGAATCTCCACCCCGGGACTTCAGTTTCATCGCTCACGTGGACCTTTGAGACCCTGCAGTTTCTGGAGCGACGCGAGTGGATTTGACTTCTTTAGAGAGATTTGATGTAATTTTATGTTTGGCAACGTGGCTACCGCGCGAGCCTGAAATGCCAAATATTGAGTTCTGCGGTGGAGTGTTTCGCTCCTTCGGCTGAAATGCGAGGCGGATGGGTTCCTGGTCACTATATTTTTGCTAGTGTCTTTCGCGATGCCGATGATTGCGCGTTGGTTCCCCTACAGATGTTTCAGCTTTCCAGAATCATTTGTTAACACCAAACCTACCGAGCACTAACAATAAAAGCGATTATAAGGTTCTACATTACAAAAATGATATGGCTCTATTTATTTAGATTTCGTGCAATTTTTATTACAATAAAACAGGTTGGATAAAGAAGTTTATCGAATCAATTTAAAAAAAAAAAAATATAAAACCGGTCATTTGACCGGCAGTGGGGTAGGTTTAGTGTTAATAATAGTCGCACTTTGTGGAACAGTGATAAATATGTATAATTGTGTTTCGTGTCCACGTTTCTTGGAAATGATGCGAACGAAGTTTGAAAGCGTGTATAATGCCCATTTTCGCTGTCGCCGTTATTTTGACTACCTGCATGCAATCTTTGTGGTACTCAGCTATACGCCAGAGTTGGGCAAAAATTTAATCAACGATTGTCGAATAAATTTCTACTTCAATCGTAAATCGCAATTAACAATTAAACTTTTGTCGTTAATTGCGGTTAACGATTACATTCTTTTCAATTGTAATCGTCAATCGGATAATTGATTAATGATTAACCGCTGAAATTTCGAAATGAAATACTGAATCAAAACTGTATGCATACTGAAAAAAATGTAAACTGAGTTTTCGTTGAGATATATGTATTTCTGTCAATTCTCCATCTCCGCTCTCTGTCAGCCTCTCTTCCTCCTTATTACAATTTATGGATAGACCTTGTGGCGATGAACTTCAACAATTGATTAAATCAGTCTCCGATTTTTCGATGATTTCCTTTTTTAATAAACGATTGACGATTACCTTCATCAATCGAGTGTATCAATCGTTCATTTTCCAATGATTACCTTTTTTTTAATCGTACACATTAATCAATCAATCTTGGTTAAAATTTTAATTGATTAATGCCCAACTCTGCTATATGTAGAGTGTCCCTGCTCTACCTCCCTCCCTTCCGCCGCGGCCCGGTCACGTGGCGCGTTTCATGTCCGTCGTGCATGTGTCCACTTCTGGCAGAGAGAGAGGGTATCTTTTCCCCTCAATTCGTGCTGCTTCCCCTCATCTGGCGACACTGATTACAACGTGATTCCGTTTTCACGTTTCGCTTATTTACTATCTTCCTTAATTCTCATAAACCATGCATAATTTGTAAAATATAATGTAGAATAAAATATCACATATATGTATAAATAATGACGACTAGTCAGGTGAGTTTTATTAAGGACAATATTCACGGTAGAGTAATTTATTCACTGCAAGACGCAAACGACTAATATTAGACGTTTTGATGTCGGCAACTAGCGGTGAAATGAACAATGTTATAATTGTTCTTACAATTAAACTGTGGATTTTATGCATTTATGAAAAAAATGACAAAATAAGTGGTATACAAAACTCTAAATATATGAGAATAATTTAAACAGTATTCCCAATCTGTTAAAACTATTAAGAATGAAAATTTTCTACTAAACTCCTGTTTTTATTTTGCATAACAATCCGCAGTTTATTTAGAATGAGCCAAGCAACTCGAATATAAATCCGTCGAATTCTTTGAAATTAATTTCATTATAGACTGCATAAAAGCGCTCTGTAAAATGCCGATAAATCACAATTCCGATTTATGGCTTCATATTTCGATTCTAATGACTATTCACGTGTAATTACGTATCGTGCGTCAATGCATTAGTCGTTGTATAATCCTCACTACGCCGCGCGCCTGCTGGAATTGTTTCACGTTTACGCGGGCAATTCCAGCGACTTGATTCTCACTCCTGGAAATTGTGTGTTGGTCGACGAACGACAAGCAAAGTTATTCACGCGGCCAGCGTGGATCGACAAATGGCAAATCAACAAACTTTCACCATTATTTACAAGCATTATCGCGTCGAGCGTGCGTAAACAAGGATATTTGGACTGGCCTACGCGGCCCGCTGAAAATCGTTCACTGACAAATCACCGGCGATGGCAAAACGCAGAAAAAACCTCAACTAAATTTGCCCGTCTTTTAGCGGTTAAATACTTTTCCCATCGAGCGGCCTCGATGCTTTTGTTTGATCAACCGCGTACCCATCGAATGATTCATTTCTGTGGGTCAACGTTATTAGACGTACTGTTTATTATTGAACTTTATTTATTCGAAAGAAAATTCGAAACTACGCTGCAATTAGTTTCGTACACTCCGCGACACTAAGGTATACAAAACGCTATACAAAACCATACAATACAGTGAATCACATTAATATTTGGACACTTTTAAAAGGACGAGAAGTTTTATGAGGAGTTAGAAAAATTAGTTTACTAGAAGACGTGAAAGAAAATTTTTTAGAAAATTACAATCGGTCGGAATCACAGAGAAAAATACTAGAATGTGTTGTTTACAGATTTCCATGTGGCCCTGTATTGAAAATTAAAAAAAAAACGTTTTGAATTAAATAAAAATTAATTTTATCCCGTATATGTATAATCATTTTGATATATCGAAAACAACATAACAATATTCTTAGATTTCTTCTATCTTCTACTGTTTTATCATAGCATAACTAAACTTAAACATAAATTGAACCTAAAATTTAACATAACTTTTGATCTTTTATGTTTCAGCCAGCTAATTTCTTCATAAATGCATCAAAATCCGCAGTCTATTTATGTATTACCGGGTGATAGGCTGAAAATCGCGAAAAACAACAATTTTCTCACCAACTCCAATCGTTTGTAGCTTAGAAATTTTCAGAATATGTATAATTTACACAGATTTACAAAACGCAATTTTTAAATGTTCAATGTAGGTCCATTTAAACGAGTTATAAGCAACAACTTTTAATATCTTCTCGATGGTTTCCGAACAATTGTCATTTTTTTCACGTCATGTAGTAAACTAATTGAATATTGGGTGCCTTTTTTTGTTTGATCGTTTCACGTCGCTTCTTCAACTGCTATGGTTATTAAGCGACGGGACCTACAGTTTAAGGTGGGTGTACCGAACCCCTAATTGAGTGGAATGTCTGGAAGAAGGGTCTGTGTGTCAGGTTTTGTAAATTTAATAGGAGCGCAATTTTGAACTGAAACGTGAATTGCAATAATAAAAACAAGCGAAAAATGACATAGGCCTTCTTCCATTGGAAAAAGACTGAAAACTGAAAGACAATTTTGCGATTTATTAAATTTTAAAGCAAAATAAGTTCCAAATTGTGCTCGTATAAAACTTAAAATACCTGACGGTAGGCCCTTCTTCTAGACACACATTCAATCACACTCTAACTTCTCCAAAAGACCCCAGTCATATGGTTCGATGTTAACACTTTACCTATCGAAAGCTTTTATATTAATAGGCTTTTCAATAATTCTGCTGTACCAAAAGAAAGCATAGAAATTTTCTTTTACATTGCAATCTTAAATGGAACTACTAGATGACGTTATTGAGGGTGACTTATTAGTTCACAATGAAAATTGCTGTTGCTATTGAAGATTCCGATTCAAAAGTGTTTTAGCCACGTACCATAGATTTTTCAAAATTATGCAATAATCACCAGTCGATAATGTGTTAAAAATGTGATGGTCCTTTTATGAGAGTGTCTGAATATTACTGCGATTCACTGTATGTCTTATAGTTTTGTCGCGGGGTGTATTCACTGCATAAGTCGCTTGCGATCGACGCGACGGAAAAACGAAGAAGTTGACGCGACATCGGGTCCCGAATAATTCGCGGACGATTCGCCGTGCGGACCGACGACGACGCTGCGATATGCCTGTCGAACGTGTCGTGGGGTTGCGAGGGCGCAGCACAGGGCCGAAAGTAAATCGGAGAGAAACCGGAGAAACCGGAGAAACCGGAGAAACCGGGGAACAATTCGGACGCGGGTAGTATGCCGGGGAGCTCTGCGGCTCGACTGATCGCCTTCTACCTCGAAAAGCCTTATATAGGCTTCCCCGAATTTTGTGGTCCACTTAACTAGAAAACCTGGTGCTTATCCGACTCCGGAGCCGCTGCAAAATTACACGCTTCGGCTTATCAAGCCGTGAAACTGGTATTAAGCGTCAGACGAACGAACGCGCGGGCGCTCCTGCACGCGCGCGAGGAGCCTTCGCCGGTGAGCTGAACCCGGAATGCACCAGTAAGCTCGTTTCCTAGGGTTCCTGTATAACTATATACACGGATATCGTTCACCTGACCGACCACCCTGACTTTTCGATCGGAACGTCCGTGCCGAATCGACCCCCGTTCGACAACTTGCCCCCGACACAACGCCCGCCCTGCACCCTTGTCGTTCCGCAACTCCGAACAACATGAACGCGAACCTTGTTTTTATAACCCTGTGCATAACTTTCTCCTTTTGTTCCACTTGTTGTTCGGCTGAACCGTTGTTCGTGAAACGGGGACAGTGGCTCGGTTAATAATGCTAGGTATGACCAGCGAGGTCCCTCGAACAACGTCATGATAAACCCAAGCACACGCGGAAAGCTGGTTCGCCACTTTTCCATGTTCCCTGCGAATTACTTTCCGGTACATTTTATGAATGCTTTTGCTGAGATATGATAAGCTATAACTAATTAATTATTTATTTATTACATGCCATAAACTCTTGGGGCCAGATCATTTTTCTCTACACATCCTCCTAGATTGAGGGCAACCAACCTATTGCTCCTCGATTCTTTTGTCCATAGTTTCCTCAATTGGACTATCTTTACATTCTTCAGTGATGAACGAGTTTCAACGGATGTTTCGTCTCGCATATCATCCTATTTCGGATTATCTCAATTTGTTTAATGAAATAAATTTCGCTGTATTCTTAATTTGTTCAATGAAGATTTAAATTCAAAATGAGTTTTCTTAATTCTATCGCACGCAATGTGGTATACCATATACGATAGTTTAATGTTAATTATCAATTATAATATTTGATATTTTATTTTCCGTACAACATTGTTATAATAGCAACTATAAAAAGAAGTTCAGAAAATGTATGTATACATGATTGATTTTATCAATTATTATCATTGGCTGAACCACCGGAGACGTGACAGGAGAAACAGAGTTTTAATTCGACTTTAAAGAAATTAATAAGATACATATTTAAGAGATTAAGTTTGAAATCGCAATCACAAGTGGATGTAACATGACAAGATGTTAAAGAGCATACAAGTTAAACGTCTCGATGCTTTGATGACACCAAAGAGCTAGCCATAAAAGTACAAGCGGTGATGAAGGAATTTCGCCGTAACGATTTACAGGAAATTTTCTTGAGACCACGCGAGGCGAGGGTTGCATACCGTTATACATCTCTGCAGCTTTGAAACGCCCATGCATTTCCGCTAACCGATGAAAGCGCGTGTCGCCTCCGAAATACCGTGGCACGATGCCACAGTAATTAATTTCCCTCAAATTACACGAGAAATAGCGGAGGAAGTTCAGCAGTGGCACCGCACGCGTCTCTGTCGACGACGCGACGCGACGCGACGCCGCGCCGCGCCGCGCCGCGTCAAATTACAATGCGAGAATGCCGATTAAATGATCGGGAGTAATCAAATGCCAAACTAATTGGCACCTATCCCGTCGCGGAGAAACCCTTAGCTATATGTAGAATCGAAGTTTTCAACACATAAATTCAATACTTCAGACAGAAGTGATTCTCTTAACCTTCATACGCTCCTCAGAAATACACTGTGGAACATAACTATATAACAAAATACCATCATCCTTTTCAAGAGTTCTAAAACCGTACAGTGAGCCACGAAAGTACTCGAACGCCCTTTAAAACAGAATAACTTTTTATAATCGTACCAGATCTGAGCTACAAACGTTTAAAGTTCTAAAATCGTACCAATGAGCTACAAACGTTTAAAGATGGTAAATATTGCAGATTTCAGAAACTGCAGATAAAAATTCTTACATCTTTCAATGTCTGTCATTTTTTTTCTGCAGCAACCGATTTCAATAAAAATTCACAATGCATACATAATTGACACAGGTCTACAGAACTTTTTTTTTCATTTTCGATATATGCCCACATAAAAAAGTTGTAGAATGCAACTTCTAATATTTTCTCTGCAATTCCGACCAATTGTAATTTTGGGAAAAATTTCTTTTCGCATCCTGTAGTAAACTAATTCCTCTAGCTTCTCAAAAAAGTTCAAATCGTATAGTCCAATATTAAAAAAGGTATCGCTATTTTGAGAGCGTCCGAATATTAGTGGGAGTCACAGTATGTATTATGTATTATGACTCCAAACAACCGTGTTAGCAATCGTTCACGTATTGAATTACATGTATGCATACAAATGTTGATGGATTTCAGCTAGAACTGCACGTTCACCTGCAACCGCAATTGCAGAGGCACTCTACATATAACAGAAAACCACTGTTGCACCTGCGACTGCATTCACAAATACATATGTATAACTGACGAGTCTCTGTACACGCAGTGTTGAAGAAAAAAGTATAAAGCGAGGAAGAATGTGAGAAGTTTTGTCACTTTCAGGACGTAGAAACCGAAGTGCACTTAAAAATTTTGAAGCTCTTAAATACCTTGAAAGCTACGCGAATATCTTGCAAGCATTAAAACTTCTGAAAACTCTGGAACAACGCTGAATTTTCTAGCGGGTTTTTCTTTTTTTAGACTCGCTAAACCTTGCTTGAGAATTTTCATTTGGGAGGGTGACGCCATACGTTTAAACACTGTTTTTTTCTACGGTAACCTTATAAGGGGAGGTCGGATATGTTTATCACATTTTTCTAGTGTGATTTCTCTACAAATTATAGATATACCAGAAAGGTCATTTGAACAAGTCTAATACAATCTAACTACAGTCCGCCTTTACAAAAAAAATTAGGATCATGGATATGATCAATAAGATTAGAAGTTCATTTAAATTAACTTTAGGAATGATTTTGTGACAATGTACCTCGAGCTTGGGTTGGTTCTCACAGTGTTGATTGTTACTAATTTTTAAATAACCAAGTTTATTAACAATAAAGTGGGCCTTCCGAATTTTCTTCAACAATGCAATCATTCAATTAACTTATATTTACTCTGATATTTATATCTAATGTTCGCGACTTTGTGAATTCGTGGACATCCATAAGAAAACCTATAATATTAGGAAGCTCATTTTATTAATACGATTATGCATCTGAAATACTATGGGACATAAAATTGAATTTTGGAATGCATATTGTAACAAAATTATTAATGATTTGTAACGATGTGATGATATCCTAATAAAATCATTAGAACTATTAGAGTCATTGGGTTGTCACATGTGACAAATGGTGGGGATTTTCTTAGATCCTAAAGCTTCTGTGTTCTTAGATCAAGACTTTACTGCATAAACTTTGTAAATGTGCTATCATTTCGCCTCCAGGATTTCTCTTTTTCTTTTCTGCAGCGTAACAACTATGATACTGTACGTTATTTCCATTCATAAATTCATTTCTTCACACTTGTTTCAATTCAATTCATTCACACCTGTCCTATCGTTTTATCCAGCAGTGTTTTTTTTTTGTATTATGTATAGCGTTTGTGACATCCTACCCGCATGAACAACCTCTCGAGACGGTCAATTATTATGGAATGCATCGCAAAAGTCAGTTCTTATTGTAGATATGAAGGATATCTTATCTTGATCCCTGCACGCGAGCACGTCATAAAGGCGTTCAGCGATCAGGATCTTGCCACACTCGAACAATTCTGCATTCTCGAATTTTTCTTGCGTCGCTGTAGGGTCCAATCGAGTGTCAGCTAAAGAAGATTAGCCAGCGAAGGGAAAATCTTTCGAGAGAAGTCTCTTGGTCCCGAGCCATTGTCGAGGTTGAGTCGATGGGGGTGAAACCAGGCAAGAAGAATTCTGGCATCTGTTTCTGTTTCCCGTTTTCTCATCCGCCTTATTGCCATTCTCGTCCTTCTTTCCCCCCGTTCCCTACCCTTCGTCCTCTTTCTCCACCCTTTGTCCCTTTGTTTTCGATACGGGGCTGAAACTTTCTTTTCACGGCTCGATACCGAGTCGACTATCGTCGAATCGAAACGGAGGCTTACTTAAAACTGCATCCACCATTCGTTTCTCCGTTTATTCGATCAATATGTAAATACGCAAGATATATTTCAGAAATAGTTTGTTTAAGAAGCGTGGTCGATAACGTAAAATGGAGTCAAAGAAATTAAACGCAGTGATGACAAAGTAATATGTATACAGTTCTATGACGGAATTTTTACCAATAAACCTTACTTTTGTCATTATCTAAAAATTTTGAACTAGCTGTTTCTTATTATAAATTTATTTTCCCCAAAGCAAGTGAGTGAGTTTTTATGAACATTATCCTTATTGTATACAATTACATTTAATAGTTTTTTAAATTATTATAACATATTTACTTTACAGACGCGATTCAAATAAATCTTGGGAAGGATCCAAACTAGGATCGAAACGTTGATTTTGTTTGATAAATAGCAAAATTGCTTCATAATTAGTAGTAAACGATCGAACCGTTGCGTTGCACCGAAAGCATTTAACATTTATTAACAGCAAATACGATCGATAGAAATTGAAATGTATATTTTGACAAGTACATGGTTAGGAAAACGACATCTATGTATAGTTTCCAATATGGTAGTTGACATTCTTTGTGATATCCAGAGTTTGTGTACGTAATCATGATCACTAAACTGCGGATTTTACGCATTTATACATAGTAATACAATTATAGTAAAATATAAAACAATAACAAGATTAAGAGAATTTAATAGCGTCGTTATATTATCATCAACTTATTAAAATTATTAAAGGAAGAAATATACATTTTTATTGATATGGTTCCAGTACCTTGCAATTGATGCAGACAATATTTATTTTGTAATATATAGATGCGCAGTGTAATGGTCACTCATTCCTGCAATGCCAATTTAACAAGGACAGATCATTGGGTAGGGTCGTCGATTTGAATACGGTGGCGGGTGGAGCAAGATTTCCCAATTCACTCCTTCCAAATATTTTTTGACAGGTTGAGCAACGTGTGGCCTAGCGTTGTCATGCAGCAAAATGAGTTTATCATGTCTACTCTGTCCCATTCCGGCCGTTTTTCTTTCAAAGCTCGATTCAAACGTATTATCTGCAGTCGGTAACGATCGCTAGTGATTGTTTCGGACGGTTTAAGGAGTTCATAATAAATGACACCCCCACTCTGATCCCAGCAGATGCACCTCTTTCAAGAGGGCGGAAACTTATTCCCATACCCAATATACATATAACAGTGCACTATTTTTGTTGATAGTAAAAAGAACTACAAAATAGAAATGACAATCTTGTAAATGAAGCACGTGAGTGATCGAAAAATTCAATGTTTACCATAATACAATCAAGAAACGTGTGTGATACTTTGATCAATAAGAAATAGTTGCGGTTGTTTAACGTTACTGTTCAAAATCGGACATTTCGTATGCAACGACCTAATATACATATGTATTTGTGAAAGATAATCTTCAGGCAATCTCTAATTTTGTTTTCAGAGTGATGTTCCACACACGTAATCATCCAAAATGGCTCATATGTTGATGAATACGAAAATTGCTTTAAAAAATATAAAACTTGCCTGAAAATATAAAACTTCAAAAATTCAATTTTACCTACGAAAATCGGGGTTTCTGGCTCACTGTGCAATGGCCCAGAACTCTGCTGGTGTCTACAATACGCGGCAATTCAAACTCTCTACATATACCGTGTTTCACGGACTCACCACCCAGCTGACACACTCAACCGCAAATATAATTACTGGCGTTTAAGCCGGTTCTATTGTGCGTGGGACGCTTGACTTGGCGAACGGCGAGCACAGCAGCCGTAGGACCTACGAAAATCCAAAGAGAAATTGAACGGGGGAGCCTGCAGGACAAGGCCGAAGGGGTTCTTGGCCACTTCTGGCCACGTGCAACGTTTCATCGAGTTGAAATTGATGCCGTCAGGAGCCCACGGCTTGTTCTCACATTCGGCCATTCTTCGAACGCTGACGAATCAAAGCTTGCAAGGCATCATGCGATTGATTTCCGGACGTTTAATCTGCTTTTAACGCCTCTAAGCTTCTCGCGAGTAGCCTCTCCGTCCGAAGGGGATCACAATTTCTTGTGGCACTCCTTTCGAACAGTAGTTATATCTTTACACACTTTGAATGGATTGAAATCAGACTGAAGATTTCAGGCATTCGTTTACGGATTATTGAAACGTAATCAACTTTGGGAAAATAACGGTTCTAGTTTTATTAGTTAGTTTATTTTAAACTTTTCCTCTCCGGGATTACTGGCCCACTGTCGCGAGATCGAGACTTTTTTGTCCCCATTCTACCTTCCCTTTCTATGATGCTATTTTTTGTCGTGCATGTGTCCGGTACTGGCAGAGAGAGGATAACTTTTTCCCCACACACAATTCTGTGCTCCCTCGCCTCATCTGGCGACACTGATTACAACGTGGTTCGCCTTTTCACGTTTCGCTTATTCACTTCCTTCTTTATTATTCGCTTACTTAATTCTCATTAGTATTGCATAATTTTTTAAATATAATATATGTAGAATGATATCATACATAAACAATGACGACTAGTAAGATGAGTTTTATTAACGACAATATTCTCACCGTTTCCAGGGTAAATCATTGGGTAAGAGACAAGAACATAAGTGCTACCAGCTCGAAACTACAAGGCAGTTCAGGCAGAGATGCAAATAGCCGGTCCGTGAACTGTCCTTCGTCGGGCACATTGATTGAATGGGAGTATATGTATAGGGCACAAGAGCCCTTTTTTACGGAAGAAGTAAAGAAACATACGCGTGGAAAACCACGCGCGGCAGAAGTGAAACTTCTTGCAGTCTAGTAATGTTTAGAAGTAAATTAAGATTGGAAATGGTAAATAATCCTAATGAAGCGACAACAAGATCACGAACAACTCTCGATTCTTAGGGCCCAAGGGCCCCGGATGAGTGGTCGGTTTAGTGGGTATGGAGGGTTCCCTCCATACGGTTCCGAGCACCTGTGTTCCCTCGAGTCCCACATTATCCCCATACGGGGGTATACATAAATGTATTTTTTTCCACTCATCCTTACAATAAAAAAAAAGGGTAAATCATTGGGTGTCTAATAGAAGGCTGCATGTTGTATTTTTAAAAAAAAGAATGAGTAACACAACAATTCGTTGCTCTATGAAAAGTAGGGTAACATTCTGTGATACAGAACCTCTAGTGCCATTGTTGAGTGCTTTGCCAAAGTAATTTGTACATCACATTGGCAAAATTTGTAACGTACGTAACGGATTCCTTAAGACATACAGAATCATGTTGCATAAAAAATTGTCATGTCCAGTCAAGTCTGAAATTGGCCTATCTCTTCTCTTTCGCTCGGGGAGCGCACGAGTGTTATAGCACACACAGTTTCCCCGTACTTCAATAGTCCGCCAAATTTCAGGCTTTTAAATTCAGCATACATTTGCGACTGCACAGAGTTCCCGATAAGAAATTTCATGTTCCGGAATACATCCCGCTGCCTGGAAATGCGTTATTCCAACAATTTTCATCTTATTCCAACGGAACGAATCGTCCTTATATCGACTACGGGATTCCATTACGAAGTTCCCGCGGTTCCCGCGTTAAAAAGAGGGGCGGGCACGTCTTGGGCGGCAAATTGTTTTCGTGGAAATTCGCAGCCGTCATTTCACACGTTCCCGGGCCACGACCCGCGAACGCACGCTTGAATATCGCGTGTCATTTCGCAACCCAGGCGAATGCGGATCAATCCAACGATGGGGGGGCCCGGAAGGAACGCAGCGTCATGTGGCACGAACAAATACGTCATCGCTGACGTGTGAAAACAGCGAGACTGTTAACTGCCATTAACCCTTAAACGACACACAAAGGGTTCGCAGCAACAAGCGAGCCGCGCCACATTTTACACATTTTCCCCATGAGGTGTATATTATAATGTGCAATCTACATATTTCTCTTGTTTCTGACCTTGTATGACCTTGCATGTCATTGTGTTACATATGTGAAAGCAAATTCGTCTTGACTCACGCTTTCGTATGATATTAAAAAACATTAGATGATTGCAGAAGTTCGTGCCCGATTTGCATAGATGTCGCAAACTGTACTGCACGGCGCAGTGTAAAACAAATTATACAGTCACCATTCTTTTGTAGTTGTAGAAAAAATTGTAGAAAAATTATATGTATAATTTACATAGGCTGTCGTGTTGCCAGTAAGATACATTCTAGTTCTACCTGTTCATACAATATCTATTTATAAAATGTTTTCATCGACCATCGAACAATCGAACACAACCATCACGTAATAAAGTAGAAAATGTACTGACACATATTAGCATCGCAAATTGGAATCTATAATAAGAACGATCTCTTACGTAGCTGTACGTGAAAACGAATAAACTCGGGCCTTTTGGTAAATACGGATTGTCGATGAAAACAGTGCCGGCGAAATGAGTTGTCGACGATCCCAGGGTAACCCCGTAACAACAGAGATACGTTTCTTGCGATGTATCTGCGTCTACGGCGAGGTTTCCAAAGTTTTGAGTACGTTTAAATCGTTATTTTGGTACGGGAGTTGACCGGGAGCTGATTCAATGGTTTATCGCACAGTCAGGAGCAGTGCATGTTTGACTAGCTGGAGGAAATGATCGCCGGTATAGTCATTCATATAGTATTACACATGTAATCACGGGATCAGATTAATACCAATTTAATATCAGAATCATTAATACGCTGGTTGAGTTTGCTAGTAGTGTGAGGCCCCTGTACGTTTAATACCATCTGGTTTAACCCACCGAGTGCTGTGCCGGAGTCATTTTTGACCGGCAACATCCAAATTGTCATTGAAGTACTCAATTTGTGGCAATTAAACTAACTGAATAGCTGTTTCATTGAGGATATCGGAAAGACTAATGTGTCTACACGAGATATCATCACAAGTAAATTTTAAAAAATTCCCTAATTAGAGCTGTGGACGGTCCTAAGCATTGCCAATTATGTAGCTATAAAAATCATCCGTTGTCCGAGGGTTAAGCCTAGAATGTCCGGGACGGAGGCTTCACCATATATTTAGATCCAACATTTTCCCGTCGTGGGAACGTAATTCGTTCCTTGCTATCAAATAAGCAGGACAACCAATAACGTTTGAAATGCGTTTAGAATAATTTAGCTTGATGTAGCACACACATGCTATCATTTCGTCCAGGAGCGTAATTAACACGATCGTCGAAGGCGCCAAATGCCAAAAGACAAAACTGCTTCGAGATCAAAGCCGGAAGCAGAAGTGTAGCTTTCCCGGCCGCCCTCGAAAGGAACATCGGACCTTCGCCGAGGCGAACGAAAACCAAAGAGCTACCTCAGCTAAACAAAGAGTCATCGTCCCATCGAAAAGCCACGAATCCCTACAAAAGGGCGACATCTTTGCCGGGTTGGTGCACGGCCGAGCAGACGCAACTCGCGCGTCCTCGGCCAAGTATACTCTCGGCGAGTATGCAGTATGCAGCTGGAGCATTCATCAAAGCCGCGCGGCAAGGTATCGACTATTACCGTCGGGATCGACGTCGCGTGCGTATACGACGAACCTAAGTACCGCCTAGCAGGCGTACGTACACAGCTCGTACAAGTTGTAGACATTGTGAGCGCATACCGTCGAGCTATTGCTAGCGGAGGAGGGAGCGTGGCGCACCCCCGCCTCGTTATTAATGGCAATACAAATCTCGAGAGTCATCGAGCGCTCTTCAATCTGAATGCCTTCTGCTCGTGACGTCACGCGAACCCGCGGCTTCTCTCTTTCTTCGTTACCTTACTCACCACCCTCGCAATTTCTCTCCCACTCTCTCTCTCTCTCTCTTTTTCTCTCTTATCCCGGCTAACCCTCGCTATCTCGTTCCCGCTCGTTTCTCCGCCGTTAGAAGTTTGTTGTGTTTTTATTCCTGTTGAATGAGTCAATCGCTTCGGCTTTGCATCCGCGGCATAAGTACACGCGGGGCCCCAATGGGAACACTCGAGGCCGCGACGCGACGCACCGAACAGAGAAAGAAACGCGGCCAGAAGGGGAGGCGCCTTCAATTAACTTCCCTGATTACATCTCGTGCCCACATGTGCTGGCACTTTTGAAGTCTCCTGCGTCGCGTGCGCCGACCGCCGTTCAAATTGTTTAATTGCGTCGCATTACCTTGTTCCCCTTCCTCCTCTTCTCTGCGTCTCTTTCTTTGCGCCGCGGCTACCGGACCCTCCAACTATCCCTTGGATTTCGCCGACGCCGACGACGGCCTCCTTCGTGTCGCTGAAATCAGGAAAGTTTCAAATAGGGTAAATGTACCTACTACTACTGCGGTATTTTTTCCCAATCAGATTAAAACACGTAAAAATTAATATTTTGCCCTGAATACATTTGTATGTACTATTCAATGATTGTATTCTTGTTGGCGAGGCAAACAAAATTGTCATTCAATCTTTCTTATATTTTGATAATCTCAGGATTTGAAAGAACTGGATTCTTCATAAAAGGTAAAATTACCATTTTTTTCTTCTAGTATCTCGATCACGAAGGACCATGTTGTTCACATGAGTGTATAATTTTTTAAATTGCTTTAAATTGCATGGGGGAAAGTTTTTTCGAGGATTTCTTTTTTTAATCGTACACATTAATCAATCAATCTTGATTAAAATTTTAATTGATTAATTGCTCAACTCTGATACAGTGACATTACCGAGCATGAATAAAATAAGCCATAACGGCAAGAAATGTTTCCATTGATTTTAAGTGCTACCATATGTCCCAAGTGGTCTGGTCCCATTTCAAATGACCCGCTATAAAGAGTATTTTTCAGTTACTATCAATTGACACAATTTGTTTATAGTTACAAAACGAATGCAGTGTGTGTGAAATAATCGAAATAATTTTGAATTTTGTTGAACTTGTGTGTTTATAGTAGAACTCTTTTGTCTATGGAAGTCTAGAATGTTTTTTGATTGTGAGATCAAAGTCGTATACATAACGAAGTTAGTGTATATCTGTATACACATGTTATCCATGCTCCCATCATTCAGAATTATTGATCAAGATCTAGATTACCAAACAACAGTAACCACTGCTTTTAACTGATCAATTGAAGAAATGGAAGGAGGGTGCTCCAGATGGTGTTCGAGTGGAGTACGGGTAGGGTGAGGTCCACTTTAGGGATGAATTCAGTATTTAAAAACACAATGAAACAAGTTCAGGCAAACATAGTACCTACTCACTCACGTCGGTTCAAGATACAGCCAACCTTGTAAATACTTGACTAATTCCCGTTTACGCGGGGAGGCTTCAGTAACGCAGCATCGTCCACAATCAATTTAAATTCATACCACTTCTTCAACTTGTAAGTTATACTTATCTGCAGAGACCAAAACAGATCGTGAAGGAAATGTTAATTTTTATTCAAGAAGAAGTTAGATGTTAAAAAATATTGCAGACATTTTTCGATAAACGAAGTAATTAAAAAATTTTAAGATTTATCTGTTATGATTTGGGCTGCATATGGCTTTTCAGCAAAGTTTGCCAATATGTTGAATATCGACAGAAATGAATTCCCAGAAGTATACACAAAAAATCTAGAAAAAGTTTTGAGTCCGTTAATGGAAGAAGTGGGTTCGCGGATAATTCCGTGTTTCGACAGGATAACGCGGCCGTTCACACATCAGAAAACTAAGCAGGGAAAGGTTTTGCAATAAAAATATTAAATTGCAGAAAATATTGAATACCATAGAAATACCATAGAAAATTTTTGGGAAATTCTAGCACGCAAGAAGGTGTACGCAAATGGAAAACAATTCGCAACAATAGCCGAACTAAAAGATAGATAAATATATGTCTACAAATGTTAACTAAAAGCATCAGCATTTATTTATTAGCATATTATTAACACCATATTAGCACTTATAAGACAATTAAAATTTTGATTTATTATGGAGCAAATAAATTAAATTTTATTAATTTGTTAACTTCGCAAATTCGTAGTCAACTTAATATAACAGAATAGAAATTACACATGGAACAATGATAATTTCTTGAACTGTATGTCCACAGTGAAGCAACATCGAGCAACTTTTTGTTGCCTTCTTCTTTTATCAGGTAAAGATGCGACAAAAAGTTGCTCGATGTTTCTTCGGTGTAGATATCATAGCTTTAGGGTAAAAACGCTACCCTACTCGCGAGCATTCGACTGTTTGCTCCTAAACGTGGTGACATTCAACCACGTGGATTAAGGGAGATCGGGGACTACAAGTTCCCGAGGCAAGTTGTTTCGATCATTATTTATAAAAAAGGGGATTTAGCAAAATATTACATGAATTGATTTGATTAATTTTTACAGACGCAAAACAGAAATTTTTCTATTCTTGAAAATGGTCTAAATTGAGACCGAAACGTCGAATTAAATTTCATGTAATATTTTGCAAACTTGCTTATATTTTTCCAACTGATCGCGAACCAGAGCGCCAATAACATTAATTGTAGTTTAAACAATTGTCGATCGAGATCCAGAGAACTGTTACTCTAAACCTAGATAAATCAATATTATTTACGTAATAGTGTTGTATTTCGTTTACAAATGACATATTTCATTGGAGTTTAAATTATTAGCCAATTTTTTATTCTTTAGTAACAACTTGCTCCAATTTAAGTATGTACAACTTGCCCCACAACGGGACAAATAGTTCTGCTTCGCTCAACGACAAATAAATGAAAAATTTGGAAAACCTATATTACAATATTTTAATTTTAAAGTTAGACTTTTAAAATATAATAAATTTAACAACACATCACCCGTTAAAGATGAGAATATCTATGTATACTATTCCTTCGTTATTTTCCATGTTCCTTCCAAATCGAAGCTCATAGCCTCGGTCTCTCCTACTGTCTCGATAAAACATGGATAAACACGGGTTGGGGAGGAAAGGTAGGAAGGAGGGGGACGGGTGGTCGTTGCGAAATCAACGACTATCAGATGTAAAACAATTCTCCGAGATGGTCAATTTCACGGTGAGCCGTTGCCGACGCGGTGGCAAAGAGGTCGATCCGGTTCCCCGCGACACGACACCATAAGGGTGGCATTCCCTTTGGTCCCGCGGAACGCCGGGCTTCTCTGTTACCGTGAATCGAATGATAATGAGATTGTTTGACGGCGCGTCGGTCGATGGTCCTGGATGGTCACCGCCGGTGGCCATTCTCCGCAGGCCGCTAGATATATGCGCAGGTATTCACCGTGAACACATACTCGCCCGGTATGGTAGCTGCATGCACGAGGCGAGGCGAGTCGCAGCGAGTCGGGGACGAGGTGAGGCGAAGGGGCTGGCCGCATATAGCACACCTGAAACTATGGTATCCAGGGGTCTATAATGCGAGCGAGCAGTGCATTGGGCGTCAGTAACGAGATGCAGGAAGTACGGGTGAGGTTCTCTGGGGAGCCGGCGAGTGGTCCGTGGACGTTCGCCCACGCTACTACGCCACGTTGGTAACGTGGGACAGAGAGAGGCTGAGAGCATGGAAGCCCGAAGGAGAACAGGGAATCGTAGCGAGAAATAGAGAGAATTAGGTGAGAGGGTGAAGGAGGGTGCGAAGAGGGGCCGTGCGGAGGGAAGTGAGGAAGATGGATGGATGGACGGATGGACAGATGGATAGACGGATAGGCAGATAGACGGACGAAGCGAGATAGCGCGAGGAATAGGGCGGCAGGGGGATCAAACTGGGATAGAGAGAAACAGGAAGCGAGGGGAAGAGAGAGGGGGAGAGAGAGAGAGAGAGAGAGAGAGAGAGAGAGAGAGGAAGAGAGAAATACATAGAGGGCGAGAGGCAGGGAGGAATGCAGGTTGCAAGCAGGGCTGTATGGTACCCTCTTGCCCGAGGGCGAGGACTTGGGCGAGGGCGAGGCCGAGGGTCGAGGGCACTGATATCCGCCCGAATGACTGCCACGTAATCACCGGCTAATTATCCGATAGATACCCGGGAGCTCTCCCGATGCCCGGCGTCAGCCGCAGCCGTGCTCTCATGTGCCCGTACAGATCGAGAGACGGAGGAGGGTTGCCAAAGGGAGGCGAACCGAGGAACGGGAGTAAAGCGGAGAGGAATACTGCCAATATGGCGAATATCGGCGGATTCCATGGAACGAGCAGTTCGCATACCACTCTGTGCCTCTCGCTCTGCCTCTCTCTCTCTCTCTCTCTCTTCCTCTTTCTTCCCCCTCTCTCCTGCTCGTTCTGTTACTCGGTGATTCCTCTCTGTCTTACGCCGACAACTACGCCCGTATCAATCCCAACGGCGAATGTCAATATCGAGGTTGGTATGTAACCGACGACTTAGTTTCATCTACCTGCCACGCTTTGACACCGGTCATACTATTTCTTGGACCTGTTTCACGGATTTTTTTATAGTTCGGCGCCGCTGAACGCCGCGGTTTGATGGCAGTCGATCGAGAGTAACGATTCACTGAATGTTCGCGAGCTCCGTATTTAGACGTGTGACTATCGATCGTCGACATCTTGTCCTACGTATTCTATTGATACTTAACGATACATCGATACGGAGACTTCTTGAGGAGAGGGCTAATCAGTAATTGTTTTGTGTTTAAAACAAGAACTCTTTTTAATCAATCAAGTTTGTGTTCTAAAAATTCATACAACTGTATACAATTTATGTGAAAGTTGCATGATTTTAATGTTTCGATTTTTAATTGGGTTCTTCTTACTGGTCCGCATATTGTTAATTAGTGAAAATACTCGCTAAGTGGGTGCATTAAAACCAGGTAGACAAACACAATTCAACGATTTTTTAAATTACTGTAGAAGGTATGTCTTCGGTACTTGGATAAGGTTCTTCTGACTATCACATACGAAATATTCGAAATGTATTGTATACGAATGAATTCGTTTCGGCAAATGCTTTTATACGATATAAAAAACAGCATTCCATTTAAAAAATTGAAGGACACCTTTATTTCCAAATAAATTACAGACACCATTACATTCTCCTCTTTCATTTTTTTCGAATCACAATTTTCGAATCGAAAAGAAACACTGGCTAGCAATGACGCGAACGCCCTATACAACATGTGAGTAGTAAGGAACACTTGCTGTTATTTTTATTAACTTCCCGATTTTATAGGGAAGTTATTGTAATGACCCCGAAAATCGAAAATCGATTTTTTAGCAGATCTTCACGTTTCATGGTCATTGCAGTCATTTTAGACTATTTTCAGCAAAATGTTCGTATGTGTGTGTGTGCGTATGTCTGTTTCTATGGTATCAAATTTTTCGTTAACGTTTTCTGAAAAAGTAACAACGCGATCAGAATGATGAATGATGCAATCGATGTGCCCCGTCGTAACTTAGAAGTGATTAGATTTTGGTCCATATTGGTCAAGCAGTTTTTTAGATTTTTAGTTTTTTTCGAAAGGAGTTGATTCTACAATGCAATTTATACGAGAGAATGGAAAGTTCCCACCGAAGAAACAAACGTAATTACACAAACAATTTTTTTTCATTTTTTTAAATTAAAAAAAATTTTTTTAGTTAAAAAAAAAATTTTTTTTTGTACCTTACGCTAATGTTTCCGCTTACAATAATCGAAAATTATCCCAATGCAAGAGTAAGTTAATCATCTCTACTCCCAAGAATACATTTTCAAAGAATATCGATGAAAGTACAAAAAAAAATTTATATTACAATCTTTAAAAAACCAATCGTTTCCAAACGAATTATTAACTGAGATTAAATTGAAAATTAATATAAACTATATGATAATTATTAATAACATTGATGTTGAAAACGGATTGGTTAATGGAGCACACACACACACACATGCGGAATATTAAAATTTATTACTTTTCAAGAAAATACTAAAATTTCGTCTATATTGTGGTTAGATTTTCAATTGGCCAGAGTAGGAGTGAAAGTAAGAATTCGTTATCGTGATTATATGAAAAGTGCAAATATTCATCAAAATTTAACACCAATACTAAAAATCTCGAATCATGTAAATATGTCGAGTGGGGAAAAATATCAAATCACACGTAGTCAATTTCCAGTGGTTCCTGCTGACGCGATTACGATTCATAAAAGTCAGGGACAAACATACGAGAAAAGTATGTTTGAATTTTAAAACATCAGAAAAACGAACTTTACAAATGTTGTATGTAGCACTGAGCAGAGTTTCAAAATTGAGCGCGGTTTATATATTTTGGGACAATTTAAATTAACAGTATCGAAGAAATCCAAGATCAATACTGCAAACCCGGATAATGATGAGTTGTATCGTTTGCGAAAAAATAATTAAGGGTGCGTTCCGTTTCACGCTTCAAGCGCATACCCTAAGACAATTTATTTTGCAACATTAGTATGCTATAACAAGGAACCAAGCGAGCAACGAGCCTACGATGTTCGTTTAATGCGACGCCATATAGCAAACATCTTGATAAGTAGAAAACTATTTATTTCCCTGAAAACGTATAATCTTCTTAAAACGTACTAAAAATAATGATAATAATATACTGCAACTAACGAATCGGGAAGTTCTTTGTGTGGCTCGTGGAGAGTCACACACCAAATCAAAAAAAACATTAATAGCTGCAGCCTGCAGAGTTGGGCAAAATATGTAATTAGTTACAAATTTCGGATCACGAATAAAAGATACAAAATTTTAATTAATTAATTTTAAGGTTCGGATCCAAAAGGAACTTGATCCGAAATTTAATTAGTTATTTTTGTATCCGAAGCAGGATCCGAAGCTACGGATCCATTTGTAACTAGTTAATGTAACTAATTCAAAGTTCCTTTCGGATCCTTTAAGTTCCTTTTGACCAGCTCGAGGCTTGAATGAACACGTTCCGAGGCCCGAGGGTCGGGCCCCGAGACCTGAGCCCAGAACACAATAGCAGTTCAATAAACACGGCCGGGGAATCGCCCGGCCGTGTTTATTGCACCACTCGGCCTATGCCGCCGAGGCACCGATGATGGGCAGAAAAATTGAATTAGTTACTTTTTCCAAGATATCTTTTCAACTAAAAGCGGTGCCTCGGCGGCATAGGCCGAGTGGTGCAATAAACACCACTTTATTGAACTGCTATTGTGTTCTGGGCTCAGGTCTCGGGGCCCGACCCTCGGGCCTCGGAACGTGTTCATTCAAGCCTCGAGCTGGTCAAAAGGAACTTAAAGGATCCGAAAGGAACTTTGAATTAGTTACATTAACTAGTTACAAATGGATCCGTAGCTTCGGATCCTTCTGCTTCGGATACAAAAATAACTAATTAAATTTCGGATCAAGTTCCTTTTGGATCCGAACCTTAAGATCACGAATATTAGTTACTTATCTTTTAGTTGGATCCGGATTTAGTTACTTTTTATTTAAATACTGCCCAACTCTGGCTGCAGGCCCTACTAGCCATGCGTACCACTAACCCTCTCGCAAGAGCAGTCCTACCCGCGAGCGAGCGAAGCGAGCGAGCAAAAACAACCCTACTCGCGAGCGAGCGAAGCGAGCGAGCAACAATAACCCTCTAGTTCAATTATTAATTACACAAAATATATGAGTTTCATTGACGTTTCTGTAAAAATGGAGCGTATTACTTAGGTTTACCCTATTACCCGGAACATGGGGGAAAGGTTATAGTTAATGATGGAAAATACTTTCAATGAAATATTCACTATTTGTCTACTCAAACTTTTATTTCCGGAAAGAATGGCAGAAACTTATTCAAGTACCTAATAGAAATGAAATCGTTGACGACGGGCACCCAATTAATATAGAGCACGTCGAAAAAGCGTTGTGATCTTGGAATTGGACTTACATCGCGGAAAATACGGTAGCTAATTAGCTGTGTCGGTTCATTAAGGGGAACAAGGTCATTAATCGGTCTCCAGGGACTTCCGTGATGCGTTGGGAGGCTGCCGCGCGCAAACTGCATAGCGCGTCGATGCTAAATTCATCGTCGAACACTATACATGCCGTACTGTTTATTCCAAACACGAGAATTTCAATTACCTCGCGTCGCTGGTATACAAGCCGACATGATTTCGCGGTCATTGATCGACAAATAATCTCGTTACACTGTGTTACTTTCTGATACTGTGTCGCTGACACTCGCGCATATGAAATAATTATTAATACCAATATTTCCGAGCATTACACTGAATGGCGTGATAAAACGAGCAACAGTGCTTAAGAAGATGATTAAAAAATCTATCAATTAAATCAATTAACGTGTTAACATGTAGCCGAGTACCTCATCTACAGAAATTGTTATTTCATTTTAGTGTATTTATTTGACCCTTTCCATTCTGAAAAAGCTGTTTTAATCATTGTCACATTTCGCGTCGAGAATTTGCTTCGTGTAAAATGCTCGAATAAAAAACGTGCACGATGTCGTGCCAACTGTAAATAGTTATTTATAACGAGAATAATCTCAGAGTATAATTATCATAAACATGAACATATACACATTAGTATGTAAAATACGCGAGGACGAGTACATTAAAGAAAGTCGGATCAAATTGTTTTAGGTTATGTTACTTATGCTTCTTCTCATTAGCAGAAACAATACATTATACATATAGAGTAAATACAGGGTGAGTCGCCTAAAGTTTACACCTCAAATATCTTTGTTGTTCTCAAAGATACATTAAATGTCTTGGGAATAAAGTTGAATGGTAAAATGGGGCTCACATGATACACATATATATATACATAGTCATAATTAATTATCCGCGCTGCACTGCAATTTTCCGATGCAACATAAAAAATTACAAGGTGGCCAGATTTACCACCCGTTCCTCTAACCTACGCTAACTTCTAAATCTAATCAAATAGGACGCCAGCTCCGAGAAAGGTCGGACGCAGCCACGATTGGTGGCAGCCAATTCCGAGGGCACTTTACCCAAAAATATCAACGAAATTCCGGGTCTCCCGATTCCATTACCGCGCAACACCATCAAACAGAAGTTTGCCCCCCGTGAACGATCTCACGTATGGAAATTAGGCGTCCCGCCGTTTTGGTGGAGCTAAACCCGCAGCCTCGAGCCTACGGGAGTCCTCCCGTGAATTCTCTATGGTTCTCGTCGACCTCGATTGAGGCCCGGTTAAAAGTCAGAAGCAGCATGATGGTTCGGCCGGCCCATCATCGTGGCGAGGGTCTCTGGACTGATTAGTTAACGGCATACGGAACGAAGTGGCATCGGCCCCGTGCACTGTCCCGTATCGAAGATAACATCTAGATCCTGCTCGTCCTAAGCCTGACTGACGTTACTGCGCGGGACCGAGGCCGGCTGTCCTCGCCATCGAGTGTCTCACCGAAAAAACCAATCCACAGCGTCTCGGAGGGTGTACATTTTCTCGTTGAACGCCCACCGTCTAAAACCGTGGAGAGGGGGGAGGGGGGAGGGGAGAGAGTCAAAAGCTCCCCGTTCCGTATCCTCCGCCCTTGAGCCACCGCGCGATTAAGAAAAACACAATTCGCCCGTTTTTCGGGGCCACGTGACCCCTGCTACAATTCAGAGATCGTCGATTCATCGTGGCGACATGTAGCATGATCGGGCCACGCACCGCTTGCCCCGAGTTTGTACAAGCATTTGTCATGGTCCAATGAGACAGCCCCGGGGGCCACATTGGGCTCAAACGGATACAAGAAAAGAACACCCTTGCACGAGCCGGGGACACTTCGCCAAGGTTGGTCTTGTTACGCACGGAGAATATTTTTCTGTTCTACTTTCTTTCGAGAATCGTTTGGGTTCGTCTCGGGAAAGAAAAAAGCCCTATACGTATAACCTCCGCTTTGATCCTTCACCTAAAATCCGAGCTAGGATAAATGTACCTATTCCTGCGGGTGTACACGTTGTACTGCGTTGTTTTCCCCCAATGAGATTGAAATACGCAAAAATAAATATTTTGCCTTGAATGAAGTTGTACACAATTCAATGAGATTGTATTCTCGTTGGCGATATAATTATCCCAACAAAAACAACCTGTAAACAGGAGCCAAGTTCCTATGGCTGTAAAAAGTTGTGAGATCAAACAAAATACGGGGCCAAGTTCGTTAGATTAGAAATACCTGTTGCAATACTGAAAAAAGCGTTTGTAAAAATTAGTTTAAAAGAACGCTATTTAATTTTTAAAGAGTTACATAGACGGCTAAATTATTCAAACTTGGCCGCTACCTAACACCTTTTATGGTCATTGGTTTAAAAAGTAACGGCTATGACTAACGCAATTAATCAGACTATTAGTCATTTTTAATTATTAGTTGATTTTTGTGCCCTACTCTGCCCTACTTTGACCCGAGTACTCCATACATGTATTCATTCCCGCTCATTTTTGAAGGTATATTATTTGTTCAGGAATATAAACATTTGTGCAAAATAAAAGCTACAATGTTTATATTACGAATTTCACAGATTGTCAGAAATGAAAAGATGGCTAGCCAAAAATAGTACTTCATCAAAGCGAAAGATGAAGAGAAAAGAACGCCTGAGGAACGTTTGATCGATAGCCAACGTTGGAAATAAATACATTGCAGTGCACAGTGGTTAACAAAAACTCGAGAGATGGATTCCTCTTTACACAGATCCTTTTTTCGTATTGTCGACGTTTCGGATTCGCCGGAGCTGACTTCCTGTAAACAAAAAATGTAATGGATATTTAAGGACCATTGCCAGCGGCATCGAGGATCGTCCTGCGCAAACATCGTCGCAGTCATCCTGCAACAACTCCTCCGGCGGTTTAATAGCGGGATAAACAGACGCTTCTGCGGGGATACTTTGGCCCGCCATAGGAAAACAGGACACGTATCATTGCAGGATGCTGTAGGCATATAAAGACAGCTTAATGGCCGCTGCTCAGTGTTCCTCGTCTACCGACGCGACGTTTCATTCCAAACCAATTTGATAGCACCTCTACTGAAACAAGGCATAGGATAGATCGAGGTGAATCGAATAGATTGTCTATCGTTTGTTCGATAGTAAAAAAACCTTCTTCTATGTTTTTTTCTCTTACCACACAGAACAGATATATTTTGAGTTCTTATTGGTTTATTGAATGATACAAATGCCACCTGGTAGGTAGACAATGAAGTTAAGTTAATAGGCTTTTGATGCCTTATGAAATAATATTTACAGAGTTAATTAATGGTAATAACACACAAAATCAGGTCTTTTGGCTTGTTTCACTATTCAGTCACAAGGGTGAGACCTGTACTGAAGAAATATCATAATTGTAATGATCACAAGTAACGAAGGTATACAGAAACTATTCGAAACTAATTTTGTCCACCTAAAGTCGAAACTTTTACCACTGTGTGAGGGTGCTCACGGGAACGGTATCGTCGTTTCGTCCTTGCTACTCTCCCTCATCCGATACTGCGAACCCTCCTCCGAAGGCCGCCACTCTTCACCCAGCATCCTCGGTGTCAGCCCGACAAATATCTTTCGATGGAATCGGTCGCCTCTTGCGCGTCCTCCGTTATCGCGGGCCCGTGTCCGTCGAAAGGAAGGAAAAGTAAACGAGGAGGAAGAGGAGCAAAGGAGAGAGAGAGAACAAAAGTCCCCGGCTTCCGATAGAAAAATACGGCAGGTCGTTTGGGTGAAGTATTTCGATGAATATGAAAGTGACGGGCGCCTAATCCGGGCCGAAATTTATGTGACCCCCCTCGACATCCCCCTAGCGTTGACCTGGGTCCACGGAAAACGGGCAGTCCCTCTCAGGCCAGATAACGTATCGGGGCTCGCGCCATCCTCGAGGACCCCCATTCGTTTTAACCTACGGCCGCGTATATTACGCCTTGCCACGTTCCCGGAACGATTGATATATGTATAACCCATTCCTAATGACCCGGAACGCTCGATCAAGAGAAAGAGCCGCATCCGGTGTGCGGTGCGTTAATTAATTCGTCCGACGCGACGACGCGCGACGCCTCGTTCGGTTTTCCAATCTCTTCATGGACTCATCTTCCTCCTGTCGCGGGCTGGATAATGCTGGCGTCAGGACTGGCTTACCCGGTAGACTTTCGCGGAAGCTTCTCTCCTGATCAATTTCACTTTGCTGCTTGAGTTAAAGAGGTTGTTGTATACTACAGTAAAGCCACCCCCGTATCCGAACCCCGATTATCCTAACGTTCTGTTATCCGGAAAGTACACAGTGGAACGAATGGCCATACTAGGTGGAAAAATTCATGCATCGTTTTGCCCCCCCCCCCTATTCATAATGAATTTAATTATTATTTACGTCCTTGAAGTGTTATGTTATATTTAGGATAAATCATTTTCAAAAATGAAAAGGAAAAGTTCGTAGGACCCATAGTTTTTGAGTTCTGGGCGAAATACCAAAAACAGGTAACAAATATCGTAGTTTTTTCCCCCTCCCCAAGTTAGCACAGGGTCGTCGAGGTCGAAAACTCTGATTCGACTCCTCAGAGTACCCCCAAATGACGTGTGCCAAAATTTCATTATGTTCGGAATATTTTCCAGGTAAAAGTACCTGACGACTGGACTACATATCATTGCATATCATTGCGTAAACCAATGCTACTGATTGATTATAAAAAAATCAGGTCTATTTTAAAGGGCCTACGAATACTTTTTACGCTTACTGTCGTAAACTCCTACTTAACTCGACTTAATATACAATTGCTTATCAAATATCGCAAAGTAATAACTATGTTCGCGAGTCTCTTCGTAATTCGTCAAACGGGGAACCGCTGTGGTAAATGATCGCAGGAAGAAACGCGGAAAATCATTCTTTCCGCGCATGTAAAGCGTCCTATATGATTGATGGTCCGTCGGCGCAATGACGTTACCACGAACAAATTGGATTCGATTCCGTAAGAGAGGGACGTGTGTAATCGCGAGAACGAGAAGGAGGGTGAAACAGCGCGGTGGTACGATTTGTCGAAAGGATACGGCTGTCGACAGGACAAGAAGGGAACGTTCCTCGTGGAGGTCGGTGATTTTGTTTCGGGTACGTCGTCGTCGTCATTGTCGTCGTCGTCGTTGTCGTCGTCGTCGTCGTCGACGTGGTCCCCCACACGAGCCAGGATTTTCGGGATTCTCTCGTCCTTTTCTCCTTTCAGCCGGGAAACCCGTTGCGTCATTGTTTACACTCACCTGTATATAGGAACATATATAACAATGTCGCGCACACACCACGCCCTCGTTTGTTTCTTTTGTTCCGCGTCGCAGCCAGGGGTTCGCCCTCGCCGGGCCAGAGTGGCTTCGACAATCGAAGAGACGTGCCAGATCGAAACGATAAACGTAGGAGATTTAGTGGACGGGAATACTGTGCCTCGACTGGATCTGTTCCGAAGGAGGTCACCGTGTTACTGCACATCAAAACCCAAATGCTATTCCCTTTATGAATGATATAACTACCCCTTGTGCGGGCAACCGCGGGCTTCTTTCTACTGGGAAAGTTTTCATACATTTGGTAAATACACAGAGGAAACTTGCTTAATATGGGGGAGTTTTTGAAGTGAAAACGTTCAAAAAGCGTATCGCGTACACAATTGCTGGGCAGTGAATGAGTCTGATCCGTCACGCTCCGAGGTGAAACTCTATTCGGCTCCCCCGAGTTTACCCGAGCAAACGAGAAACCGATAGAGCGAGTTTAATTATCAAATCATCACCAAATCATAAAGGGATTATGAAATATTGTAGTGTTAATATCGTATAGCCGATAATCCTTGAAGCATTTGTCCCAGTGAAGATCATTTAATATGATGCCGAAAACAACAGATTTGAAATTAACTAAATATCGGAACGATGTATTCTTGTAGTTCAGTCACGTACGGATTGATACATATCTAAATTATTTGATTATTTTGAATAGAAAAGTATCAATGAACTAATTAATTCGGTAAGCCTGCTTTTATACAAATTGATCACTCTTATCAGAGGTTGTGTAGCAATATTGGGTTGCTTCTTTTAACTGTCATTCGTTTATAAAATTTTTTTATTATTATTATATTTATTATAAAATAAAAATATAAAAAAAATAAAATAAAAACTAAAAATTGCTGTAGTATTATCTACAATATTGTTTACGTTATTAAATATATTCGTATCCAATCAATTACTACACATTTAAGTATTGTATATGACGTATTAAATCAATTCCATATCCACAAAATGAAAAAATCATATACAATGGAATTATTCTAGGTCGAAAGAAACGTTTAATTTTCAAGTTAAAATATGCATGTATAGCTCCAGGTTAAGGGTTCAAATTGGGGCTCAAACCTAACCCTTTCTCGATACCTAGAATCCGCAGCCAATGTAGAAAAACTTTTCTCGATAGATGCCTCGAGTCTTCTCGATCCTGTTGGCAGTGTCAGTGTACGATATCAATGAAAATGTTCGAGTTATATCGCCTATCACAGGGCCTTTCCACTTCAGATGAGTTTCGAAAGATACAGAATACAGAGAGCATAACAATCGGCGCTCGGCCAACAGTTTTAACGACGAAACTTGGCCGACTCTCTCCATTATATCGCCGCGTTTCACCGTACATTTTCAGTTTGTTTGGGAAGATAATAACGAGCCAGCTGCGGCAACGAACCCGCATCGTATAACAATTTACTGGCTAATCAAAAAACTTTGTTAAGACCGAAACTTGGTTAATTAGCATCTTCACCGGAGTGAGTGGCTGCTTACCTTGCGGACCTATTCCGCCGACCGGAAGAACGCCCAAGAAATTGTACAAAGTACAAGACGGCGCGGCGCGCGGTATCGATTCCGCGATTAACAATGCTAATTTGATGCTGGCCTCCATGCCCCTCTCGTTGAATCGAACCGCAAGGAATAAGCCATTTCGCTGTTAGAGAATCTTTCGCTGAACACAATATTGCCATGCTTTCAGCAAGTGTCGGACTTCATTCTGTGAAATTGTTTTCCTTATGCTATTGGTTCTCGAGCTGCGAAAACTTTCTGCTCAATTCCAACAACGAAGGATAGTGAAAATAATTTTCTTTAACCTTGAGTGGTACAGATCAAGACGGGATTGATAATGATCGTACGATTTTTCTAATTAGAAATAATTTTTCGCGGCGCTACGGATCGTGGTACAGTAATGTCCATAGCGCCCAGTGCCCCCACCAGCATTCGTCGTTACCATAGAGGAAGGACGCGCTTCATTGTATATCGCAAGCTTAGCCCATATATTATACTTACAAACCCGACATAGTAATAGGATGATTCGTCCCTCAGGAGATTACGATCGGAGTTGAATGGTACACGGGTTCGAATAAAGTAGACATCCTCCCGTAAAGTATCCGTTTTTATTCTTTCAAGGCGTTATAGATATCCAGGGAATAATCTCTGTCTCATATACATATATATCATTCTAATAAACATGAACAATAATAAATATAATGTGTCCAAGAACGTAGGAAGTTTTGCGTCTAATCAGGCTGCTCGGTACAAAATAGCGCGTTTATATATGGCATTCTCGGCAATAGCTTCGTGCACATATCCTTTTGATTTTAAAAGACACTGATCACTCGCCTCTACCCTTCTTCGCGTTTTCAATTTGTACGTTCTTTTGCGCAAACCCCGTGGCCCGCGAGGACTCGCCCGCCACCTTTTCGTCACTCTGTTCTCGTTCGATTGGAGCTCTATCGCTATTAGAAAATAAATAAAGAAAGGAACTAATCCGCTCAATCAAATATTCCTCCTCGGCCGGCAAAGATGGCGCGTCCTCGTCGCGCACGGTTCATCGGTGAATACATTTGTCTCTCTTACTCGCTCTCTCTCTCTCTCTCTCTCTCTCGCTCTCGCTCTCTTTCTCTGTTTTATTATCACTACAAATCACCTCAAATTGCACGACGATCAAGCGCTGCACCAATTTTTCTCTTTGGAACGCAATAACGCAGGGGTAAAATTAGCAACGGTTTCCGAAATAATGCGTTCGCATTGCAATCATTCGATTTCCCTTCTTTCACCGACACTGATCGAATACGCACGAAAGAGAAAAGAATCGATCGATCAGGAATATTCGAATCTTGCTACCTGTTAAACGCACATCCTATTCATTTACTTCGTCCAGATCGGCCGATTCCTTTTTACAAATGTTCGTGTCGATACAAATAAATATAATGTGAATCAGAAACAGGTTTCATTTAGTCGGTGAATAAGATCTTCAAACCAGAGTCACCAGATCAAGAAGACTTGTGTGCCCCTACTACGACGCTATTTCCCACGCTTCCGCCGCGGCCCGATCACATGTGTTCGATATTGGCGGTGAAGGGGTAACTTTTTCCCCTCAATTTGTGCTCCCTCCTCTCATCGGGCGACTCTGCTTCAAACAACCTGAGGAATTCTACAGAATTCGATAAAGACTATTGTTAATTGACTTATACAATAAATAGTAAGGAAACGTTGCCATAAGTGTAGCAATATTAACTGATAGTGCACTTGTTTGTAACAGGGAAACTTGGGTTCCCATAATCTCTATAGTAGTGAAAGTAGAAAACAAGTTCAAAGAACGTTCGAAACGATATCACAAAACCTGGAGCTTGACAATCTCTATTGTACTGCCAGTTGAGGAATTAAAAAAACTGCTGTTTATATTTATTGTAACACATATTATATCTGTACCAGCCCTGTCCAAAGTCGTTTCCCATACTTGGTCTAAATATTTCGGATTTCTCTTATACAATAAATCCTCTAAAATTGCTTTTTAATTACGATCACTCTTATTTACTTTTGACACTCGCGATACGTATGGAATTACGAAGACAACCTGAAACACGGCGAATCGCATAGTACAGTTAAAGCCTTGATCTAAGAAGAACCTTCGGGCCTGTCCTGTTTCTTAGATCCTATGGTTCTACTACTATTTCTTCGTGACCTCGTCGATCGCGCGCCGATCGTGGAAAAGGACAGCGCGTGTAAACACGGACCGCGCGCGGTCGTCAATTAACCCTTCGCCCTCGGAACTATATATATTTTAACTTGAAAATTAAACATTTCTCCCGACCTAGAATATTTCCATTCCCTATGACTTTTTAAATGTTATGCATACGAAAAATTGGTATAATACCTCATACAATACCCAAATGTTTAGCAATTGATTAGATTCCGACACATTGAAGAATTTAAACAATATTTTGAATAATGGGGTGTAGCAACTTTTAGTGGCGCTAAGTGAGTGCTAAGGGTTAAGTTAAACCACTAAATACAGTTCAAATTATATCGTCTTTAGTATCATTTTAATCAGGAAAATGTCACAAATAAGTTGGTGAAGATCCCATAAAAATATCATGAAAAATAAAGAAGTTTTGTAATTGGATTAGTAGTGGTTCACTCGGCGACCAAGGCAGCTCGTGCTTTTTGACCTCTCGTGGGGTATGCCCCGCACAGTGGAGGGGATATTCGTTTTTCTTAGATCATACAGTTCCCGTTTTCTTAGATCAAGGCTTTTTAGTGTATATCCAATCCGTGGACAAGACTGATTTAAACTAATTTCTCTTTTAACACTTACGAAATCTTTGGACCTACGAATTATTGCACTGCGCAACTATTCGAATTCTGGCGCCCATCGTAATATCTAAAATCGTGGTTTTACGAACATCTTGTGCATATGCTCATGATCGACGCGTCGACAGCCGATAAAACATTCGCAGTATACACTTAAATCATTTCCTCTGTCTGTGACCTTGAATGACCTTGAGTAATTATAGTCACTGAATTCCTAATGGAAGGGACTATCATCGTAGGTGTTTAAAAAGGGGTGGTTCCGTTTAAGAAAAATGAAGGTGACCTTAAAATTTCTAAAAAGAAAAATAATGATAACATATATTTTGATGGCCTCGGGTGAGTGTCTTTGACGTATCTTTAAAAACAACAGAGATATTTGAGGTGCAAACGTTAGGTGACTCACCCTGTATACAAACGAATTTCAGTTGCAATGTGAAAATAAAGAAAAATCATATAAACCTTAATCTGGACCTGTTCGAACTCGAAAATTAAACATTTCTTCCGACCTACAGTATATTTCCATTCCCTAGGGCTTTTCGAATTTTATGCATACCAAATCGCATACATAATACCTAAATGTTTAGTAATTGGTTAGATCCCAACATATTGAATAATGTAAACAATGTTTTGAATAGTGATACAGCAATGTTTAGTGGTGACTCTGAGCCACCACTCGGATGCTAAGGGTTAACGTGTGCTATCTTTTTGTCCGGGCGTGTAACGCTGCATTATACTAATCCATCGGCTGCCTATGAATGTGCCCGATGGTCCCGATTGGACTCGGATGACAGTCGACGCGTCGATGTTCTCGTGCAAAGTAAAAAATCGGACCTCGAGAAGACATTACAGAGAAGAATCGCAACGACTAGGAGAAACATCGACGCAAGAAGAGCAAAGTGTGAGGGACGATCTCGGGGATCGTCCTACAACCTTCGTTTCCCGTCCCCGCTGATCACTCGTATTACACCATTTACGTTCATAAGTCTACTACGATATTTTACACGCTCGCGACCTGCTATGTACACATCGAAAATTTCTCTTGTCTCTTACCGGAGGAAAGTCAGTCTTCCCATCAAACCGACCGGCGCACGCCGCGCTGTTCCGTTCCACCTTCACGCTCAGATGGAACGCGAACTACTGCCTCGGGTAGTTAAGCCTGTTCGGATACGACTGGAAGATGAGGATCCTCTGGGGAAAATGAGGGAGAGGGCTGGAATGAGGATAGACTACGAGTATAATTCCATTAAAAGCTTCTACCGAGAACAACGATGACACAAATGTGTATCTCAGAAAATAGCGCAGAGAATTGACCTCGGCAAAATGTGCAGTCGCACATCAGTAATCAGCGTAAACAGCTTCGCCCATCGATAGTAATCGATCTTCTCACTCGTCGCAGGTATCTGTTCCAGTCAGTTGACGAATCACACGAATTATTCAACGTTTAGATACCGTGTATGTATTAATACTTCAATTCAAAATCTTCTTACAATTAGCCTTTACGCGACAGACGATTCGATCGCTATACTACAAAGTGCAATAGTCCCCGCATTTATTCCTTGCTCAATTCTTTCAACGTCGAACGAACCCCATACAATTCAAACCTGTCGTTGGCGTTTATCATAACTTTCGTGACAGGTGCTATACAGCACTCTGACTAAATAAGGATAAAAAATATCATTTTAAAGCAGGCCCGTGCAACTTCTTCCCCGCTACCAGCGTATCCCTTCCCCTACCTTCAACTTTTTCATATTGCCCCTACCCTTCACGCGACTGCAAGAATACGGCCTTCTATACATGCGATAGGAGTTTGGTGGGCAGGACCCAGGAGTAGGGAATTGAGCCGAAGGAAGGACATCCGGCGTTGAATGCGGACAGCGGGCCACCGGGTGTTCATAATCTCCGGCACGAGAGTTGGAGAAGAAGGGACCAGAAGGCCCCTGGAAGGTGGAGTTTTAGTGGATTAATACCTCGGTCCTAGTTTTACTCGGTCAGGTCGACCCCCACGCTACCCCACCCGACCAACATCAGGAGGGGGGGGGGGGGAGGTGTCCGTAAAAGGCATCGCCCTTAATAAGAAAAAAGACCTAGGAGCAGGGAGAGGAATCCCTGCTACAAGTTCCCGGGCCTGTTTTCAAGTATGCCACGAAAGTAAGAGTTTAAACACGTTCACCATCACAAATGTGCGCTGGTAAAACGAATCGTTCAAATGATTATAAAATATGACAACCTGGAAAAAGAATTGTATGTTACCCATATATCCCTGTTTGAAACACCTCGAACCATATTAACAATCCCAAGGTATCGACTATTAAGCGGGGACTACCGTAGTACATTTGAATTTCCATTCATCCTTAATTATCGAGCATGAAAATCATGGAAAGTTTTGGAAGGGTAGATTGATAAATCTTGGTTCGTAGTTTCCCCGAAAAATGGTTTCCTCCAAAGACATTTGTGCAGTTTAATATCAACGAGTTGATGAAAGAGACATTGAAACCTACTGGACCATTGATCACGTGAGAAGACGTATGAAAAAAATGCTATAATACTTATAGTGCATGAAGAATTGAACGCGTGAGCAGAGTCGCCAGATCAGGACTTGTGTCCCCACTCTACCTTCCCCTTCTACGACGTTATTCCCCACGCCTCCGCCGCGCCGTGGCCCGGTCACATGTGTCCGGTACTGGCGGAGATGGGGTAACTTTTCTCCTCGATCCGTGCTCCCTCCCCTCATCTGACGACACTGCGCGCGAGCTTCGTGGTCTCGCGATCAGAAGAGTGAATATCAAAACGCTTATAACTGTAGACTCTAGAGTCGAAAAGGAAATGAATGTGTCGCCGTGTTGTCGAGCAAGAAATAGAAAACTGGGAAAGCTTGAAACAGTTTTAATAACGAGTGACACTTAAGAAGTAATTACTCGCTGGAAATTCCATGAAACTTAACGAATAGCTTCTATACCTTAGCCACGCAAAGGAAATGCTGTTAGATTATACTGTGCGGAGAGACGGTTTTCATAAGTCATTGAATACAGCTCTCTGTACTTCGAACACGAATTCTTACGATCTGTTGTTAGCGCGACAATTGTACAAATATTCTAGAAGAGATAGAAACGCGCTCTCACCGGAATCAGTTTGGGTCATTACGTAATTAGTCTACGCCTCAACTTAGGAATCTTAGAAGTTTCTTCGATTGTCTATAATTTAATCTAAACTCGCTTTATGAAAGACAACGATGTAGGACAGGCCCGGGCAACTTCTTCCCTGCTGTCGCGCTTCACGACTCCCACTACCAGCGTATTCCTTCCACTACTATCAACTTTTTTATATTGCCCCTACCGTGCTTTGTCTCGCTCGTTTGAGAGGATGCGGCCTCCTATACACTGCTAATCTCCCCAACCTCCTCTACAATAGTAGGGCGAGAAGCCGTCTGTGACTCGCGAGCCGCAAGTTGCCCAGGCCTGATGTAGGGCATAGATTATTGCATACAAAACGTGTCTCTACATTCAAAATGTACCTCAAAGTTACACGAATCAACGTACATACGCACAAAAGTATTTTCTTAATTGTTAATTGTTAACAAACTAATGAAAGGATATCGTAAACGGGGACTCGGAAAAGCGACGATATTCGCATAATTAATCTGAGGGATCTCACGCGGGAAAATGTTAACGAGGCACGCGAAGTTTTTCCGCGGAACTTGTCTGACGCCGCGCCGCGCCGCGCGCCGAGGCGAGGGAACGATCGCGTGAATCCGGCTCTCTCAAATTGATGCGATTTGAGATAAGCACCGTGTTAATGACATCGCGTTTCCCGGGGAAACGGCCGCGTAATCAGGACGAACGCAGAACTTCGCTCGGATGAGCTTGACTGAGAAGCGGCGCGGCGGTGCGAGATGTCGGACAGGAAAAAAATTTTGAGTAAGTGTTTCGCGCGTCGCGCCAGACAATAAGCGCGTTTCCTGCATCCGACAAACTATCCGAACGCATTCGGTAAAAAACTTCGTGAAATAAATAAATAGTCTTTCGTACAAAAGAGCAAAATTGAACCAGTGAAACCATTTCTTTAAAAAATCATTATTTGCGTATTTATTAGGACAGAGTTCTACATATATGTAGATTTAAAAAAAAAAGCACATGATTTCACATTTATTTTAGCATGGGAAATAATTTATTAATCTATGTTCTAATTTTTTCTTTACATTTAATTTACTAGTAACAGTATTTTATTCTTGAGTTAATACCGTTGTGAGATGAAATGGATGAAACATTGCCTCGTTAAGAATGAAAGAAGTTGGTCATGAATCGAATAACAACATAAACAAAATCGGTTCCATAATGAAAAAACTTTGCAATAATTTTTTAATAGAACGATTCAGTTTTGACCCATGGTTCTTTCTGCATTTTCCATCCTTATGCAGAGTAGAATATGACACGATGAACAAAACTTATGACCTTTCGACCTTGATAGACACGATTTACGAAAAAATTGGGAGCGCGTTCAAAGCGCTGCGAGACAGCTGATAGATAATGTATAAATAAAGAGTGGAATCCAGAGAATTCCGAGGGACCTCGAGACACGGGTGACTCGAAAAGAAATCAACAACACATGGAAGCCGTCGAGATAGTCGGTAATGTCAGTTTAATCACACAGAAGTGGTCTAATGTACAATTAGGAATTTGCTTCGACCGTTTCTTTGGTATAGTTTCAGTGAACTGATTCACGGTGATCGCTCTAACGTAGGACGCTCTAGTTTTTTTTTTAAACCACACACCTATGTACACTTACGTCTCGCACCTGTATCGTTAATCGTCGACCTCGCTACTCACGAGAAACAAAGCGCATATTCGAAATTAATGGTATCCGTGTCTCGGTGGCCGAGTTCCGGACACACGCCTGTACACCCGTGTCCTGGCTGTCCGGTTTCACGAGTCACCGATCGTGTCCACCGAATTTCCTGTTCGGGGTTTGCCTCGTCGTCGCTTGGTCCGTAAACGAGTATCTTCCCGCGATCGGCATGCTCGGCTAGACTTATATCGCGATACCATTTCGATCGATATCTACATCATTTTATCGTTTTATCTACGCCGTACAACTACAGTTTACTCTCTCGGTCGTTACTTATATAAATACTTAATCGTTAAATGCTGTATATATGTAGATGCCTCTGTCGTATCGCGGGTACCGCGTCGACCCGTATCGACGACTCTGGAAGGAAATAAATTATTTCATGCGTCTATCTATTGCGTTCAGTGTATGTATATGTGTGTGTGTGTGTGTGTGTGTGTGTGTGTGTGTGTGTGTGTGTGTGTGTGTGTGTGTGTGTGTGTGTGTGTGTGTGTGTGTGTGTGTGTGTGTGTCGAGCGAGTGAAAAGTCTGTCGACGATGTGGAAGGTAATGTAAAGTACGCGGAAACGAAATAGCTACCGATCTCCGCTGCTCGATACTACACCTATATGTATACAATCGAACGGCGAACGCGACGCGACGCGAACGCAATACCACGTTCGCCGGCTATTTCTTTTATTTTTAGTCGAGAGTATACGCCTCGACAGCAAGAACACGGATCGCGAAATCGGCTCGAACACGTGTGTAGATCGAATATATAAAAACGGGCTCCACCGTTGGCACCTGCGAGGTTATGTCCGCCGCAACTTCTATTGTTCGTTAATGGACGAAATGATTGTTGCTCCGAGTCGCGAATAGTATTCGTGAACGAACGCTTGGTACAGTGTCCGCGATTCTTCAGATTCGAGGATGAATCGAACGCGTCGTGATACGGCGAAACGGATGAACGTTCGTCACGGTATATTTGTCGATATACCGTGACATTTTGATGTTCCGAATTGCCACTCGCTTGCTAAACCGAAGCGCTAATTGCCTGTCGAACGCCCGAGTGCTCCTCGCGTTCAAAAGGATGTCGCCAGATTGAGACTCGCCTCCCAGCGAGACTTCTTGTGAGGCACGGAGAGTACATAGGTAGTCTTTGCATTCGAGCACTCGAGCACTCGAGGCCTAAGGTATTCGAATACTGAAAGAAGTACAAGTATGAAACGAACTGATGTATCGAAGAATTCAACCGGTGAAACACTCGCACATCCGAGACCTCCAACAGTGTCCACATACTCGAGCGCCTAAGAGTTCAAGTGTGAATTGCGCAGTCGGGACGCTCGGCTAGTTGGACACAGAGGCGAACTCAGATCATCGCGTCTTCAATTTCTCGATTACTTAAGTCATTTGTACTAATAATCTTCCTTATTGTTTTCGTAGAATATATTTCTATGGTACACCAGAATCTTCCGGGGTGAAAAGTTTACGTTTCGAGGAGGATGCCCCGATGACCTTGACTGTGACATATCTTGTCGAGGACACTCACTCGAGCAACTTCCAAGCGGTGTTCTAGCCGTCGCTTGTTTTTATGAAACTGTTAATATTAGCAACACGTGTAAGGAAAAATTATTCAGGATCATGCGCGCCTGACAACGCATGTCAAGGTCAAGGCAAGCATCGGATCATCCTCCCGTAAACTCTGTCTCGGTTACCGAAAACGTTGCGCGCTATGAAAAATTCGTCAGAATCTGTGGTCCGAAAGTTACCTCGACATCGAGATCGTCCTCCCTCCCCCCCCCCCCCTCACGTAGAAAATCATAAAAAAATACTTCGATCAGCAAAACCCACTGTGAATCCTAGGTAAACGCGTTCCAAAGCCGTTCGAAATATCAGACTTTATCGTAGCACTTTCAAACCGATCGATCCGTAATGTTCAATTATAAAAAAAAAAGAAATACACGTAACAAGTTCATCACCGTGGGACCCGACGAGTGGATCTTCGCTTGGAATGGACACGGGAACGCGTCGAACAAATTGGCAAACGTTCGTCAGTCGACACCCTAACGATTATCAAAACCTGCCGCCTGTGTGCGCGTCGAGTTTGCTAGTGCCATGCGGTCGAAAGTATTCCCCATATTTCCGGGCCGAAGCCCCTCGAATAACGTTCGACTCTGCTCGACTCGTTGACACTATCGCGGAGAACAAACCGTTCGACGAGAGCCAGTGCTACGGAGCCGCGGCGCGCGTCGCCATATTTCCACTTCCGCGACCACCTATAGTTCGCGAATGAGTAAACTTCCTTAGCCTGTTATTTACTGACACATCGAGGAAAACGTGCTGTGATCTACTTCGGAAAACTACTGTTCTACGATAGCTGCGCTACGCGGAATACACCTGTGCGTAGAGGGCACACACACATACTTAATTACACCCCCGCGGCGCGAAATGACTCGTTATCACGATGCTCGCGGAACAACCACCACCTCTACCGTTTAACCTCGCCGCATAATCCTGTATACATAAATTACCTACTATGTACGTCTAAACGTGACGAATACAAAGTGTGCGTATACCCACGCGGTACTCTTGTAGTGTGTTTTATTTTTTTGGCAGTATCTCGTGTTCCGTTCGTCCCTTGTTTCCGGCTCTATCACCGATGGCGAATAATCAAGTCCAGCCTCCCCGATCATCCGGCTGGCCGATCGATCCGGATGTTCGTCGCTTGATCTCTTACGATCCCCCGCTCGTATGTACATACATACACGCATTATACATGCAATCTTTGGTTTCGCTACGGAGCAATCGACGCGTGTACGGAGCACCAAATCGGATGGCACCGGTGCCATCTTACAAGCAAGTGTCTCCGTCTCCGTCTCCGTCTCCGTCTCCGTCTCCATTCGATAGCTACGAAGTCGTGTTAGGCCTGCTCCCTGAAAGAACGGAGCTACGATGCTACGCGTTGCTCGACGATACGCTACTACGACACCTTGCGACGACCTGAACGCGACTTCCGCGACTCGTCAGGCTCGCGCGTCCAACCAGCAAGGAACTTCCGATTAATACACGGCAATAACTGTTTTTAATATCCCTATCGAACATCCGTTTCCTAATAATCTCTCTCGTCTACGCGTCTCCTTTCTAACTGCTCCAATAAGCTTGTAAATATTAAACACAGTTGATCGATGAAATCCGATGGAAGTTTCAAGCTTATATCTTCAATCTATTCGCTGTTACGTTGCATCCAACATCGGGGATCCTTACGTTACAGAGAGCCTTCGTAGTGGCTCCACAGAGTATTTAAATATATGTATGTATATGTATGTATATTATGTATACGTATGCGTATTAGATAGATATTTGGTACCGCTTCGTGGTATAATTTCGTTTTCCTAATCGCGAGGTTCGTCGAATTAGCACTCGAATAAATACACTAGCTGCGGAGAGAGCTTTCCTCGTCTCCGTTCGTTCCCTTTTCTTTTATAATACAATACTAGGTTAAACTTCGCGCGCGCCTCCGGAAATTAAAAATATTTAACTTTTTAAACGTAATCCTGTAGATCTTGGCGAGAAAATGCCGGAAATCCGAGCTTCAATGCTGGGAACTTACTGGTTGAAAAGTTACGCGCGTTTAAAATTGGACGGTTTTAAGCATCTTCGATATGCAATGGTGCCGCCATGTTGGTACGTACTCAGACATATCATCACGTGCCAAAAACGCTTTTGTAATCGCTCAACTTTAAACACGCACAACTTTTGAACCACTGAGTTCCTAACGTTGAAACTTGGATTTTCGGTATTTTCTCGCCAAGATCTACAGAACTACAATTTGAAGAAGTAAAAATTTCAGGGTAACGTAAGCGAAGTTTAGCCCAATAATACGTGTGTGTCTGCGACCGTGTGTATGTATGCGACTATCCTGTGTAACGGCGTGTATGTATTTATACGTAACCTTAACACCTGGAATACAAAACGAGGCGTGAGCTGTGTCAGTCTTGGGCAATGAAACGTCGAGAATACGGTGGCAACTCGTACGACACAGCGGAATCGATCGTGGAAGAAAAATAATCGAACCGCGGACGATAAATCGATCGTTGTCCGTGGTTTCACGTGGGCGGCGGAGTAGGATGGGAAGGGGAGGGGAGGGGTGGGCGGCGGCGAAAGAACAATTCAGCCTCAAAGTCTCATCAGTCATTAGTACTTACTTACTTGGGATCGAAAATTGAGCATATTGGAATTTGTCAGCTCGCCCGTTGTCGTTTTATCGTGGGAATGTGCTTCTTTTCTACTCCGTTTTGTTTCGCTTGTCGTGACTTGTGTCCGTGTGTGACGGGTGTGTGCATGTGTCGATCGATTTTTTTTTTCACGAGCCGCAGGGAGGGTGTGTTTCCATCTCGAGCTCTCTTTTTTTCGGTTTTCGCTTTTGTTTTTTTTTCCTTTTTTTTTTGTTTGTTTCTTTTAGTTCATTTAGGCGAGACATCGATGTTACGTTCCTCACTCATCCGTACCGACACAAAAAATCGTGTGCGTATAACTAGAAAATATCTACGGTGTCAGGAGCATTATTTTAGTCGAATAATACTGATCGTGATAGACGCGCCCGTCGCGCGGTGAGAACGTTCGCGAGAAACAATCGCGTTTTCGCACAGGGTGTTCCATTTAGCCTGATCATTCTGTCTCGGAGCTTTCAAACTTTCGAAAGCGATTGGTCGATCGATGATCGAGTTCAACCTGAACGTATCTCCCCACAACTGTTGTGGTCTTTAATTGTAAAAATGTGTGCACCATCTTTTCATTGAATGGAGAAATATCGGTGGGGTCTTGAATGTCCAAATATCTATATACCTACGAGTAATTAATATTAACTGAAATACGGTAATATCTACGCGTCAAATACTCGTCTCTGTGTTTATCGAACACTGTGTCGCCCGTACTCTAGAATTGTATCAAAAAGCAACTTGGCTCCTTTGGTCGCTTCAGTCATTACAAACATGTCACGATGCCCCGAAGCTTTCTACTACGGTTCCCTCGAGAAACTTATCGAAGAGAAACCATGAAAGCGATTGTTGTTGGACTTTTCTTTTCAAACTTTCGCTCAGACGTTGTGCCGTTCAGACACCGCAACGGTTCAAGACGGTTAGAATGCTCAGAATGAATACAACACGCTGTGAAACCAGCCGAATGAGTGTTTAACAAAGTTCGTTTCGAATTCGTTGTTTCCGGGTAGCTGTTTCAGTCTCGCCACGCGATCGCGGGAGAAACGTGTAAAAGGTGAGCGCACTCGATTGCTTCGAGCTTCCAGACAAATCTCCTTGTCGGTTCTTCTATCATAATACTCTCGACGCGGAGAATCACAGTGTCGCTGTTCGAAGGTCGGTCGGATTACGGTTCCGTAAACTGTGGAATTTGGCAAAGTATGATTCGACGGTCGTCCACTTACCTGAGCCGCCGCGAGGCCCTCGGTGACTCGCCCCAGGAAAAAGTGTTCATACAAACTGTACGCCGAAACGCGTCACGCTCTACCACACGTGTGTGTATAACGCTACTACAAAAGTTCGTGACATAAAAAGGTACCGGGTAAACGGTGCGTGCCCCCCCCCCCCCCAATGATCGTTACGTAGAGTGATCCAAAAACGATGCGATCGTGATCGCTTGATCCGAGACAATGTCCAGTTCCCGCACAGCAAGCGGTAGCTCCGTGTCATTACTGTAGAAAGAATTGCGCGCGTGTGTATAGCGTCAACCTTCGTTCAAACACACCAGCTGAAAACTTGGAAAAGCTACGATTCGATCCATGCATGCTCATCCTCTGAAATCGTGCGTCGAACGAGAGGATTACCTGCCTCCTAACCAGAAGTTAGAGCAACGCTGGCCTGGCTGATCTTGATCGGGTCTAGCCATGGCCGAACGATTCAATTTCATTCGAGAAAAAGAAATGTTTCGAGCTTCTCATGAGAATCTCTCTCGACGATCTGTCTAGAGTTCCTCCGACAGAGCGATCGGCGCTCTCGAGCCGGGCTTCATGTCCTTGACGCCTATGCCGATGTCGTCGACGGGCACCGGCGCCAACTTCAGCTGGTTGCCGTTCAGCTTGATGTCGTTCACCGAATGAGACCGTCCGTGAGTGACCAGTGGCTTCGCGGTCTGATTCGTGCTGGTGTTCGAGTTCGAGCTGCTGACGGAGTTGGTACTTGAACTTGTTGCATTGTTCGAGCTCGAAGTGCAGTTCCCGGTGTTGCTCGAGACGGAACTCGAGTTCGAGTTCATGTCGTGAGGAGGACTGGGGACCTGGATGATCGGGTTCACGATGGACGACTTGGCTCTTGGTTTTGGCCTCGGGTTGCTGAACGAGTTCAAGCCCGAGCCTGTCGTCAGAAGCTGCTCGGGTTCGCGACCAGTTTCTACGGCAGAGTCTGGCGACGCTGGCAACTTGGTAGTCGTCGTCGGTGGTTTCGTGGAGAACGCGATCAAATGGTTCGCGGACTGCGATCGGACCGTGTGACCACCCAGCTTATCCCTCAGCGCCATTTGGTAAGCTACCTCGAAGGCCTGGCCTAGAGTCAGAATCACCTCTGTCGCTTGGTCCTGGAACAGGCAAGTCTCGCTTCGTACATTTCTCGGAAAAACAAGTACTATTCATAGGATAAAACTATTATTCATAGGAGGGATAAGTAAGGGGTCATTCCTTGCCAAATCGACCACTGTTTCTCATGTCACCATCGTCGATTTTGTTCTAAATGAAATATGCTTTAGTCCACGCGAAATGGGGGTACATAAATAGAAACAGAAAATATCTGTGTTCGCTGTCTCAAGAAGACCGAACGTCAGATTTAAATTTATTTAGACTGGTCGGCTGCAATAGCTCGAGACATTGTCGAAAAATGTAAACAAATTATTTTTTTGCTCTTTTTCGATGATGGGCAAGAGTGATTTAGATGTGGCCATATTACTGGGTGTTTCCTCGTCAAAATGAGCGAGAATTGAAAAGAGAATTAAAAATTGGCGTCACAATGAGCTGGAGAAGTGTGTATACGCAGAGTTGTCTATACGGCACATTTCATTTAGAAAAAAATCGACGATGGTGGTGACTTGAAAAAGTGATCGTTTTGGCATGGAATGACACTGGAAAGAAATTTTTCATAAATGTTGTGCACATCTTTTCCACATTACATCGAAACACATTATTGCACATTCTTTTTAATTCCGATAAGCGTTTCGAATTAGAAATGAAAGTGAAAAGACTTACCATTGTCGGCACACAAAAGACGTGACAAAAATGTGTCGGGCTGTCGTGGTCCTTGGTGATATACGCGAAATGAGTAAGATCATCGGCGTCCTGGCAGGCGCAGTGTATATTGCGAATTTCGTGCACGCAAATGGGCTCCTATCGATTTATACGATTCCAAATGCAAAAATGAACATATCAAGCTTCATAAATTTCAATGTTAATCCTTCATGGCAAAGTTTGCATAGAAATACACTAGATATCAGAGAAACTATCGATCACATTTATACGTATATTGCTCGTTTTCTAAACGACTCTTACAGTTTCATATATTTGCAATTTTTTGTATAAATACCGTAAAGCCTCGATCTAAGAAAAACCCTCGGGAATATTATCGGCGTTCCACGAGTTTTATATGCCACCATGAGGGATTAACAGTGATACATATATGCTGGATAATTTCACTGGAAAAAGATATCTTACGTTAGTAATCGTATTCAGGAAACGAACGCCACGAAAAGAAATGGCCAAAGTGATGTCGGGAGTGACTCTCGGCTCGCGACACGTTTTCTTCAACTTCTGTATAGACTTCTTTGTAGACTCGGTGCCACGCAGTTCTTTCACGACGGTGGAGCCCAGATACTGTGCGATTTTAAAACAGAAAAAGACCCTGGCTCTAGAATCACGACGAAAAGCATTGAATTCTCCTTCACGATGTAAACGAATATAAGTAGCTTTATCAGTGAAAGGTTCCTAGGTTGTGACAAATGGGGTTTGATAAAACGTCGGAACGTATAACACAGATCTACAAAATGTACTTGCTAAACTGTTACTATTTAGTAAACTAGTCTCCAAATATTAAGTCCAAAATGTTAAAACTTAATGTGCCCGACATTATTATTTCATCGAATTAACGTGAGCAAAGAATCTAATAAAACCAAGTCTCTAATCTAATAACTAGACTACAGATTTTTATGCATTTATGAAAGAAATTAACTGCATGAAATATAAAACAGTGAAAAATATAAAAAGTCTAAGAATATTGTTACGTTGTTTTCAACATAAAAAGTCCACTATTAAGGGATGAAATGAATTTTTATTTATACTGCTTTCCACAATCGATGCAGAAAATTTTTATTTTGCATAAAGATCCGCTGTCTAACCCAGACCTTAAGCCCATAAATAACGCTAAAATAGTTTTTTCCGACCTTTCGGGCCAAATACCCCACTATGTTGTGGATGGAGAACTCTGGCAATGTATGTAATAATACGATCAAGGAAACTGTGGCGTGGTGGAAACAGCCAAAAATTCCCGTTGGTGATCAAAGTATCAAGAAAGTTTGCCCGTGTGTGGTACCGCGACAATATGCCACCGGTAACGAGCCAAGAAAAAGGAGAATAGGGGATGCGAAATCAATTATAGACTTACGTTGGCGATGTACGTGACGCAACCGGCGACTAGAGCTTTTGGCTGGTGCCTCCATTGCGTCTTCAGGGTGGACGGAACGCCGAACAGCAGCTCCGATGGTGCCCTGATCTCGAGCTGTTCCGGTGCCGAGATCGCCCCATTATGCGAACTGGGTCGCTGGGGTGGCTGCGGGGCCGGTCTATTTTTGCGGTGCCTTAATGTGCCCGTGGTAGTCGAATTCGTTCCGGTTATCGACGTGCCGCCATTACCCTCCGTCGTTGTTTCCGGCAGTTTTTCTCGTATCTCCTCCTTCAGCTGCTGTATGTTCGTCTTCTGCGGAAACGAGGGTATACGGGCGTGTTACGAGCGATTCTTCTTAACACAGGCCACTACTGAAACTTTTCTTCGTTGTTTCTGTTCGACGGCATACTTAGCGTGTAGTACACAATGTATCGTTCACGCTAATTAGAAGCCGCCTACAGTATAGTGCTCACTTAAGGGGGAAGGGTAGTCACGTGACAAAACTGGCAAGGAACTAGAATGTTACTAGATTTTGGGTCGAAAAATTATTTGAGCAGATTTTGGGCTGGGGGAGGGTTCATTCTAAAGAGGAAGGTTAAATACAGCCGACAAATCCCTAATTACTGTTGGGTCCTTCTTATAGAGTTTTTTGCGCTGATTCCGAATCTGTTTTTAATTTTTCTCCTATACGCACAGTTTTTGAGGAACATGGCTTTGGAAAAAAAAACATATTTCTCAACTTTGAACAAATATTGTGATGTTCTCATAAAAGATATTGAATTGTTCTTTGCAGCAAAAGATTCTGTAGACTTTCCCGAATACAGTGATATCCAATATTGATACATTATAATTTTTTAAACATGTTTAAACATGTAAAGAATGAAAAAATGCAAAATTTGTTTTCAAGGGACCAATCGAGAGACATATCCTACAAAATGCAGAAGGTTTCGTCCTGATTGGTCCATCCATTTCGGCGTAATCGGTGAACACACATAGAAAAAAAACGAAAAAAGACACATACAGATCGAATTAAGTAACCTCCAACTTTTTCGAAGTCGGTTAAAGATACCCGCAGAATCCTATGTATTTTTCTGTCACAAATAGAGTTTTTTGTCTGATGTGATGGGGTTCAGCGGATTTGAGGCCCGCACAAACCCAGATTTTTCGACACAAAATCTAGTAAGGTTCTAGTTCCTTGCTAGTTTCGTCGTGTGACTACCCTTCCCCCTTAAAGAGTGATCTAAAAAGCAATCTGATATCTTTATCGTATTCTACGACCCCAAAACTTCTTACACTCCTAGATAACTGAGAGTCGGTATGATAGTCACTAAATATAATAGGTAGAAAGTCTCACGAAGAAATTGAATTTTAAACAAAGTACGTGCATAGATAGTATAGGTATCACAGTTTAAGAGCTCCAGTCACGAAGATCGTCCGATACCAGTAGCGGATACAGGCGAAAAGAGACTCGTCTCTCGCAACTAACAAAATCGACTCGAACGCATACGAAAAGAGTCACCGCGACCGATGTTGTCGAACGCAAAACCATCCCCATGGTCTCGCGAACACCCGAACAACAGAAGGAAACATTTTTTTATATTCTCCCTAGTCGCTGAACCGTGTGACACAACGTTGCACCCGTTTCACCGGTCCCGATACGTTACCGAACGAAAAAACAAAACGGGAGAAAAGGGCGAAAAAAAGGAAGAGGCGGCGGAGAGAGAGAATAAAAAAACGAGAACCAACCCGTCAGCGGAAAAAATTTTTTGCAAGGCGACGCAAGGCCACGCTCGCAAAATCCGGCTCGCGTCACAGAACGTACAATTACACGCGTAAAAGTCGCGTTTCGAATATTCAACCCGGTCACAGGGCCTCGGTCTGCCCCGAAAAAGAGGGAAACTTTCGACGACCTAGCCGAGCGAAACACGCTCGGCACGGGCTGGCGTACACGAGAGTTACGATCGAATCGGATTCGAGGCACGCGAGCGTGTCGCTCGAATTCGGATTACACGCCGCGAATCATTTGTTACATCTGGCTTGGCTGTATAATTTGCGAAAAACAAGGGGATACCGGAAAACCAGAAACAGAGATGAACAGAGAGAAAAATGGGGTGAGGTAAAGAGATTGGGAGACGAGCGGATAATAAAACGAGAGAGGGAGAGAGAGGGAGAGACAGAATGGAACAGACGAAAGTAGACGGAAAGGTTGACAGACACACGAGATTTGAAGATCGTCGCGGCGCGACGAGGCGGGGGGGGGGGGGGGGGTGGCGCGTCGCACGTCCTCTCGGACCGCGAATCGTGAAATTCGATTACCGGCGAAAGAATAGACGTAAGGACCAGAGAAACGGAGGAACAAAAAGAGCAATTTGGGCGTGCGCGCGCGTCGACCAGGCGGCGATTAATCGAATTTAATTAGCTAATTAAGGGAGCAGCGCCGAAAAGACGAGCGGGACGAGGTAACGGAGTGGCTCGTTAACGGATCCGCGTATCGCGCTCGAGGCGCCCGAACAAAAACCATTAATGTCCGCTCGAGCGATCAGGCTGAAAGCTTTCTCGAGTGTCGCCTGCCCTGTTCCATCCCCCCCCCCCCCGTGTACCCCTGATACACCACCTGCGTCATCGCCCCTGTTTTCCGTATACACATATCGGTGTACGGTGTACGCGCCTCGCGAACAGGTGAGTCGAAGCACGGGAGGGGGGGGGGGGGGCGAGCACAAGCGTACAATAACGGCTCTTCAATTAGCCACGATATTTACATTATGACGCGATCGGCTGAAAAGCCGTCAGAAGCGATCGGGCTTGCCGTGTCACACACAGCCACCCTCCAGCCTCGTTTCGTTCTCTTTTGCCCAAGTGGTACGACCCTTGTCAGACACCCCGGTGAACCGTTCACGGCAATCCTTAACGGGATTGTTGCAGCGCTCCTCCTCCTCCTGATTCTCCAACCCCCCCCCCGTCCTTCTACTCGTTTTCCAACTCCTACTCTTACTCCTTTGCCGGCACGCTGATTCTCTGTTTCCGCTGCACCGTTAATACGCGATCTTCGCGATGTGACGCGCCCCCTCGACGCTCGCAGGTGAGAGAATCGACGGGAGAAGAGTGTCATCCCGACGGAAGAAGAGTGTCACCCCGACGGGACCGTAATATCGCGTGACGAACGTCATTAGCCTCTTCCAGTCGATGTGCTTTGCAACAGCGCACCCCCGAATGGATACACACTCTGCCTATTAAGAGGGCTACAGCAGTATTGCAACTTCAAACAATCAAAGGAGAATGAACAATTTTAACAGGGTATGTTCTATACCTTTACAAAGAGTACACCCCGCGACAAAACTATATAAGACATATGAGGAATAAAAAGTGTTATTCTAACGAAATTGTCACGATGAGAATGTCAAAAGGTGAAAAACAGTGACTGAATGATGAGAAACCGACATTAGCGCTCCTAGCTAAAAATGCCATGGAACTGATACTTGTGTGGTGGGTTACCCTCGGTTGGTCGACAACTCATTTCGCCGACACAGCTTTCATCGACGATTTGACGTGTAATTCTCCATTACTAAACCTGAATACTTCCTGATGCCGGTTGTCAAAGTACTCTATGTTCGCCACAAAAAAGTGGCGCGCAATTTAAAATGTCAGGTCATTTTGAGACACACTGTATAATCCGCAGACCTTGGACAGTAGACCGTATTTGTTTCCGTTTCGCATAGTTCTGCCGCAACGAAATTCCATAAGAAATCGATTAGTATTCATCATGCGATTTCGCTTACCAAGGTGTTGAGATCCTTATTGATGTCCTCCAGGTTAGGACCGGTGCAATTGCGATTCTGTGCACGAGTATTTGAGCCGCTGACTGATGCGAGGATCCTCTTCCTGTGCGCTGGCTTTTGGATCTCCAACACGGCCGCGAGTTCGACCTCCCAAACGCACCTCACGCGATCCATATCGGTGTACAAGTGCTTTTGGAAAGTCTCCGCGTAATTTTGCAGATGGATACACTTCAACCACTCGACGACCGATTGGCAGCTGTTACCGACTCGCTTTTCCACGCGTTTGCTCAACAAACCAACGGCGTCCATGATCACGGCTCGCTCCTGGTCGCTGGTGATCCCCATATCCTTCAGATCCGATTCGTCCATCACTCCGTTCTGTGACATCAACGCAAAGTTTGCTCGAGGCTTATCTTAATAACCCTTCAGTGCAGTCCTCGATTAATTTTTGTGTTACAAAACAACATGTATACTCACGATAAACTCGAGGTCGTCGAAACCGTAATTGGTGAAAAGAGTCTCGTAATCCGCCAGGCCCAACGTTGACAACCACTGACCGACGGAAGTGGAAACAATGGGGCTGCTGCTGGTGTCTGAACTCAGACCTGCGTACCAAATCAGACATAACCGCCAAGTTAATTCACATGAAAGACACCATCGACAGAAACCCCCCACGCGTCTCCCTTGTTCGCCCGTTTCTGCGAACCGACGTGAACTTCGATGACGTCAAGTAATTGCGGGAGACATTAAGGGGGGGGGGGGGGTATTCCCATTCAGAGCCGTCAATGCGAGGCATTTCAGGGCTGAAATTTCACTCGGGAGACCAAGCATTTTCAACTGTTCTGAATGTAATATTATACAATTTGTAGGTGTTAGATGTTGGATGCGTTGCTGTTGGTGACGATCGATCGTTGGCGATCGTCCGCTCGTCTCGCTGGTTGTCATTACGAGCCGACGCACAGTGGTCCGGTAGCTCGGTTTTTGTGGCCAAAACTATTGTAGCGTTATTTCAAGGTTTAATGTTATATTATTACAGGTCGTTGGATTCGTCTTGATACCAGTTATAATATTATGAAGTAAAAAATATATGTTAATATTTAAAACATTGAGGTGATCTTCATTTTTTATAAAAAAAAAGAGATTTTTCTTTAAGTTTTTGTATTGAAGTTTGTAGAAGAGTGAATACTGATTAACTTTCGTTGGAAACATTTTTTTGTCAGATCATCGGGGAGATATCTGAAAAATCTTGTTAACAATTCTCACAATGCATACTATTGTCTAGAAATCGCGGAAAAGTAGCCAAGATTGAATTCTTCATAGGAAGTATACGAAATCTAGTAATGAGAGATTTTCGGGGTCTCTGGCTGGCGCAGAGAAAACATATACAATACAATAGTATATTTGTTAAAATCCGTTTATAGTTCAAGATTGCGGGAGATTGCAGTTAAAATTTACATGATCTTCTTAGTAAATGTTCAAGCTTTTATATAAAACAAGTCCGATGCTTAGCGGTCTTAAGCGTTTTTGTATAATTCTTTTCAAAGTTTGAAATGCTATTAATTTACGCTATTCGTGTATGGACTAAACAATGCTTAAAAATGGATTAAATATTTGAAATGCGCTTCCTAATATATGATATATGTATAAAACCATCATTAAAATCTATGTTCTGATATTCGATGATTGAAATCTAAAACGTTTCATTTTACTTTGAATTTTCTGACTTTGTCTTTAGAACGCTGTATCTCATCGCAGAATTATGTAAAATGAATAATATTTTGGATTTGGGAGCTTTGAAGGGTTGTTACTTTATAGGGAAAAAAACGCGCCCTGTTTCGGTACAACGTGGAACAAATTAATCGTGTTATACATAGGAAGGGTTGACTGTGTGATTGTCGAAAGCCGAACTCAAATGAAAGATTCAGTTTACCTAGCCTCGTCTGGAACTCCTTCTCGAGCTCGGTGACGAAGACCGACTCCCTAACGAGTCCAGTACCAAAGGACGCCATGATCTCCGAGATCTTCGCCCATTCCTCCTGCTCGTCGAACGGGCTCATTATGCTAAGGGATTTCTCGTCCCTTTCGCGGTCACGGTCGGACAATCGGAACGGGACCTCTCCGTCCTCGATGCGTTCCCCGCCTCCGCCCTCGCCTCCGGCTCCCATTCCGCATGCGGATGGCCCGTAAACGTTCCGCAGCCGACGCAAGGTCCGAGGCCGCTCAGCTGTCACGGATCCTTTCAACAAACCTGTCGAAGTTACAACATGCACGTTACACGCTGTCCCAGTGAAAAGAAAAAGCGTTCTGTCGACGTGTTAATCAACATTTTCCGCGCTCGATTGTTCGTCTTGGTTGATTATTGATTATGTCGCAAGAGGTATAAAACAATTCCCTGCACGCGTACTTTCTCCCAAGGTGTGTCTGGTACGGCAACGCTACCTTTCGGCGCGAAGAAGTTACAGTATTCTCCCCGTAACTGTCGAAAAGATCTCCTCTACCGTAACTGTCCAAATTTGATTCACACCACTGGCGGATGAAATAACATCAAACACGATAGCATTGCGATTATAATTACTCGTGTAATAAATTCTACATTAATAAAAGCGATTAAAGTTTAAGGCGTGAAAGAGAACGACGAATGGAAATGAAAGAGAGGCAGAGAGAGAGAGTCGAATCGTCAAATCTCAGTCCGTCTTTCTTTTTCAATCGCTGTCCTTCTCTACGTTCGGCAGACTATAAATAATGTGTAGTACCTCTTCGGTAACTGTCACTCTTATAATACTATATCGAGACAATTCGTTTCATCTCCGTAACACTTCAACTCCGTAAAAGGGAGCCGATTTTGTTTGCCGCAGCCGCTCAAACGTTTCGGCCGCGCGTAAGAGTAACCGATCCCGACTCTTGCGGCAGATCTAACGTCTCGGTCGCGCTACAATGTAAATGCACGCGCGAGCACTCAGCAGCCGACTCCGGCAACCTACAACGGCAAATGTTCAGCCCATACTTATCCTAAGAACACGCTTAAATCTACGACAAGTATTTTAGAGGTCTCGAGGAAAATCATTTCAGAGATGGGGTAAATGAATTCGCTGGAAAAAATGTATTGAGCTTAAGGGAGAATATACTGAAGAAGAATAAATATATTTGACTACGAACTTTCTGAATGTCCTAGTACGCGTTTTGGATCGCAGATATAGTTATTAGGTTTCAACTGATAAAACTCGTAGGAAAACATTTGAATCAAAGTACCGATTGACTTATTGACGAGACCAACGTTCCCGAAATTCGCGATCCAGCGAACCTCGTGTTCGGCAACCACGCTGGCCAGCACTTCCGGACGAGTATCTGGAATGAACCGTCGGATATCCATAATGGATATGCGGCACGTACGAACGAATCCGCGGATACGTTGAATATTCATTACAGATTCGACATTGTTCGATGCCTCCATGAGATTAGTTCCCCGAAGATAATCAAGACCGACTCTCGACACCGATGTCGTTAAACAATCAGGTTGTGTTTGGTACAACTATAAAAAAGTCATTCTGTTTTAAAGGGCGTACGGAATACTTTTTACACCCACTGTATGCTTTCCTGAAATAAGCACGAAATAAACTAGTACCCACTCTATCAATTACGTTTTGTAATGAATGTTTACTCTTCGGTAACTTCTACACAACTGAGAAGTATAAATTTGCTACTCGTGCTGTCATTTCGTCCCGCTAGAATTCTGTCAGAGTAAATATTGTCGCGATATTCAAGTACATTATAGCATACATACATGCATGTCGGAAGATGTTGACACATTAAAATATTCATTTTCTTCAGTTAATTGTATCAAAAAAGAAAAAATTGACGATGTGCCATCTCTTTGTCCCGGAGTGTAAATATTGTCGACTAAACTATTTAACTGTGCAAAGGTTCATCAAAATCGTCGATTGGTTTTGATGTTTCTAGTGGGAAACAACGTGGAAACCTGTCCGGCAAGCCAATCGATCCGATTACCATTTCAAGATGACAAGACGAGGCAGTGTTTGTCTTCCACCTTCGATGCTCGATTCGACATCGAAAAGTAGTGATTAAAGCGCAATCAAGCTCCGAGGATCGTTCTCGTCGGACGTTTACGTCATTAGCGGGCCGCAAACAAGACCGGGATCGGTCGCGACAGCTCGCGTCGGCGTTCAAGCCCTTAAACGTCCGACATCGTCACGCTCCGACAGGTGCGAATAATCCCCCTTCCCCTCTCTCCCATTGGTGGTGTTCTCTCATTCTTCGGTCTTTTCATCGTCTGGAGCTTTGGTCGAGGGAGGGCTCCGGAGAGAGCGACCGGGTAACGCCGACATTAAAGACAATCCGTCGTTTTCAGCGGCCTGACAATCGACGCCTCGGTAATACCCTCGGCACAGCGTTCGCCATGAAGATTCTTTCATACGAATTTCACAAATGAGAATTCGCGATACGCAGCGCACGCGAATGGCCGACGACGTCTGAATGAGGGCTACGTTGAGGGGGGGGGCAGGGAGGCAGAGGACCGCCTCGGCACAGACGAAAGAAAAGAAAACGAAGGGAAGAAGAGCGACGCGCAGCACGGAAGGGTGGGAGAGGGAGGGAAAAGAAAAAAAAGTACCAGTTTAAGCAGCGGCTATGAACGCCTTTCAAAGACGCTGTGTGTATCCTATCCGCACGGGTGCACCCGAGAGGGTGGCCGCGAGCGTGTACCAACGTGTATGTGCATGCCTCGTGAAAAGCTCATAAAAATATTAAACAGAGAGAGAGAGAGAGAGAGAGAGAGAGCGAGAGAGAGAGAGAGAGAGAGAGAGAGAGAGAGAGAGAGAGAGAGAGAGAGAGAGAGAGAGAGAGAGAGAGAGAGAGAGAGAAAGAGAGAGAGAGAGATAGAGAGAGAGACGGTGGACGGAGGATACGAGCGAAAAGCGAGGGTGAGAGGTGTAGAGAGCGAGAGAAAAAGAGAGGAGAGGACGAAGGAGGCTCGCGCGCACGTTACAAGCAGCAAACGTACGTAATTTTAATTAAAGCTCCATGATGAAGGGCGTCGCCTGCTCGCGCGCACTCCAGCCAGCAGCGCTATACATATTATGTAGGCAGTTATTCAAGTCATATACACAAATTACATAAATCCTCATCGTCGTCCCTTTCTCCCGCTTTCCATCTTCTATCAGCCTTTCCCTTTCCTTCCAACCATCTCCTACACTCCCACCCACTCGCTGCTTACCATCTCCGCGGGATTTTTTTCTTCTTTCTGCGTCTCGTTTCTTTTTTTCTTTAATACATCCCTCCTCCCCTCGACACAGCCAGTTCTATCTCTTCCTCACTCTCTCGTTTCTCTCTCGTTGTCATTCTTCCTGTCGTCGCACGAGCGACCGCTGGCTTTCACGGCGTAAAACAGTTTCCCTCGCGAGGGAATCCGTTTACTCGCAGTAATTGGGAAGAGCTGCGACATTATGCGCTTTTTCTTCCCCCTTTATTTCATCGCCAGCTCGCCCCCATACCGCCGCTTTAAGGAACTGACGCGCGCGCGCAAACGCGTCGAACGCGCTCCTTTCTTGTACCGTTACCTATCTCTTTTTATTTTTGATCCCTCTCCATCCTCCCGGATTCTCTTACACACCCATTTGTCACTCTTTGCTCGACCTTTTTGTCCTCACGTCAGAATCGACGGAAGGGAAGATTCGGGGTTCCAGTCTAGATTTTTGAAAAAATCTAATTTTGTTTTTTTTAAATCACATTTTTTACTTTTTTGATATTTAAAGGATCGCCAGTTAAAAGGAAGTGTCGAAATTTTAAGGATTACCGAAGTTATACGTATAGGCTTACACATATGTGATTTCTTCACGCAAAAATTCAAACACGTTATTCTCGCAATATTACTTTGATGATGAATCCTTATTTAAATTAACCCTTAGCACTCGAGTCGCCCCTGAAACTTGCTCTACCATTATTCAAAATATTGTTTACATTATTAAATATGTGTTGGTATCTAATCAATTACTAAACATTTAAGTATACGATTTTTATATGCACACAAAGAAAAAAATTAATATAGAATGGAATTATTCTAGATCGGAAGAAAGGTTTAATTTTCGAGTTAAAATAGCTCCGAATGCAAAGAGTTAAACGGTATACTTTTTCCAAGAACAAAGATATTCAAGTCGGGACTCTTACTCGCCGTACGTCTCTAGCCCCCTCCTCTACATTACCTACTGTTTTTTGCTAGTTTATACTTTATACCATAAACTTGAAAAAATGTAAGATTGTGAAATGTGCTATCTTTTTGCCCGAGAGTGTGGTCCATGACTAGACAAACGATTCGGTCTCCTTAACTCTTTATCCCGTGATTCCTGCCTCCTCGCGGTCGCGGTCCATTAAGCGCTGGAAAATTTGCGGCGCTGCGCGACGCCACGATCCTTAGCGCTCGTAAACATTAAAGTAATCCTTGCGTAAATAAGTGTGCACGCCATGGATTTAACAGGACACGTTTCCCCTCACGGCTGAAAGACCGGATTCCCTTGGATATTAAAAATCCGTGGCCATTAAGTCACTCGTAAACGACGCGTAGTTACGATTTTCGAATCTGTCCGCTTACACCGCTCGGGGAATGGCCATTAAAGAGGACTTCAATTAACGACAATAGTTAAAACAATTTTATATTCGATTCGGCCGTTATCGGAGTACGAAATTAATTCGACAGACTGACGCCGCAATTTACAGTTTGGAAGACAAATGGCAATACTTAAAACAGTTTATGGTGGTTTACTCAACAAACATTCAGACAGAGTATTGAATGCCCATCACTACCGCCCGTGTCCTTTGTCTCACCGCAGTAATTCTAAGAAAACGGGGAAACTGGTGTTCTGACGACGATCAGACTATTTAGGCGAACTTTAGACGCATATGTTCCGTCCAAAAGTCGCAGTTCATCAATTAAAGTCAATTGGTCGTAGGTGCTACACGCGATCTTGAGCGAATCACAAGGGAACAGTCATTCGGGTAATCGCGACTGGTGATGGATGCGCCAATTTATGGGTGATGTAATGACTCCATTACGGAAATGGATAATTTGCTAATCGCTACGCTGGCTAAGATAAGAACGACCTGGACGTGCGACTAGAGCTCGCCTCTGCAGCTTAGGCCGTCCACACACGGGTCGATTGTAATCGCGTCGTGAAGTTCGTACGTCTTGCTCGTCATGTACGATCCATGCGGCGGACGCGATTTCGTCCACACACGGGTCGATCGTCGATTTGGTCAACGCGATTCCAGTCGCATGCGATTCCCCTCCACGTGACTTCCAATGCAAATGAATGGAGAGCCACACACGGGTCGATTCGTGGTCGACTGAAATCGGTTCGACTTGGTTCGACTGAAATCGCGTCCGTCGCATGAACAGTCGCATGCGATTCCCCCTCGACGTGATTTCCAATGAAAATAAATGAAGATCCGCACATTGAAATCGCCGCGATTCTAATCGCGTGCGATCGGCAGCGAAGTTGGAAAATCGCGTGGATCGTACGATTCGCGCGACTCATGGAGGTAAGTTTGTGCAGTTCATGTAATTTAAATGATTTGGACATTATTTTTTGTAGTTTGAGTGCATTGCACTCTTCGATGTGGTCTATGTATTTAGGTTACATAGGTTATTATTTATTTATTATCTTTTTTTATGTTATTACGCATACTAATAACATTAAGGTAAGCTTTTTATTTACATAGTTGAATATAATCATGTAGGTTTATAAAAAACAAAAGGCAAAGTAAAAAAAAATTGAAGTAACAGGGATTGATAAACTGTTGTACAATTTTCTGTGGAGTGGGAGTGTTCTTAGGGAGTTGTCTTCTCAGGTCGATTTAATCCGGAAGTATTACCACTTGGTATATTGAGTGAAGATTGAGGGAAATCTGTTGAACTTCCACCAACCTCATCTATGAGGAGCAAAGCTCTCCTTTTGTAACTCCTCAGATGAGCATTGCTCCTCATAGATGAGGTTGGTGGAAGTTCAACAGATTTCCCTCAATCTTCGCTCAATATACCAAGTGGTAATACTTCCGGATTAAATCGACCTGAGAAGACTTTGCCTTTTGTTTTTGTTTATCATAAACCTACATGGTTATATTCAACTATGTAAATAAAAAGCTTACCTTAATGTTATTAGTATGCGTAATAACATAAAAAAAGATAATAAATAAATAATAACCTATGTAACCTAAATACATAGACCACATCGAAGAGTGCAATGCACTCAAACTACAAAAACTAATGGCCAAATCATTTAAATTACATGAACTGCACAAACTTACCTCCATGAGTCGTGCGAATCGTACGATCCACGCGATTTTCCAACTTCGCTGCCGATCGCACGCGATTAGAATCGCGGCGATTTCAATGTGCTGCTCTTCATTTATTTTCATTGGAAATCACGTGGAGGGGGAATCGCATGCGACTGGAATAACGTCGACCGAATCGACGATCGACCCGTGTGTGGATGGTTCATGCGACGGACGCGATTTCAGTCGACTACGAATCGACCCGTGTGTGGCTCTCCATTCATTTGCATTGGAAGTCACGTGGAGGGGGGAATCGCATGCGACTGGAATCGCGTCGACCGAATCGACGATCGACCCGTGTGTGGACGGCCTTAGCAAGCTTATCGTTTGAGGTTTCTGGATCAAGTAAAACTCGAAATCTCTCCTAACTGCTGATTTGAGTACCACTGATTGTCAGGAGAAGAGAAACCGATGAATGCGTCTTTATTATTTTATGGGCCGATAGCTAACAACGCCGAGATTCTGTGATAACGACGGAACAGCAGAATTCCACGGTTTGATGGATCCGCGTTATAGTTAAATGGAAATGTAGTGCTGCAGACTAATGTAAATGAATTATTAATAGGAATTAGTATGCAATAGTGTATTGGAATATCGCGGAATATAGGATACAGGTACCCCGAGGTAGCTGAAAGAACTCGGTTTCGTATAACATTTGGTAAAGAACTACATACCACCAGCTTTTATGGATAATGCTCGTCCAAAAACATTGTCTCGCTGAATCATTCTCTGTCGAATAAAAACAGGTGGGAAAGGAATGGCTACCAATGCGGTATAACTGCGCAACATGATTGAATAATATGCTAACGACGCTAGCCGACTCATAACACCGCTAATTGAGCATAATCATAATACTCGATGGATTATGAAATGGATATTCACTTGAAGATGCAACACCAAATGAATTCTTAATAATGTTGCAAATTGCGAGCAGCAATTATGCTGTGTGTGATATTATTAGCTTGTTACTAGCTCTCTCATAATAAAAACATAGTAAAACCCCGATAACTTCCGCTGCACTTTAAAAACCTCTATAAATCGAAATAAAACTTCCTTCAACTCGAATTATTTTCCATAATTGTGGAAGCCAAACAAGCCGAAATAGCAGTAAATGTCTTACGAAGTTTCGTAGAAAGTTTACAATGATATTGAAAAGAATGTACATATTCTCTGCTTTGGCTACCGTTGAAAATACCATTGATCTGTTAATTCATTAACGCAGAGTAAAACCACAGATTTCTTTAATATTTAATAGTAATATGTAAGAGCCTAGTAGAGTATATTTATGATACTATATGTATTTATACAGGGTGTCTCAGCTGAAGGAGGCGCCACCTAAATATCTCCTTCATTTTTAATGGCACAAAAAATATTTATGGCATAATTTGAATGGTATCGAAGGAGGAATATCATAGAAGAACAATTTCTTTTGTCCGGTTATTTTACATAGTTTTTTCAAGGTCATCGTTATTTTTTTTGTCGGGAAAATTTATTTTTCTTATTCCATCTCAAATAGCGGCTGGAAAAATACATTTGAATATGCTTAAGTCATTAAAACAAGATGGAATCAAAAAAATTGATTTTCCCGATAGAAAATAACGATGACCTTGAAAAAACTATGAAAAAATAACCGGACAAAAGAAATTGTTCTATGATATTCCTCCTTCGATACCATTTAAATTATGCCATAAAAAATATTTCTTTTGTGCCGTTAAACATAAAACTCATCTCCAACAACAATGGAACTTTTCTTTCATTAAAACTACCCCCGTAAGTCGAATTTTTGTAGGGTAAACCTCTCGAAAACTTTGATAACTCGAATATTTTAATTCCTCCAATTTGACATTCGAGTTATCGAGGTGTTCGACTGTACTGTAAACAGCAATTTCGTTTGACAAAGAATACTCGTATTTTTTGTATTTATTTTTCATTTCGTCGAGAGCAACACATTATTTGTTAAACAGTAGAATTGTTCGAGGCAACGCGATGCTGCGCCACTGGCACCTCTAACGTTTCCGTTCTTGCAAGCTGGACGAATTCCTCGATTATCTTCGCGAGACGACTCCTATCGAGGTGGAATCGTTTATCGAGCGTTAACGTTCCATGTGTTCGCGGTCATTTACACGGTAATGCCTCCACCGTTTGCCTTAACCTTTCTGCGAATCGCGAATACGATCGAGGCACTGGTGGCATTCGAAAGTATAGTCGCGTGAAATCGTTTCGAAGAAGGCCGACGTCTGAGGAAATAGCGATGGCCACTGGTACGCGAACAGAATGGTAATAAGATGGTTGATTGACGTCGCTTTGCCTAAAACCTTGAACAGCCTCTGGACAGCTTATCGCACTGTATGCATATATGTATGCATTTGTCACTACCGTATCAAAGTATCAACCCAGGTGGAACTCAATTGTCATCGATAATGTTTCGTACGATGCATGTACCTGGTCTTCTGAAAACGATTACACCCCTGCAACAACTGCAAGCATAAGGAAATGGACGAATAGCGTATTCTGGTAAAAATTTTCTACTTTCGTCAATCCTAATGTTATTCTTTACATCAGAGCTTTCTGGGCCATCCAAATTGCATTGTTTTTCGACAGTAAATATGACTCTTCGCCACTTTGATCTGATCGCTTTATTATGCTCCTTCTTTAACCAAGGTTTCTTCTGCAATTCTTTTCGCGCTAAATGCTTGTATTTTTGTAGAACACGACGGAGATACTTTACAATTAGTGTTTACGCCAACACTTCCTGCGATTTGTCCCGCGCAGTCATTTTCGAATTTGATACTGCTCTCAATATTGCACGTTTTTCACGAGCAGTTTAACTTTTTGAGCGCCCAGAATTCTTGTTTTCCCCGTAATTGTCAAGATTTTTTAACAAGTTTATTAATAACTTCTCGGCTTCTATTTACAACTTTTAATATTTATGTAATTCAATATCGTTCACCTTCAACTTCAATATCTCTCTCTCTCTCTCTCTCTCTCTCTCTCTCTCTCTCTTTCTCTCTCTCTCTCTCCCTCGTATGTATATTTCATATTTTAAATTATCTTTGAGTGCCCAAATAAAAAAGTTTTAAAAAATGCCTTTTTTATTTTTGCATGTAACCATGTAAATTATAATTTTTGGAAAATCTTCTTTGCATATCATTTCGTACACCAATGCTTCTAATTGATTATAATAAATCAGGACCGTAAAGTATAACCTCTTCAGCGGGAAAAGAGCGCACTGCTTTTAAACGTATAGTTGCTACTTAATTAAAAAACGAATGGTAATTAAATCGGTGAAGGGCGTATTCACGTTTCGATAAATTCATTTAGACAGACAATAACAAAACAGAAATTTATGCCGTCATTGATGTGACGTGTCGATAAAAATGGAATAAGAATGTACGATTCATTGTATACTGATTGAAAATACTTTTACGAGACCTATGTGCTTGTTGTTTATGTGTATACATAGTTGTGTAGGATGATTCACACTTGAGGAAAGCAAACAACTCGGTTATCTGTTTCGAGTGAACCGATATAAAGAAACTGGAATAATGTTTCGTTTGAAGTGGGATTGCCGGTAGAGACCGTGGCTAACGTGTACGTGTAGGCGTCAAGGTCACGGGAAGGCCAATTCTCTGGTTTATTAATAAAACTTGATATCTGCTCACTTATGAAAGAGTAATTAACAATGGATCAAGGTCATTTATGCTTGATCAATGTCACAAATCGCGAATTCTCGTCATTTTTTAATCTAATACATTATCAAACTCCTAACAGATGGCGTCTGACTGTTTTCTACTTGATGAATGTTGTTTCAACTTCGCTAATGTGCAGTCACAAATTGTGAGTAATCTTTGAATCAAATTAATTTAAAACGCTATCAAATTAATAAACAGCAAGCAGCGGAATTCGTTTTATTTTATTCATTTACCCTGCGAGTGCCGTGCCGAAGTCATTTTTGACCGGGCACACATCCAAATTCTCATTAAAGTACTCCATTTGTGGCAATTAAACTAACTGAATAGCTGTTTCATTGAGGGTATCGGAAAGACTAATGATGTGTCTACACGAGATATCATGAAAAGTAAATTTTTAAAAATTATTAATTAGAACTGTGAACGGTCCTAAGCATTTGCCAATTACAGTCAAACCTGTTTTTGTGCGATTTTTTTATGCGGTATATGAATAATATCGAGAGTCTGTTCGCCATACAAAAGTTGTTTGCTATGACGGGCTACATTACGTAGCATTAATTGTTTTCTTGTGGGTGTAGTGGTGGAGGACATTTCAAGGTCACCTTGATATTTTTTAATAGAATGTCCTACTTTTTATACCATAAATCGATAAAGTATCAAATTTTGAGTATAAAAGTGTTCACCTTCGTATGTGCTAAACCTAATAGTTAACGAGATATTATCCAAAGAATAACGAAAATTGTTTCGATAATATCTCGTTAACTACTTATTAGGTTTAGGACATATGAAGGTCAACGCTTTTATACTCGGAATTTGATACTCTATCGATCCATGGTATAAAAACTAGGACATTCCATTTAAAAAAATCAAGGTGACCTTGAAATGTCTTCCACCACTCCACCCACAAGAAAACAATTAATATTACGTAATGCAGCCCGTCATACTATCTAACGCACAAAAACAGGTTTGTCTGTATTGTATGTATAGTGTATATATGTATGTATCAAGTTATCAAATTGGCCGTCGGCAGAGGGTTAAAAAAGAGTAGATATCGAGCAACTAAAATACTGATTCTCTGATCTGACTATCCGATGAGTTATCAGATTTATTATGCAACTATTGTAGATGCGTGCCGTTCACTCCATAGAAGTGCTTAGTGCGAAGATAAATTGCACCCCGACCGTTATCTCTTTGTTAGCACCTAAAACGGAAGCGCGAGGCGGTTATTAAGATCCATATCTGTCGGGGCGAAGAGCGAAAATATTTTCCCCGCATTCAAAATACATATATTTTTTCACGACGGGACGCTGCTATTTCCGTCACCTCGTAAATTACAACCCACTCCGGTGTAATTCCCTGAATTAAACGTAAACGGGGTCTTTCTTTTCGTGAAAAATTCGCCGAGACGCAACATACCTGACACGATACGGATGGCAGGACGGAAATAAACGGTTTTGGTAGCGTTCTTCGCGCCGCGGGACTGTTTGTTTTTCCATCGTATCAAAAAAAGAATCAAGGTTTACGATTTATCGGCGATCGACAAGTCAATTGTTGTTCGTTCGCGCGGACGTGAAATCCAATTGTATATTTATCCAGATGGGCGCTACACATACATATAGTGGATCTAAAAAGTATTTCAACACTAAATTTCCGATTCTCGAGAAATTGTCGATACTCGAACAAGAGGAATAATTTCGTTAAAAAAAAATAGAGCCTCTACTTTCGCAGACCATCGTCCATTTTTGTCTAGGATATTAAATTTCTGCGTGATGTGGCAGGTGAAAACTGAGGACATGTTTTTGGTCGAGAATGGTACAACAATTTTCTTCCTAAATGAATTTATTACAAGATTGCAAGCTTTCTCTTTACAAAGACTTCACAAAATTTGATGTACGAATTTTTTGCGGGTGTTTTATATTATATGTATATATGTAATACAAAAATTAGGAACACCTTCGGTTGTCTAAAGTCTTCACGGTGTAAATACCCCATACATACAGTGAACCACGAAAGTATTCGAACGCCCTTTAAAACAGAATAACTTTTCTATAATTGTACCAAACCACCTGATTTAAATTTATAATCAGTTAGAAGCATTGGTTTATGATATGATATGCAGAGAAGATTTTCCAAAAATCATAATTTACAAGGTTACATGCAAAAATAAGAAAGGAATCTTTTAAAACTGTTTTATTTGGGCCCTTAATGAAAATTTTTTAAAATATATGTTTTGTACATCAATGTTAACTATACATATGCTGAAAATTTCATCGAAATCGATTAACATATACACGAGCTACAAGCGGTTAAAAATGGTGAAAGTCGTAGTGTTACTTTATTATTAAAATCCACAGAATCGTACATCTTTCGATGCGTATTATCGACGCTTCAATATTGACAATATCTCAATTGTGGGAAATTTAGCGTTGAAATATTACTTTTTGGATCCACTGTATATCAGGGCCGTATTATAATATAACAGATACGGCAAGAGCTGTGTCGTGCCAAAGTTAGAATCGGCTCTAAAAATAACGGAATTGCTAGCCTGAAATAGTCGAGGAGGACAACACGAATTCTACGAGAAAAATGACCCCGGCCCACGTTCCTGATGGACATCGATGCCGCTTGCTTTTACGTTGGAACTATCAACGATCAATGTATAACTGTCCTCTATTTTTCAATACCACAGATTAATCCCTTCGCTGCTGACATCGCAGAAAATCAAATTCGCAGTGCAACAGTATATCGCAGTTAGGTATGCATTGCACACTACACTGTATAGTATTGGTATGCTCTAGGGCAGTGTTTCTCAACTCGTGTGAAAATATCGAGCGAAAGTGTCGAGCACAATATCATAGATAAAAATGGACGATGGCCTGCGAATTTAAAGGCTTCGAGCTTTGAAATAAGTTTAGATTTGTTATTGTACTATTTTTTCTAACGAAATTGTCGAAAGTTCAAATATTTGTCATCAGTGTTCAAATAGTTTTTGGATCCACTGGGGGATACTGTGCCGTTAAAAATCTCAAGAAACAAGTCAATATAAATTGCAGCAATATTTATCAAAAGTTACAAATCAGTCGTTTTAACTGCTTCGGTAGCCTCGCGAGATAAAAATGTAGTTTATAATGACGCCATCAATATTGAAAACCGGCACGAGGACTTGAACGATCAAGTTTGGCTCCTCGTGTTTCCGTGCAACTCTTATCGGAACCGGTGTGCATATCGTGTAAGTGCAATATAATCCAACGCGAAGAGGAAATGTCTCTCTAACTTTCTTCCTCGACACTTTCATCGTAAGAATGCGTTCTGACAAAACCGCGCCAATGTGACACCCGAAAAAACGTGCGAGTTCCTTGTGTTTTTTTAATCTCGACACCGAAAACATCTTTCCGAGATTCGTAGTAATACATAAAATTGGACAAGTAAAAATTTCTATCTTACGGAAATGACGAGTTGGACTCGTATTCAAGATCTTGGATCAGACTCCACGAAATGTGTAATAGAATCTACTACAATGTCTATAAATTGTATTTCCTTTTCTTCAATCTGAAGAAATCAATTAATGTAGATATGTATACAAGAAATGAAAATTTTCTTCTTCCATTTATGAAATTATTTAGGGCAATTTAGGGCAAAGAGGTTCTAGTTGTGTTATGGCTGTGAGAATAATCATACAAGGGGTCAATAAATAGTCTTTCGATTTTGTGCATTTATGACATAAATGAATAAATGAAATGTGAAATCGAGCACGTTTTCTACTAACCTTAAATCATTATGAATGTTTAACCCTTAATTAATTATCGACTATAATCTAAATATTATACAGACAGCCTCTTAGACCGCTGGAAAAATGTAAATTAATCTTCCTAATACGTGGACAAGCATGAATCTTTAATAATTTCTCATGAATTTAATTTAATATAACTACACTGTACATATAATAGGGTAAACTGATTTAAACTTCATTTTAAACGGCAAATATTAAGAATTTCTGGTATAGAAAATAATTTTTTATTGCTTCTTATTTAGATTTCAAAGCAACGTTGTAAGTTTTCATAACAGAGTTCTACATATATGACTGTTAGCAAATGTGCCAATGACTGTGCTATTTGTCTTACGATTGTTATTCACTGAATATATTTTACAATAAAAGATCTGTGACTCGTAAAGCTGATTGATTTTGCTGAAAAATCTCTATTAGCTTATAATAATAGAAAGTTAAGCTCGGTTAAATATTTCAAAACAAGATAAAAAGATTTTTACTACGATTTTGGCTTAGGGTGTCAATCATTGTACAGTTTGCCCTACGCAAATTAAGTAAAATTAACTGCTATAGTAATTATTTTTACTACAGAAGTTAAGGGTTAAATACAAACAAGTTCAGAGATATGAAAATCATTTTAGTTTATGGTATTCGAGCGAAATGGAGGCAAAATGTCCATTCAAGGAGGACGGTCTTTAAATAAGTTTCGCTGGGCTACCTTTAAACGCACAATTTGTACGAACAGAATATCTTTAAAAACAAACAACAACAATTTCCTTAGACTCCTACTGTAGCAGACATTCCACGTGGCCTCTCGTGTAGTGTGTGTGTGTGTGTGTGTGTGTTTTTTAGGATCAGTATCTACCCTCTGAATCACCGATAAACGCGCGGCCTTCCGGATATTTAAAGCACGAGCGTAGACAGCCTGAACCTCTGAAAAGCTGTGAACGTCCGCGCGATCAATAGCGTCTCCGAATTCGTCGAGAATTAGACAAACAGAAAGAGAAATTACTCACAGAACGGTTTGATCCGTGTCAACGATAATCCCCCGTTCAATCTGGCCAGCGCAGCGCGGCGCGGCGATCAGCTTACAGGGAAACAAAACACCGGTTTCTCACCTCGTCACGCGTCCCCGAAGAGTGACGCAACGAGGGAACGAACGAACTATTATTACATCAGGGAACGCGACGAGCAACAAGTACGTACCGCGGTTTTTGCCAGGCACGCCAGGAACTTGGTGCATGCAGGATTCCCGTGGAGCGCACGTGGCGCGGGTTCACGCTCGCCTGCGCGCAAGCGGACACGAACAAGCGCGCACCAACACACACGAAACACGCGTACCACGAACAGAGCCCAGAGGGTCCTTCTTCGTTCCCCACTGTCGCAGATGCCAGACTCCGGTGTCCCTCGTCGGTTTTCCTTCGTTTTCCGCCTTCGAGCAACCGCCTGTCGTCCTTTTTCCTCTCAACAGGACGTTGCCACAGTCCCCGACCACCCCCCCCCCGTCTGTCCCACAAACTTTCCGTGACCCGGCCCGAACAATGGCCTCACAACGTCATTACACGAGCCGCTGCCGGCTCGTTCACATTCCCAAAACACACGGACCCACCGACACGTGCGTCATCCCGGAAAAACTGTCCCAGCTGATGCACGATCCCACCAACGCGTGTCTGCGCAGTCAAGTGGGGCGCCCCTACTTGGGGGACGTGGCTTCCTACACACCTATTCAAGGTTTTCCGAAAAAACCTAGTCCAGCTGTCCGTCTTCTCCGAAATCGAGTGCTTGTTTTAATTTCCGAAGCACTTTCTCAACATTTTCAGAAAAACATGGACAAACCTTTGTCTTCGTCCAGAAAACGAATTGCTCGGAGTTTGATTAAAAGCAATGTCCTTTCCAGGGCTTTCCAGAAATCGATTTGAATCAATTTTGAACGCGCTTTACTAGGGGATGCTGCTGTCTTGACACCTGTCCAGGCTTGTCATTAAACGTCGCCGATTTTCTCCTCCTGGGCGAGAAATCGATCAGAGTTCGATGAAACGCGATGGATTTTACACGATCGCAGAAGCACGTTCAAAAGAAACAAAAGAGTTTCCTTCCGTTGGGAACTTCAGTTCGGAATCACCGTAATGTCACTTGTCAACTTCTACAGAGAAATCTTTTGTGTCCCGACTGTCGTCGTTCGGTTTCAAGTATACATAGAGCGTGAGAGGCGAGAGGCGCCGCGTGAAACCATGAAGAGGAACGCTACGCCAGCACTGCGTCGCGGCCACTATTTTCGAATCGAGCGGTACGCGTGAATTCCTTTCCACTTCACGAGCACGGTCAGGAATACGAGTGTTCCCGGCGGTTTTCTGAACACGAACGACACGCCCTGGCAGCACGAGCCGCGCGCGATGATCCACCTGCCTCGATCGATCCTCGTTCCACCGCACACTGACGGCCGATCCCACCGGTTCGATCCTCCTTCGACCACGGAACGACGGAACACGTGACCCTCCGTTTGCCTCCACCCGTCTCTACCTGCCGTGTGACTCAACCGTCGCACTTTCGGCGAGTTTCCGTTGTTTTTCGCCGCCGAACTGTCCCAACGCAATGCCACGCCGATATGTGTACTCGCAGTTGCGTTGCGAATCGCACGTGATCAACGGACGGCCTTGGCCACGCCGCCGGAATAGACCGATCTCGACGATGACAATTCGTTCGCGCGGCAAGGTCGACGACCAACGCGATATCATCGAAAAGATTTCAGTTGATTGTTTATTTTGCTGCGAACGATATACCGGAATTTATTGAATCGTTGACTGATATAAGTAAGCTGGACGAGCCTCTTGCTTGACAAGCGATTTCCCATGAGCGTGCTGATACGAGAAGAGGGAAGTCTTGTTCGCCTACTCGGAGTCAGGCACGATAGAGTTTAATCATTTGAATAGCAGCCTTTCTCACGAGCTGATTTATCGGCCTCGTAACCGTGCCCGGTCGCCGACAATAATCAAATATGCATACTCGATCCTGGTTTCCTGGTTGCGTGAATCAGATTCTTACCGATCATCCATCGATAAACGTCAACCTGTTCGCTGGTTGAACGGATGGTTAAACAAACGTCTGCTGGCCGATATAATCGAAGAATTCGACCGGTGCTAGTCGTAGTTCTTCCGCGTCACAGAGCGATCACCGAGGTCAACGTGTCGAACCGAACGGGCCAGAGCCAAACACCTTTGTCCCAGCTGTCTTCGGCCCGGATGTCTCTCTACGTCACCTGGAAAAAGCATGGCCATGCCAGAATCCGAGGAATCCGGTCGTATCACTTTCACTGGTGCCGTGTATCAACGATTAACTTCTCTCTCGATCGATCCTGGGTGTCCTCCGACCGGTCAGAGATCATCGGGACGACGACGTGGAAACCGGTTCGACCGAGTCGATACGACACGATTCGATTCAATTCGATCCGATCCAATCCGAGTTGGCTGCGACACGCAGTCGAGGTTCGCAGGTAAACCGGCGGCGGGGTTCAGCGGTTCAACTCGATCGCGAAATCGAAGGAGACCGACGAAAGAACTCGGGGAAGGAACAACCGTGCTAGCAGGAACCGGTCCGACATTCGTGGATGCACACGTCAGCAAGCCAGTTGACCCGTGGCTTCTTATCGTTCGCCAAACACCGAGCTACGCGGTCATCCGAGTAACACGATGGACTCGTTCCTCGACGTGCCACGAGGCTGCTTAACGAGACGACTAATTCGAACGTGTTAGGTCCACGAGGAGGAGTAGTTGCTGGTGGTGGCAGTGTAAGAGGAGTAGGAGAGCCTCAGGAAGAGGAGGAGAAGGAGAAGGAGGGGGAGGAGGAGGACGGGGGAAGAGTACGTAGCCCGGTCTTCGCCACCCGCACTACCATCGGACAATGAGTCGGAAAGCGCGAGAGTCTTGGATGCGGACGAGGCGAACAGAGACGGACAGAAAGTCGCTCGACTCGTATACTGGCCGGCCAGCAGGCTGCTCGCACCAAAAGATGACCCCAGAGATGGGACTAGCGTTTGACGGTACCCCAGACCGAATTACGGGCACAGGCTGTTTTATCGCCGCTATTGTGTGTTACTCGGCTCGAGACAGAGAGAGAGAGTTATGGAGCTACCTACTCATCAGTTCTAGCTCAAACATAGGCCACCGAACTTTTTTAACCCTCGCGTTCATAACCGAAAAAATCCACACTGTTCCGGATGTCCACTTACCAATCACCATTATGATTTCAATTTTCACTTGCTATCCAACACAACTGCGTATTGTATTTTTTTTTTAATTAGAAAGCAAGGAGTATGTACTCCGGGTATAAAGGGATCAAATGTGCCCTCAAATAAATTGATCTTTCTTATTCGTACCGTTCGACAGGGCACCTAATAAGAAAACCCTCTGTGGCAAGTTTCAACTCGGTACCCCTACCACAAGAGCAGTTACAGGATGAGCACAGTTTAACGAATTATGCTCTATTCTCGTCTGTTCTACTTAACACAAAATTACGAAATAATTCATGAACGTCATACCGGATAGCACGGACGACTGTGAATTTTTTCCGAATTATTCACTGCAAAATGGATTTTTGAGATCGCAGAAATTTACAATTGCTGAGTTCATATTGAATTTATCAGATGACGTTTATATATTATTATAGAAAATCCGAAAAAATTCGGATTTTTATAAAATGTTCTTCATCAATCACGAAGTAGCGGAGCCAAATAAAAATGTGCGCCTACCTTTCATAATTTTAACACATCAACAACCCTTTGCACTCCTTTGTCGAGTGTGACCCGACATTATTTATTCAATTGTATTATTTTTTAGTTAAAAACGAATATAAGCAAGTTCCACAAATATAAATTACAACAAAGTGTGAGAGCTACTGAGAAAATTGTTTAAAATAAGTAGTTAAGAAACTGTCCTTTGAAGTAAATTTTAAATAGAACACTTGAAATAGTAGGGAATTGTTGGCAAACAAAATTGAAAAATAATTCGGAGTGCAAAGGGTTAATGACAAGATATACCGATACTCTTAAATTCCTTTTATTTCTGTATTGTCTTAAGTTACGACACGATTGTGACTCAACACTCCGTTTGTGCCTGCTCTACAGACAATGTGGCCCATGGTTTTCGAAGGCGACGGGGTTCCAGGTTCTCGAAAACACGGACACGACCCTGAGGAAGAGAATTGAATGGCACGAAGCAGACAATGAATCCACACTCGCGTGGAACGCGCTTACATATGGCGAAGGCTCGTTCCAGCTGACCCGGGTCGACCATTGTCATGTTAATGATTAGAAGACACATTTTAGAGCCTGGAAGTTGCGTCCGTTGCGTGTCGTGTAATTACTTTGTACCTGAACCAAAATGCCAACAGGAAAAACAGATTTTCCGATGGATCGAACATTGGAAAATCGAATTAAATTCCATTATTCGTGCCGTTTGATGCAAAAATGCTTCAAGTCAAAAACAGTTAATCATTGGATTATGACGAATTAAGTACAAGTTCTATAAAGCAGAATAATATCGAAGGAGTCTTATGCCAGCCATGTTAAATTATGTTACAATAATTTTATTTAATCACGACAAACCCGTAAGATGTGGTGTTAAAGCAATTAGATAAATATTGACTTACATCACTTTTGCATTAAACTGCTCGGTCAAACTGCATAAAAACTTCCTCTACTTCCTCTTCGATTTCGATGATTTTTGAATAGGTTGTAAACTCAACATTTTGAACACTTTTTTTGTGTACATAGCAGGCGTGTGGACTTGTTTGCTTTCCGAGATATTCGCGAGAAACCAATACAATCAATTGTGACTATGTATATTTGCGCGTCTGTAGTTCCGCACGCATTAGTTTTGGTCAGGGCTTCTGAAACGGGCCCGAAAATAACTGTTTGAAACTGTTACATTTGAGGCGTACTTCAAAAAAAATAAATAGGATTATTTACTATTTATTATTTAAAATGCTATTTTACACGGCTCTGTTTTGCACGTACCTATTCAAAAATCAAAATCAACCGAGCAAGAGTCGATAAATTACCGACATTATGCAACGATATCATATGGCGGAGTGATATTGGACAGATCCGCCAGAAGGAATGACTCGTTCGCTTCAGACATCGGCGAGCCGTCGACGAGTTCGTTAGTCTGGCTTTCTGGGAAACTTCTCGGAGGTCGTGACTAATCCATTCTGTATAGTCGAGGAAACGGTACGTTGTCCATTAAAATGCGTCGTGCGTGCGAGCGAACACGCATCAGGATCCGTTGGTTTTGCGTTGAAGATCAATGGACGCGCGTGAGCCACGAGTAATTACACGCTCGCGGAACCAACATCCACGAAAGCGAGAAAACAGCCTTTCTAATTGCGTATTTTACTCGGGTTTCCGAGTTTAAACGGGAATTTGGATAATTATAGTTCGCCGCTTGAGTAGCGTAAGGTTGTAGTTAGAACTAGCGAGGAGGACTTGAGAGTCCAAGTCATTGCAGAATCACCATACAGGAGATGAACATCACTAATCCGAGGCGAAGTTGTTACACTAAACACAGACCTTATTTTACATCTCCTGTTAATAGAGGGACTTTCAACAAGTGCCATTTTAAATTTCGCGCCATTTTTGAACTGTCAACATTCAACTGTCATTGTGATGTCATTGGACAAGTAAAATCTAGGAGATTTTTAGATATGGATCGATACGCACTCGCGTATGAAACAGCTATTCAGTTAGTTTAATTGCCACAAATTGAGTACTTAAATGACAATTTGGATGTTCCCGGTCAAGAATGACTTCGGCACAGCACTCGGAGGATTAATTGCGAAATTAATTTTGTGGCGATGATAAGCTCGCGGTTTCCAACGAGCGATCGTGACATGGCCACTTATCTGTTTCGAAACAGTTCGTGTTATCTATAAATTCGTACTTCACGCGACAAGAGAAAAACCCGCTGGGGTTTCGTCCGAAAGAGCAGGACAGTGTCGCGTGAGTCATGCATGTCCCATGGCTTATGCATTCCTGCGTGATGTCATAATCTAGTTCGCCGTCGCGTCGTCGGGAGCATTTGTTAATTGTAGGAAACGTTTGTTTGTTTTTCTTTCGCAACCTCAATCGGCGAAAGAATCTTGCGACGCTTATTAACATGAAAACCATTTTAAAACAACCAATTTTAATATAACATTTAAATACACCATTTCTAAATTTCAACTTCGGAACATCATCTTTTAATCGTTCGAAGATTTTAATATCAGAAAAAGGTTTTCAATTCCTGCTTTAATAATGCAGAAACGTGCAAATGGAAATAAACATTTGCAGAGAAAAATTGGTATGCAGTTTTTTCACAAGTAGCAATAAACAAACTATTTTGCATGCAGTGAGCTAGGTTAAACTATATCGCTGATTGATTAATATTTAAAAGCATAGTCATAGTCGGACGCGAAGTTCCAGCGCAGTCGAAAAGAGCCACGATTTATACTTCCATTCGATACGCGTGTTTCCGCGTTCTTCCGCTCGACAACAAAGAGGCGCATACTTTCCGTTACGGTCATAAACGAGCCACAATGAGGAGCTAACTAGCCCACAGAACATAAATTCCGGTTCCTTCGTGTTGCAACGCGTTGTCCCGTGCAGATTGTGATTTTCCCTCGTCACACGATAAATAAACCTTTGTTCAACCATGCACGGTGTGTGGAGGAAATAGTACTTTCCTCTTTGATAACAGAATTCGCTTGATATGAATGGCAGAAGGTCGATGCGACGAAAGAACCAGTATCAATCGACCAATCGTCAACTGATAAGAAACTTTGGACTGTAAAAAGCAGAACACTTTTTTACTTTCTTCGAGAACTCCAAGTGCCTCGTTACGATGAATACTTAAATATTGGTGTATAATTACTGTCGGCATTGAATCCTACATGTAGTTCCTATTGTAATTGTCGTCCTTGTTGGTTGTCAAGTGAGTTGCATCGATACCATTGATAAGTGTTTGCTTTAACGAATCCCACATCGCCTTGGGAACGCAAGCTGAGGCGAGCTCATGCTGTAACGAGTATTGTAGTCCACCGGACGTAATGTGTGGTTTGCTTTTATGTCACCTCATGCGGACCTTCCTCACGAATCGGAGCCATGACGTTAACCGAGCCGAATCACACGGATGCAGACCGGGGTACTCGTCCGACGATTCGACCGTGTCAAATGTCTATGCGAATCGCATTGCTCATTAACCTTATTCATTAGCCAGGATTAGTCGTCGTGAGAACGTTGGATGAATTGGTGGAAAAACGAAATCAATATTTTGAAGTGAAAAAATTCTTTGCTGAGGGGGCCACAATTGTCTAGCGTTACCTCGAATAACTATTCAAGACAAGTCACATTTTCATAATTAATTTACTAACTTTAAAGACTTCATTGGTGAACTTTTAAGATCGTAGAATGTAAACTGAAGCCATTCCCATTTCAGTTTTATGCAGGTTTGATGCTTAAATTGTTAGTTATTAACAAATTTTGGAGAAGTGGTATGTTACGTATGTCTGTCCTTGTCGCACAGTTCGACCCTCCTTGTCTTACGCATTATGGAAACTTCCGAAAGTCTAAAATCTAATAAATGCATAAAATGCGGAGTCTACCGATTGGTAATAAATTATCTTAAAAATGCGTAAGAAAAGCTCGGAGTTTCTCGAACGAATGTCAACGTAAAAATGGATAGGTTTTACTCGTGCACTGGAGGGTTAACGAAAACCAAAGGAGATATGTAATGACATTAAATGCGATGCTCCCCCGTAGTGTCAGAAAAGCTCCGGAAACGATAGAAGATTCTAGGCCAGCATAATTTCGGGGGCAGGGAATCGGTGAAGCGAAAAAGCGGGCAGATAACCGGTGGCCCGCATTATCGAAAATTCACAACCTAGGACAATCACGGTCCTCCGGGATCACGATAGCGTTGCAGAGCAGCGTGGATGCTCCCGTTATCAGTAAGAACGACGAGGCTTGTACATATAGCTTACAGCGTCGATAAGGCCGACGGGGCCGGCCGGTCTGTTGATTTACCGCGACGCACTGCTATCTGCAGATACCGTGTGTTAATGTACAAACCGGTAGTTTTGTGGTGGCGGTGAATTATTGCCGTGCTCGCCGCGACTCTGCTATGATCAGAGCCCACTGAAAAACGAGTGAAAGCGACGAAATTCGTTCTCGGAAGGCGGCCAGACGTTTCATCGTCGCGACCGACTGGGCCGATAACGATCGTCGCGTCGTCGTCGCCGCGTCGATCGGAGACCGCCGATCGAACACATCGATGGGCAGTCATTGCGTTGCACCGCGCGATAATTCGTTGTGCAAGCGGATAGTGCGAACACGTACGCCGCGCCGCGCCGCGCCGCGCCGTGCGGATGAAAATAATTAAGCAGCTAATAATGTAAAAGGACGCGTCGCCGGCTGGGTCTCACCTTGCTCCACTTTCCACTCGCGTGTTGCTCGGAAATCACGCGCAGTTAGATTATGAGATTCACGGCACTAGTGCGACATATACGAATTCGAGAGCCTGCGAAATTGGACCATTCTATGTTTCCTAGTTTGATCTTTTTCTTGTTTAACTCTTTCTGACGGGCATCTCAATGGTCCTTTTTCAGTATTCTAATTACAATCCTTGATGTAAGAAAACGGAAACCGTAGGATCTAAGACAGAGGTTGGGCAAGGAATGCTTGTTTCGGCCGATTTTCGAGGGCTACGCCCCCTTTCCCGGCCCAACGTCTCGCTCCCCGTGCTGGTCTTTAGTTCTCGTGCCACCTCAGGCCCGTATCAACTATCGGTGCTGCCAGATGAGGGGAGTCACGGTGAAATGATGTACCCCTTCTCTGATGACGGGGAATGAGCGGGGCGAATGGGAGACACGTTGCACGTGCGCGATGGGGACACCGTGGAGTGTGCGCCTACGCACGGTGCTGGAATGAAATAGTGGAAGGGGTAAGAGGAGAGTACATGAGCGCCGTTTGGAGCTCATTCTGGCATCACTGTGTAGGATCGTCACGGGGAGCGGGACGCGCGGCCGGAAAAGGGGGCGCAGCTCTCAAAAATCGGCCAAAACAACCACTTTTTCCGGCCTCTGATCTAAGAAAAACGAACATCCCCTCCGCTGCGGGGCATCCTCGTGAGGAGCCGAATAGTTCTAGCTGCCGCTGTCGCCGGGGCATTTAAGTTCTTCGGCCCAGAACGATTTAATGCGGACTTTCATGTTTTAACTTGCATCAAGTTAACTTCCCTATTGGGAATATTTTCATAGTATGGCTGAAATGAGCGAACATGCGATCAACTAGCTGCTGTATAAATATAGATTGAAATGAACGTATTCGAATATTTACACAGTGTATATAAATGTTACTATTCGCATGAAACGTGTATTTCAATTCGAAAGAGTTGGAAAGAAAGTATGAGAATAATTATTTATATACATATAACTTACCGTAAACAATCATGTCCGTGTTTGTATAAAGTTACCTTAGATTTTACGGTTAGATTAGATTTTAGAGATGTGCCTTAGACAAAAAGAAACAAATCAAACCGCACGCAATCTCGTTGGTATTCGCTTCACACGCATGCAGCTCCATTAAAACTATACTGAAATACAATATATTGTTGCTCTGGACACGTAAATTGAGTTTCCGCTTCTTGCTTGCCTTGCGTTTCAATGATAAAAAACGTTCAATTTTAAATAATGAAGGAAATTAATTTAAGTCGTTGTCTGTGCGCTTTTCCTTTTCACTGGTAACAGAATCAACAAAATCAAATTATATAGGCTGCCCAAAAAATGTTGTAGTTCCTTGAGAGGGTGTAGTTGTTGCTGAGGTCATTTGAAGTAACTTTTTCCGTTGCGAGAATATTCGCCGTGGAGTTATTGTAGTATGTAATGTGCCTTTCTAAGACAGGCCGAGAACATGGCTGCTCTATGTCCCTTCGCCGAAAACTTTCACACATCGTGCACATTACACAAGTAAATATAATTGGAATTATATCATACTCAATTACATGAATGTAATTTGTCCCATAATAATAGTAGCAAAAGAAAATATAGATAGCCGGCGCGCCGCGACTATCCTCGTCTCTTTCTTTCGCATACGCTGTTGTACTTCTTTGCGTCGAAAACTTTCATCGTTGATTACATAAGTAAATATAATTGTTTTAAATGTTTTTCTTTCATATACTTGTTTAGTGTAAATTTTAGTTTTAGTAAATTCACTTACAATGTATTTCATAATTGTACTGCATTGCAATTACGAATTACATTGTAATTTAATTGAATGAAGATCTGAATTATAAATTACAATATAACTGAATTACAATGTAATTCAATTACTTCGTAATTATTATATAATTCTGGAGTAATTCAATTGTAATTCTGCACAACTCTGCTATGAAGGAAGGGACGCGCTTCGTCCGTCGCAAGCAGTGCGCAGGCCTCGTGCATCGGAGCCACGATGAGCGCCACCGAAAGGAAGCTTGGTGGGAGAAGCAGGCGTTTGAGGGGCCCGTGCCCAGGCCCCCGCCCTTAGCTATCTCATCCCTTTCAAGGAAGTACGACATTTTTCGGACACCCTGTATATTTCAATTCCAAACAGATACTCGGACGGCTATTTCGTTTCGCGTGACAGTTACGTCCTAATTAATACAGTAATTTGGAAAACTATGTTCAATACGAGAGACAGAGAGAGAGAGAGAGAGAGAGAGAGAGAGAGAGACAAAGAGAGACAGAGAGAACCGAGAAGCAAGCTCATCGACATAGCGGACGTAATGGACAGGGAACCAAGAGTATATGTAGTGTACGCAAGCTCAAGAAGGACGTACGAAAGCGACAAAATAATTCAAGACATTGCATACACAGCATCATAACGTTTATTAGCACACCAACGATATTATAACGCACTATAATTGCTTATGTATTCTGTACGTCTAAACTCTGTCTAATTTTAATATACTTTTATGGTACGCGTAATACTCGTCGAGCGAATTACACTAACTAGACGAAGCATTTAACATAAAATAATATACAAAAATCAATCACAAAATAAAGTGTGTATATATGTATAGTATATGTTGTATACCGGGGGTGGAATATCAGTGTAACAAATCAAAATGCTTAATCTACGGTATCTCGATAGTAGAGGATAGGTTCTCTTATCGACAAAACAACGGCACACTATATTCAAAGTGTTTCCTCACGCAAGTCCTAATGATTTGCCATAATGTTTACCTCGCTTTCCTAGCGAAAGTTTCGTTTATCGCTGGAGTAGAAATTTCTTGTATGTTCGTTCTTGTATGTTCGAACATGTTCGAACATAATTGTTCGCACCCGAAGTAATAATGCACAATAAATTACTTCATACTTGAACTAGCGTTGGCAGAAAACCTGTTTCACATGTAAATGTAATACTTTCTACGAGTCTTCGTCTTTTGCACGACTACCGAGAAGTGTCCGGTACATTGAAAGTTGATAGTATTTGGGTTACTGTACGAATCCTATCGTTTATGTTTTAAGCAGAATTTCTACTTCACAATCAATTTTTATTACATCCGGCGTTTTACGTTAGTTTACAGTCTCACTCTTTCAAACGCGTCACCAATTTTTTAACTCGATTAAAAGCTTGTTTCCACTGTTGAATTGAAAAAAAGATTAACACTTTTACCATTCATTGCGTGACCTTGGAAGGATGGTAGTTTTAGAAAAATGACTTTACACAGCTTTAGACTTGAACGAAAAAGAATATTTGACGAAGTTCAAAAGTTCAAGACGCGTTTGGAAGAAAAAAAAATGATAAAACGCATCCGTAAGAAATATTTGTCCTCAAGATAAAATTATGCTCAGAACATAGGCGACGAAACTTGCGCAACAACCCAACAAACTCTTTGGAGTGAAAACACTGCTGTCGTAGTTGCTGCGTGGTGACATTGATTAGATGTTCGTGATGCTAATATTTTGATTTGCATGTTCTGCTATAAATATCATCGACATGCATAGACAGACAAAATATACAAAATGCACAGAAGAATGGCAAGCAAAAAAATACACAGGACGTGAAGTGGAACAGTGTCCACTAGTTAGAACTGTAAAAAAATAATTATATCATTATCGTAAGAAACGCATGTCTCAGTGTGAAAATAATTTGCTGTGCAATATTACTTCAAGTGTACAACACAAACGCAAACTGGAACGCTCACATTCTATTGAGTCTCAAAAAGGTGCAATTAACGTGATTACATATACCTTCGGAATATTAGCCAATGTTTCAAATTTTTACGTGATTTCTACTGGTTCGTCCTCGTCGTTATTATTATTCTCACGATTTTTAGATCTTAAGAGGTCTGCCTAGTTCGACTCTCTGATCATAAGGCAAGTTTTGAGGATTATTTAAAAAAAATGTTGTGCAAAGTTATCAACGGTTAACACATATACGTTCAACCTTTTGTAAACAAATTGACGAGTCGTTGTACACTACCCTAGTAGCATTTATAATTGGCATTTTGTTGGGTCTTGGTTGCAATATTAAGTTGACCAACAGTTAGAAATGTTCTGATTCTCTCTTTTACGGTTATTTTTACAGTATATCATAAATATAATTAAAATTGTCATAAATTTTCGTCATAGGCCCTACATTGGGGATTTCTAGACAAAACCACCAATCATATGTGCCTACCAACTCCCAATCATTGGTCACCCCGTTGGCCAACAAGAAATGCTACTAGGGTAGTATCTCGATATGCAGTAAAGTCTTGATCTAAGAAAACGGGAGCTTTAGGAGCTAAGAAAATTGTTTAACCCATACCCGAGACATTACTGTATGTCGTTTATTACATAGACCTCGTTTGAACAATTCACAGATCTTCGAACTGGAATGTGTATTGAAGCTTCTGAATCCCGTTGCACTAATAAACCTTGCCGGGTCCCGACAAGTTAAGGTAGAAAGTTGCGAATCAATATCCCGGATTGTTCGGAAAGATCAGGCCAAGATCTCGCGGTTATGCAAGGAGAAAATGACAGGACGTTGAGAAATGGTTGTAGCATCGAGGAGAGAACCTATCCACGATTTCCCGATAGACGAACGTGATGTTCCACGATCGTCTACCGCACCCGTTACAATACCCGTTCGCCGGCGAATACTTTCACTTAGGTATAAGTTTCGTTACGATCTACAACGACGATATCCCGTTCGGCTTAAAAAGATTGGAATTCTTCGAGCGTTCCGAAGTCTCGTCGTGGCTCCTTCAAATGCTTCATCTCTTACAGCTACCGCGGGGGAAGAGAAGATTGCACATTTCTTGGGTGAAATCGATCCTTCCCCCATTCTCTTCGAATATACACGTCGTAAACGCATAATCAAAACGAAAATATCGAATACTAACACGTGGTAAATATACATATACATATAAAACAGACCTGAGCAATTTATCGCTGACGAGCTGCCGACGCTCGAGCCGCTACCTGCACTACCGTCCTCTGACTCGCACGAGCGCGACAGTAAGTCGCTCGCCTAGTAGGTTACCTAGGCTGATTGTGAGTGTACCAATAAGAAATGTAGCCTCGCAAAATTTCCCGCTGAGGAAATGCACCATGTCGTGTGCCGAGAATATTATCACCAACGTACCAATAGCGGAGGTATCTCTAGTGGCGCGGCGTCACGATTCTACGGGATCATCATAAGCAGTATCGTGCGATTAAGACTTGTCTCCCACTCTACCTTGCCCCTTCTGCGGCGTCATTTCCCCATTCCCCGGCGGCGAGCATCCCCACGCTTCCGCTACAGCCGGTCACGTGACTCAGCGTTCGGATTCACAAGGAGAATGCAAAGCCTTCGCGTCGCAGATTTAGTCGAGACTTTACAGAGTTATAGATCCCGTTCCCCTGATTACGAATATACCCCATTATAGGGGCAACTATTCAGTAATTTTCGAGATATTTGCAAATTAAAGTTTTGTGGACGTAACATGTCAGTGTGGGGCAATACCTATGTCCACTTTGAATATTGCCGTTATTTGTAATAATATGAAAAAATGGCATACAATTATCTGTTTCTACGGCGACAAGTATCACCACAACTCCTGCTTCCGCCGCGGACCGGTCACGTGGCGTCAGTGTGTATCCAGACAGGGGTAATCGAAAAGGAATCGAGGGGAATACAAGTGCCCCCTCTCTGATGGCCAGAGTAATGTGTGACACGTTGCGCGACTGCGCGACGAGAATAGAGTGAGGCGAATGGGAGACACGTTACGCGTGCGCGATAGGGACTGTACGGTGGAATAGGATAGCGGAAGGGGATAGAGGTGGAGAGCCTGGAGAGGGAATGTGAGGTTCGTTTCAACCTCAATCCGGCCACACTGCGTGGCACGTTTCGTTTTTAATTCCCCTGAAGTGGGGGTAGCTGCTCGAGCATCGGCAGCTCGTGGGCAATCAGTTGCCTAGGCCTGATGTAGATTATATTTCAGCTACGATTAAAAATCATACGTCTCTTAACATATCGGTAATGTTCGAACGGAACAGTGTATTTACAGAAATGAAAGACCACCGATACACCGAGTAATAGATAAATATATATAGGAAACATATACTTTGCTTAGAAAACAACGGGAAATACGTTCGGTATAATCATCCTGGGAAGTTTTCATACAGATAACGTGTACATGGTACGCACATCGGGCTCATATACGGTGTCGTTGAAAGAAAATGCTCGAGAACCTGAGAACGTGCGATTAGCAACATAAGTGGATTACGCGACGTGCCGCGTAAAAAAAACAAGTAAAAAACCGAGCGAATAATGGCCCCGCGACACGCGAGAAGCGGGACGACTTAGTGTAACACTTGTTTTTGTTCTGAACTTGCATGTCGTTATAATTGGTCAATATCAAACGAAGATTATACGCGAAAGGAGCTTACAATTAGATACGAATGTCCTTGCTTGCGTAACAATCCACTTAACACTAAACCTACCAACACCGGTCAAAATGACCGGTTCCAGATTTTTTATTTTACGATTATTGATACGATAAAGTAATTTCATACGAAATGATTGTATAGATATCTTTAGTGGAGCAAATCGATCTTGTTATTTTTACAAGGGAACATGTACCAGTTACTTTTAAGGCTCGGTAGGTTTAGTGTTAAATCAATCTTTTGGATACTATTTAAACATTATTGAAATAGTCTGGGTTAGGTATGAAGAAAGCAACTAATTATTACTAATCGTTGATGTTTAGTTATTTTGAATCTTGAAACATCATGAAAAAATCTCACGAATTTTTGAGCATAAGAAACCAGTTAAACTTCCACTCAGGGGACCAAACATCTTCAAGTTTTCTGAATTTAATATTATACAATTCGACGAAAAAATGACAAAACTTAAATTTTTTCGTTGAATTGTGTAATATTACATTCAGAAAAGTGGAAAATTTTTGGTCCCCTGAGTGGAAGTTTAACTGGTTTCTTAGGCTCAAAAATTCATGAGATATTTTCATAATGTTTCAAGATCCAAAATAACTAAACGTCAACGATTAGTAATAATTCTTTGCATTCTTCATATGCTGGCAACACAAAATTCGACAAAGAAATAAACATGTGTATCCTTTACTAAACCTGTTTGTTTGGATGAAATGTTATTAATACATGGAACTGCACGTTCGCGTCTTTGAAAAGTAATGTAAATCCATTTCTTGTAATCTGTAGTCTGTCGAGACGCTCATAATCAAAAACAAGTGATACCGATTGGCGTCCTCACTACATACTCCTGTATCTGACAAGATACATTGTTCGAGTAGCAAAAAGTTGTTTAATCCGTTGAATGTCGCAGGGATCATTTACGACCAGCGTCATCAATGACAATGAGGAATCCAAAGTCCTTGAAAGTGATTGTCATGAAACCAATGCAACTGAATATTAATTTATTAGTACTGAAAGTGACTGTGTTATAGTGTAAGATGTAAAACTTCATTATCAAGTAACTAACAATTGTTATTAATAACGCTGGTCGCTCGTACGAATGATATTATCATATCTTGCACAAAACGCATAGAATTCGCGCAACGTTCAATGTGTGATTATTGCATAAATAAATTATTATAACACTTAAATAATTACTAAATGAATATATTACGTTCGTATCGGGTCGTATCAAAGTACAAACCTAAGATTAAAGAAAGTATTATACATATTACATGGAGGAGGAAGACGAATTTTAAAACTATAAATTTTCGATTATACATTACTGGATGAGGGAGACCACAAACATTTGGGGACATTAACACCCCTTTGTACAAAACTGTTATTATTTATATGTATACTTCCTGTGCATCGTGTACGTTTCAAAACACTTCCACAGGCATATTGCAACAGTAAATAAATAAATATTGATAACAAACAACAGTATTTTGTTTTTCCTGCTCTTATTTATAAACAACAAACAGAAATTTTAAATAAATAAAATTTAATAAATCATAGAATTGATTAACGTTGACGATGGCGTGATTCATGTCCTTGAAAACAGACATGGGTTTAGTCAATTCGAAAAAAAGGAACGATTTGTACAACGAAATTATATTAAACCTATCAGGATTTTAACTAGACAACGTGGTTTTGAACGTGTACTAATAACACACCACGTATATTTACATCCACGTACTTTAATGAGTGTATTAATAACACATGTGTATTTACCATACGCGTACTTTAGTGCGTGTCATTTTAAGTACACGAGTACACTAGTGTACTATTTCATGTGTATTTAAAATTTAAATATTAATGCACGCTCATTTCAATATGAATAATTTTTAGAACACTGATATGAATTGATGTATCCAGACTATGGTTCCACAAATCCCGCGGTTGTTGGTACAACAATGAATTTTAACATCATTTTTTTAAATTGAAATAGTACTCGTGTATTTAACCCCTTGCCTTACAATATCGTGTCTGATTCGTGATGAATTTTCTGGACAGATTCTGACAAAAATGTATGTTAATAATTTCCTTTAAACCGAAATAAAATTCTATTGAGTTGGCAAGAAAGTAATTTCGGTATTTTAAGGTGAAATAGAGCCGAATCTTTTTATCCCAGCAATGAGCTTTAATGAATAAGATATTTTCCCTTTTGTTCGATGATATTTTGCCAAAAAGAATAAATGAGAAAATATTTTATTGATTAAATCGCTTGAATAAAGAAATTCGGTTATTATTTCACCTTCAAATACCGAAATTACTTTCTTGGTAACGCAATATTTTGGTTTTGTTAATTTACAGCTACATAGGGAACATGTAGGCATACAATAGATCAGGGGTGACCAACCTGTGACGCATTGGATCCTTGCGCACATCTGAACTAGTATGTGAAAAAATGTTACGCATGGTATGCAAAAGATTGGCCACCCCTGCAATAGATGTTCTCCTTTTTAGGAAATTACGATCTACAAAAAAAGTTTTAATCACTGAAACCGTAAAATAAATCGTAGGGTAAGGGATTAAATAAATATACGTGAAATAATTAACACGTGTAGCCGTGTACTTAAAATGACACGTACTTACTCTCCGTGTGCCTCACAAGTTGTCTCCTGGCAGAAATTCGAAAGGAATGCGGCAGCAAGCCGCCCGATTGGATCATTCCACTCGCACTTTCGGTTCTAGCCGAATTATTGGCTAAATTGTGTGATGTGACGACGGCTTAACAATTGGCTGCGAGCGAAATCCCCTTTGCCTCTGTCCCGTTTCGAGGGGCAACTTGTGAGGCACGGAGAGTTCTGAAGTACGTGTACATGAAATACACGTGAAATAGCGATTTCTATAATTTGAACCCTTTGTAGACGCGTGTCAGTATATTGGTGACATTGGGTCCAGGTATTTCGTGTCTCGGTTCTCGAGTTTTCTTTCGAACAGCCGGCCACATACACGTGTGTGTATACATCACAGTTAACTAGGTAGTCGATGACCTAAGGAACTATTCGATCTGTGATCGTCGTAGGATACGGGAACTAACTAACTCTAGCCTATCGACCCGTTCCTTCGAGACGGTCGTTCGCCGGAAATTCGCACACTCCTGGAATTATTATTATTATTCGGCCCCGCGATAATGCTCGGCTCTGGCAGCGTAAAACCGGGATTCGACGATGGAACGGACCTGTCCGCGTAACGAGTACCGATCGTTGACACCTTCCGCGAACAGGATTCCGCTTGCACGTCACGTTCTCCCTCTCGCGTTTAGCGAACGATTGAAAATCCGCCGGCGACGAATTTTACTACCGCGTTACAAGCTGCATGAGAACCGCATTTTTCTCGATCAGATGAATTAAAGAACGCCCGTGGGATCGGCGCGTCTTGTCCCGGCGGGTTTTTCCTTCTGAAACTCTCTGACGTTAAAAAACATCCGGCTGCGTCAACAGGAAGACTTACCACGCGGAACGATAGATGCGCTGGCTTATACATATGTATGTACCCTGTTTCGTGCAGTGATGGGCGGTCAGCATTTCCAAAAGTATTCAAGTGAAACATATATTACAAAGTTGTCATCGATCTTTTTCCTCGAATGCGAAATGTAGTAGATTGTGGCATATGGAATGTTTTAACGGTAACGTTAAGTAAATATAATTTTTTTTTCGTGAAACTTATCGGTCGAGGTAAGCACCATTATAATCATATTAATATTGAAGTAAATTTCATTTAAGATTGAAATTAAATATCTGAATAAAAACTGGAGCTACAACCTTAAAAATCTGCTTTGTACCTCCAAATGATATACATATTTATAATGAACTTGGGGAGGACTGTAGAATATAATAATATTTCTAGATCTCGAAAGGCTCCATTGAATTTGCATTCTAAAATCCCCAACCTAATATCTAGATGTTATATTCGGTATTTTACACGTGTTTCGATTAGAAAAGCAGTGGACGCCGCCCATCACTGGTTTCGTGAAATTTCACCAGACCCGTTTGGATTTTATTAACCCTAGGAATACTAAGAGGAGAGGCTGGCTTCTTGAACCCACAGTTTAAAAATGTTTTTGTACACGTTTACAATCCCCATTGATGTATGTAGAAAATGTTGTCCAAAAGAAATCGAAAACACACTCGGTTACAATCAAGAATGTTATTTTTTAATGTATATTTACATTTTATTATACGAACTAAACATTTGTGCGAACTTTTTTTATTCTGGAAATGTGGAATAACATTATTGGAGAACTGGTTCTTTCGGCCAGTAATGTAGAAGAAAATGATGAAAGTAAGACAACTTATTAATTGTGTTTGCATAAAAGCATTCAATGCAGAAAAACAATTTTCTTTACCGTAAATCTACAATATTAAGAAATGTGGATCCAGAGAATTCCCCCTCCCCCCCCCCCCCCCCCAATTGCACGTGACGGGTCATGGCTCATATTCTTAGGGTTAAAGCTAAATCCGGAAGATTTGATTTATACGTAAGATGTGTAATAACAGTGTCGAAAGTGTATACGACACGTAGTTTAACAATTTTACAGTCCCATTTATTATATTAATGTCGTGACGATTTCAATATATACTGTTTATGGTGTACAGTGAAACGACTTGTAGCGAGTTTTATGGCATACCGCAGAAAAGCACAAAAAAGTTCAGCATAGTAACTAATCTAAAGTTAACTGTCTGATGGATGAAAAAATGGTCCAATACTAATAGCGTAACTCTTAAATGTATACATATCAATGTTGGTAATGATTAAACATTGTCAGATCTACTGCTAAGAATGATACCATTTATACGTCTGATTTTATTGCAATTTGTTGCAAATCTTATTGCAGAAATATAAACTTTCTCCTAGAAATATCCTTGAAGCCGACAAAAATTCTTCAATACCAATACGATCAACAATTTATATAGATTCTTTTGATGATAGAACAGTGAAAACATTGTTTACATAATATCCCCTTGTTATAATATTTTTATAATATTAATTCCACATGAAATATTAAACTGTTTCCGAACAACAACGTTGAGTATAATTACTATTTGCGTAATACGCGTAAGTTATTACCTATCTTATGATTGGAATTATAATGCTTGAACATTTACGTTGTTACTTATTTTATCGAGATTGCGGAAAATTCTCTATAAGACTATGTTACTATGAGAAGAATGTATATAAACGCTTCGTATCTGTTCTAGAATACAAATCTCCTTTCATGATGTAGCCGTGCGTCGACAGACGTAACAGGACTACTGTACCCAGGGCACATTGTAAATAAGAATGAAGCAGCCACGTTAGTTCAACGTTCGATACACTGTCACGTATATGTGCAATATCAGCGAATAGACTGAAAAGACTTGAAAAATATACAAGTTATGGTAACTATGTATGTTTAAAGTTCTGCAAGTTTAAACGAGTAGAGATCGTACGTAGACTACCAATAACACGTAGCAGTGTATAATACCCATTATCGGTTTACAATATCATAGGACCAGCATGTAATGTAAGTCTGAAGAAACTGTTGTATAGCAACTTTGAGGATTTAGTAAAGTTGCGTTTTACGTGATGCAATTACTTTAAGTATAATTAAACATACCACTACGAATATAATTGCTATTTTATAAAATACAGGATAGTATAATACGTGAAATTTTATCTAATGTACAGCTACCAGTACAGTATCTACGCAGTAACATTTTATATCACAGGGCTCGGAATTATTTACTCGCCACGGCCGAGTTTCGAAGGGTACGCGCCCCCTCGACCCGGCCGCGCGTCTCGCTCTCCGTGGCGGCCCTAGTTCTCCTAGGCGCAGTAGGCGCCACGAAAAGCGAGTATGGAACGCGCCTGAGGAGGTCGAAGGGGCGTAAGCATTCGAAAATCGGCCGTCGCGAGTAAATAATTCCGTGCCCTGTTTTATATGGACGAGTATTGAATGTGAGTATTGCGAAATGAACTGCTAAATGAACATTCTGAGATTCTTTGTGAGAATTAAGGAAATATCTTCGTAATTACGGGCACCTTTGTCAAAGAGATAACAGTATTCTTCCTCGAAAAACTGTGTATAAAAACCGATTGTCATTTACCTCTGTACACATGATATACATACATATACTTTCGTATCGGATTGTAGCAAAAATCAAACCTTCCGGATCATCTTAACATATATCTGTAGCCCAACGCTGTCAGCGAGACCGTAGAACGAATGAAACGAGAACGCAGTGCGCGAATACAATTGCACCATATCGTCCGAAAATAATAACCGCAAGAAAATTTGTCCTGATCTGCAATTCATACGGGATTCGAGAATCCATCGGAGGCGAGGTATTCGCGAAAAAAGTTACCGAATGAATATTCGTCGTTCACCCGAGGGGAGGGTGAACGATCGCCCGTCGACGATCATCGTCAGGCAGACGGTGAAAACCAGGGGAATAAACAAAGACGTAACACAACGATTATGCATTTACACGTGGGCAGAAAGAAGCGTCATGCGGTGCAGCCAAGCGTGCGTTGCTGTTTACCTGCGAACGGCACATCCCCGAAGTATTCCTCGACGTTGTCCGTCGACATGCTCTTATCCGACAGGGACACGCTGGACAACGAGCCGCTGGAGGCGTCCAAGCTGCCGCCGGCTGGAAATTGCAGTAAATCCTCGTCGGTTTCTGTTTCCATGTCGCGGGACCTCCGTTTGTATACCTGCCACACGTAAACGCAGTCCAGCAATTTCTTTTCGAGACGGTTCGGTTCGTGTTTTAACCCTAAAACGTGGTCGACGGATTAGCCTTCCTGTTCATAACGAAAAATATCGCACTGTTTCAGACTACATAGGATAGCCGGCTACCCACCAGAGGTAGGCATTATTTAACGAAATAAATATTTCAAATACTATTAAATATTTATGTTTCATTTTGCTTAAAGAAAATATAGTATTTTAAATAAGATATATAAAATTACGAGAATAATAAAATAAAAGATCTCTTTTTAACAATCTGAACCACAAAATAAAATATTCGTATTTTAATTATTCCTATTAAAATCATTAAGGGAAGAAATACCATTGAATTTAGTTTCTATTTCTTGCAATCGATGCAGACAATTTTTATTTTGCATAAGGATCCGCAGTCTACTAATGAGATACACGTCACAATGTGTGGAGTCTAGACTGATAAACTAAATGCGTAGATACCACTGAGCATTTAAAAAATAGCATACAAATTAGCATAAAATACGATAATTGAACAAAATGCATATTTAACATTTTACGTTACTATCTAAACTCTGTGTCAAAAAGAGTAAGATTCGTTTTTAAACACAGTTCAATAATAGTCCTCGCAAATGTTTTAACTGCGTCGCGGATCAGCAATTCCGTGCAAATTAATATATATTTTTCGTTCGCATTTGAAAAACCGCGACTGAGCATTTTTCATCGGCGCAACATTTTCATATTACCGAATGGCTGATCAAAAATCACATTTCGCATGACAACGTTTACAACTGGTACAGTCGATTCATTCTTCCGCGTCGCGCGGGAGCGCGGAACGAATACATCCGCGCGCTGCGCAAATAAAGGTGATTCCGACTCGATAAAAATCTATTGGAGCCGATCACTTGATACGATTATATAAAATAAACTGTATAAAATGTAGACCGGACAAATAAATCTCGACCGAAAAATATTTGCCTGAACTTGCGATCCGTAATTTGAAGTGCGCCGCGCGTGCTCGTCGATATTAAAATTTCAATTTACCCGGTCTATCGAAAATACTTGGTGTGTTATCGTCCGTGGCTACAATTTTTCTTCTTAACAAATATTATACGCTGATCCAATAACGGTAATAGCTTTCGACTCGTCTTTTATTTCTCCTAAATACATTTTCGATCGAAAATCCATAAAAAGGCGTTATCAATCTCTTTCTTTGATAATTTTACAAAAGATATAGTTTGAATGTTTTTAAGGGAGTTGTCTCCTGCAAGCGGGTCAAAAATTAAATTTTCTTAATTGATTTTTTCGTCGAAAATTCATTAGAGCGACATCGGAGAGAACGATGCTTCGGTGTCAGTACAAAGTTTTAAACGCGTTTTTCTCGGAACGTATTTTTTTCAACTTACGTAGACGAAAAGCATTCGATAATTTTTCAAATTCCTGGATTAGAATCGTCCCCTGACATTAATTATCGTTTCAAATCATTAGCAGGGAACCAAAATGATGAATCGCTCGCTCCAAAAAATGAATTCAAAACGCCCACCTATTTCCGTCCATTTTTACCACGAATTCAAAGTGAAAAGAAAATCCTCTTTCCTGGAAAACGGTGTCCATCACCTATCCTCTTGTTTGCGGAACGGCGTCTTTTAAGGAGAGCAGCTAACGTTTCGCCGAGTCGCGGATCGTCGTAACGCAATTAAAATTTGACGCCAGAGGAGTCGACAGACGGGGTCGGCATTTCTCTCTCTCTCTCTCTCTCTCTCTCTCTCTCTCTCTCGCTCTCTTTCTCTCTGCCGGTCTCTCACACGGTGCATCTTGTCTACGTATAACCGGAAACCGTCACTACAAATTCGTAGGTTTCTCCGCGGCTCGGCAAGGAGAACGAGCGTTCACGAGGAGAAGTCAGACAGGCATAGAAGCCGAGGGCTTCATTATTCAAAGGGTGTCGGCGTCTTGCATTCTGCCGCTCTGTTGGATCCGCGGAAGTTGACGGGTGTGACCCAACCATCCGTGAGCAGTCCCCCTCCTCCTCCTCCTCTTCCTCCTCCGCCCCTCTTTCCTCCTCATCCTCCAACCTCATCCTCCAGCTCCTTGTGCTTCCTCTCGCCGGCTTCTCGCTGCCTCGCTCTTCCTCTTTTCCTCGATCCCCCCGGATTTTCCGCGATACCCCCTTGATCCCGTCATCGAATCGCATCTGGCACCTTTCGCGATTTGCGGCGATGCCGAGCGAGCGAACGGTCGCTCCAAAAGACGGTTCGTTTGTCGCGGATACCGATCCGACGCACAGTGGGGTATTTCACCCAAAAAGTCGAAAACGGATCAGCTTGGAAGTTATTAATTATATCTGCCGACTTGCGCGGATAATACGGGGGTGAAAAGCCTAAACTTTGCCTTTTATTTTCTAGTTATTCCTAAAGATATTTAGATGAAATAAAAGTAAATATAAAGTTATAAACTAGCTTCATTCGGGATCTGTTTTCAAAATTTTAAATTAGTTATTAAAGGTTAAAAAATGATTTATTTGTCAGAGGTGGTATTGAAAACAACCCTTGGAGTCTTAGAGTGACCATCATTGAAAAGATCAAGACTAATATATTCTGTCACGTAACTGTTATGTACAAAACATTGATAAATAATTTTACGAAAATTATGTACTATCCACCGCGAATAATAATTCCATTACAATTGAAGGACAACAAGAACACTATTGAAACGAATAATACGTCCAAGCTTACACACAGCAAATGGATTCACGGTTCCTCTTTTCGCTTTGAGTAGCAAACGGAACTTTAGAACAGGATAGACGGATTCGTCAACAAATAGTCAATGTCCGCATCGCTTAAACAGGGCCTTTATCATCCCAACGTAGCACACGAGATGACTAAATTGTGCTGGAATATCGTTCGTCTCTCGACCCTGTTAATAAACTGATTTTCGTAGTTCAATCGGAACAGAGGTTGACTCGTTATCGGTAGTCGCGACCCCGTCGTTTGCCAATTACTGTCCCGCCAGCTTACTAGAACCATATATGTATGTATGTATGTACACGACCATTCAACAAAATTGCAAATCGCCGTTTCCTCTGTCCGCGCGAAACGAAAACGCGTACAGTAACGTCTCGATATACAGTAGCACCTTGATTAACCGGATTCCGAGTATGAACAATATACAATATGCGTTTAAATATAATTATATTAGGTGTACAAATAAGTTCGGTGCCTTTACATATGTTCAATTGTGATTGCATCTCAAGTTAAAACTTTCTCCCGCCGCACAGTGGTCTAGAAGTCGGTTTTAGTGCGAATTAATTATTGCGCGAGGAAAAGATTGGCATTAGAAGTAAATAAAACATAATTTACAATACTGACTACTTGTTCATTAATATAATAATTATTAATCTAATACTACATACATACATTAAAATTTTTTAATGGCCTTCCAAGTCTTGCGGGTTCAAATTCGTGAATGTCGATCTCATTAAAGGGTCGAATCGACTATGGTCGATTCTAACAAAGTCTTATTTTCTGACAGAAATCTATCTTTATAATTATTGCCTATTTTCCAAAGTTTCTCAATATTTTTGATAAAGTTCTCTAAAATTCCTAATTATAATATTAAATTATAAAATCGCAAACCCATGCTTTTTTCCAAAATCTAGTAAGATGCTAGTTCCTTTCTAGTTAACTAGAATCTTACTAGATTTTGGGTCGAAACAGGGGTTTGCGACTCGACTGGTTCAACGGAAAACGGTGTGGTTCGTCTGCGCAAACATATAAAGGTCAAAGACTGGCAAACGGCATACAAGATATCGTATCCGGCATCCATGAATCTGCGAGGCACTAACTACTCGATGCGGTCGTCGAGACGCGAGGCAAGACGAGAGGCGGCGCGTTCTCCGAAGCGGCTGAGCCCGCACACAGGGTGCGATGCGGCGCGCGGCGCGGCGCCCGAAAGCCTCTTGCCATCATCCGGCTCCTCGTTCGTAGGATATATTCACTGTGTGATATTTCGTGAAGCGTGTATAACCGCTGAAAGACACGGATTTCGAACGCATACACCAGCCACCGGAAAGGAGCCCGGCGAGAGGGAGGGCGAGAGGTCTAAGGAAAAGCGCGGAGGAACGGCGAGACAGATAAAGAGAGCAGAAGATAGGGATATATAGGAGAAATAGAAGCGAGTGCGCGGTGTGTGTTATGGATATCTATTCGCAGCGGATAGGAAGTGAACGCAGTCAGTCTCACAGCAGAGCGATCACAGGATGACGCGGCAAACGGCGGGAAACGAGCGATATACAGACTGCAACGTAAGAGAGAGAGAGAGAAGTGGGGTGGAGAAAGAGAGACGCGCGGAGGGAGACTTGGCTCCTCGCAAATCGCATCACAGATCAAACACGGCTTGTATATTAAACGTAACCTGCTAAGGCGTCCTGCAGACTGCTTATCTACTGTCCAACTCTCAGGATCGAGCTACAGCCGTAACGACGACTTCGACGCGGTTTCCGCCGCTCGATTCTTCAGTCAACGATCAGCTGCGACCACGGGTACATCCGAAACGCTCGATCCCGCACGGCGATAAACGTTTCGGAACGCGTTAGCGCACCCGAAACGAACATTCCGGACCAGTACTTTCGCGACCCGACTAGTCATCCGCTACCGTTTGACGTCTCGACATGTGATACCGGCGCGTACACACACGCACCCGTACGCCGCTAAGGAGCAGCCGAGGATGCGAAATTGAACGCCTGCGTTCGCACGCCTCGCTGGATGCCGTGTGACGAATCATGGAGACGCCTCCGTGCGTCAGCCGCTTAAAACCAGCCAGTCTCTCTCTGATCATGTAGCGTATGAGCCGCTGTGCGATGCGATTGGAAAGCTCTAATGTCCCGACGCGCAACGGTAGCTGCGTTAGGAGCCTTTTCACACGGAGTCACAAACAAATCTAGCCACGTTCACGCGTATGAAATGCAAGGAAAAAATGATCGATAGAAAAATGTTTCATTCTCGACTGTATAGCTCACGTAGCGTGGACGCGGCTCGCGATTCGTGTCTCTGTGTGAAAGGGCTGTTACACTGCGCTGGGCGACGCACAGTGGTCCCAAATCGCCAGAAAGTGATCGTAATCAGTGTCGCCAGAAACAACCGAATCCCCCCCCCATGCGGCTTATTAGCCAGATTGTGCCCCTTCTGAATATCACTTGTTTTGGTCGATGGCACCACGCACTTGCTGAGGAACGATTTAATTCTTACGAAGATGTCGAACAATGGATCTCTGACTGGATAACCTCCAAAGATGACTCATTCTTTCATCGCGGAATTCGCTTGTTGCCCGAAAGATGGGGAGAAGTCATCGCTAACGATGGACAATGGTTTGATTAATGTACTTTTTCATTTTGTTTCTTAAATAAAGCTCTACTTTTTGTCAAAAAACGGACGGAACTTTCCGATTGACCTAATATCAATAGCAGTTATTTTTCACATGAGAATGGATTAATCATTTTTACATTACTTCTTATGGGGGAAAGGTTGGTTTGGTATGCGTCCTATTCGGTATAAGTCCAAACATCAGGAACATTCAAGACCCAGAATGATAGTGAATAAGAACACGGATACTTAATTAATGAATACACTTTTCACGAGTTACGTGAACACGTGTCCCTTCAGTACACTCTAATCAAAGTATGCTACTCTTCGTAAGTTAAAACAAACTTTTAAATGCTAATTTTCGTAACGCTCGTCGAAATACAGTGGATGTCCCACAACTGTCGGAAAACATTGAAAAGGGTGGTGTTACTGTGATCATTTGAAGTAACGGTTTTTAGTGCCGGCTGAGATGGTGTAAGAAGGAAAGAAAAGGAAGCAGGCTCTGCCTTAGAGGCTGGGATATGGGAAGGCGGTTGAGGACGGTATCTAGAGACGCGGTACCATCTTGACGCCAAGTACATGTTTTCGACACCCTGTGTACAGGGTGAGTCACGTAATGTTGCCACCTCAAATATCTTTGTTGTTTTTAAAGAAACGTCAAATGTCTGAAGGACAAAGTTGAATGGTTAAGTGGGTCTCACATGATACCAAAAATATTTTTGTTTTTATGTGATTTTTTTAGAGATATCAAGGTTCATTTTTTAAAATGGAAGCACCCTTTTTTAAACACCTACAATGATAGTAAGAACAACAGTCCTTTGAAGTAAACTTCAAAGAAAACACTTAAAATAGCAGGGAGTTGTTGGCAATAAAATTGAAAAATAATTCGGAGTGCAAAGGGTTAACGAAAAACGCGGACCAATCCGAGCGCGGCAACAGCGGACGGATTCAGGTCCCGCTGAGCGTGGCGTTGCCATTAGCCAAGCCAGAATCCGCCCACCGTAGCTGCTCTTTGATTGGTCCATATGTTTTGGTTAGTAACTCGTTAAGAAAGCCGATGCGGGAATTTTCGCTAAAGCAAAAGTTGCCTCGAATGACTTGGGGGGACCACAGTTTCCAAAGTTTTCCGAAATTTTTGGGCCACCCGATGGTGTCCTAAAGTATTGTCGCGGAGTGTATGTTCTGTTGTGAGTTCTTCCAGAGTTTGGAAACTTACCTGACTCAACGGGCGAATCCGCTCGTGAATAGATTTCTCCGCTTGCATGGCCGACGGGGGTGGGTGATCCGGGGTTGGTGGCTGTGCGTAATGCGTGGGACTGGTCGGCAGCATCATTTGTACTCGTTTCAGGCGCTTGTCCGTCGCCTCGCGGCCCTCGTTCGCCGACTCATCGTTCGTGTCCCGTTTCTCATCCAGCAGGCTCTCCTGCGATGATTTTAGCGTGAGGAAAGCGTTCGACACGAACGTCTGCTCCTGGATGGCCGAGTCGGCCTCGCTGCACGGCGATTTGTCTCCGCACGTGCTCCCGTCAGCCTCGTAGTTCTCGAACGCGTGCCTACGTAACTTCCGCCGCGGGTTCAGCGTCTTGATCGGCCGGTTCTCGTAGATCGAGGTGATCGCAACCGGCTCCACGTTGTTGTCGCGCCTCTCCTCGCCGTCTGGGACCCGGGACTTCATCTCGACGTATTGGTCCACGCTCCTCGTCACGTGGCGCAACTGCTCCCGACGTTTCTGCAATTGTTCGAAGTCGATGTGGCTGCGAGCACCGCTCCGCGCCATGAACAAGTACTCGTAGTTGCTCGGCCCCAGCGAGCAATCCGCTGACAATGACATCTGGGTCTGCAGGTGCGTCGGCGACACGGACAGGTTGCGTCTTGGCGGCTTCTTCGGAGGTGTTGGCTGCAAGGTGAACAATCCAGATTACGTTGTTTACAAGAGGTGTGCGAGAACCCGACAATTTCGGGTACATTCCGTAACAAAACGACGCGCACCTGATTTATTTAAGGTGTTCGTCATTTGCACGTTATGAAGTATAATGCGTTTTAGTGGTAGATATACGTTAATTACAAAATACAACCTAACGGTATAAGAAATTTTTGAGAACAAGTGAAAAAAATATTTTTACTTTTTGAATATCTCCCTCTTGGTTTTATACATCGTACCCGAAATTTGCGGTTCAAGCGCACTACAGACCGTCAATTAAACCGCTAAATACAGTTCAAATTATATCGTGTTTAGTGTCATTTCAATCAAAAAAATGTTATGAATACGTTGGTAAAAGTTCCATAAAAAGATAATGAAAAATAAGAAAGTTTTGTAATAGGATTAAAGTAATGGTTTACGCCGATATACCTGACAACATATCGGATTACGCAAATAAAACCCTTTTCAAGGAAATTCAACATTTTTGGGATATTATTATTGGCACGTAGAACATTTTCCGATAGAACCTTTTTTTTGTAATCTTGACATTAACATTGTTTTCTACAAGGTGTCTCTTGAATTGTGTCTGAATAATTCATTTCTTTCGCGGTGCTGTCCGATAGCATCGCGTTCTTTAGATGTTAATATTCCGTAGCAGTTTTCACGCGACAGCTTGAAAGGAAAGCACAACGGACATCGGAGTACCGGGCCAATTAAGCCACGATCGATTTGTCCACGTTAACGAACTGTAAGGCGTGCGCGGATGTTATACGGTACAGTTATTCGTTCAAAAAAGGGAACAGTCACGCCGATTGCAAGGATAAAAAGCGAGCACGTAAGAACAGATCGTTCATCCAGCAAATCGTGAGCTTAATGATGAGGCTGAGACCCATAATTCTCGTTAATATCGTATTCGAAAAAGAATTCAAAAATATAAAAATTAAAAGGCGACTTAGAAAAGATCTACGAACATCGTGTTGATTGAGTCGTAGAAAGTGAATGTTCAGTTAAGGGCGTATTTTACTGTAACGAGTGTATTGTTGGAAATATTTCAAGAAGCTTCATTAAAAGTTACGGTACAGTACCTTCTGAAGTTTAACCCCAGCAGTCGCGCGGTGACTCAGAGAGTCATCATTCAAATTTGATTTAATTGATTGATTCAAAATATTGTCTACATTATTAAATATGTTGGTATCTAATCAACTACTAAACATTTAAGTATTGTACCGAGGTATTGTATCAATATCATATCCATAAAATGAAAAAAGTCCTATTAAAATAGAAGTATTCTAGGTCGGAAGAAATGTTTAAATTTCGAGTTAAAATAGCAGCTCCGGGTGCAAATTTCATCTATGGTCAGCCTTCTATACGATAGATACAGTAAACGAGGTATATTTCCATTACTTTTTTTTAGCACGATTATAAAATATCGGAAGCATATCTTTGAAATGCTGTGCTTTCGATACGTGCGAGAAAAGAATGAATTTGTAGGATCTGTTACAGTAGAATAGCCCGTTAACGCGTAGACATAATGGAATGTGACGAAATGGGCTAAAAAAGGGGAAGCCTTAAAAAGCTTCCCTTTGTACGGTTGTGCCTTGGTGACCCCGTGCGTGCGACCCTCGATCGGGATCGAGGATCCAAAAGTAAAGGGAACTCGTTCTTACCGAGACTTTATTGTTAGAGGCGGGGCTGTGGAGAGAACTGGACAAGGGTGCCATTGGCAAGTAAATCCCGGCGGCGCTGGAATCGTTGGGCAAACAACGCCGGTCCCGTGGGCTCGGTCCACCGACGCTCGAGGACGAGGAAACGCTCAATTGGTCCGACTCCCTGCCACCCCCGTATCCCGTGGGTAATGTCAAGGACAGATCCTCCGACACGAAGCTACCCTCCATTGTTCCTCGAGGTACCGGTGGCGTTTGGTACAATCCGCTGTCGGAACCCCTGCGCAACCAAACTGAACGTCTCAACGGGACCGATTCACGATTAACTCGCTAATTGACTCGCTCGATCGAGCTCCTCTCTTCTCTGTACTTTCGATAATGTGTGCAATCGAGAAATAGTACCGCTTTCAGCGAGATACACCGTTCTTCACAGTGCAGAATTAAACACAAAACGCGCACTATGCACACGGCAATATTATACACACGCATTACAGAAATACACTCCTGGACAAAATGATAGACAAGACGTCTGTTTTTCTTCTTCTTCTTGCTCATAAAGCCAGCGGGCAGAACTTATTTGCTGGCAGGTTTCTTCCTCTACATCACAACGATTATGATATTATGTATTTCATTCGGAAAGTCGATGTAGTATTTGACAAATTAAATTTAGTCCAGGAGTGTACACCGAACGAGAACAGTAGTCACTATGTGCGAAGAAAAATTGACTAACAAGGCAGGGCACAGTGATGGAGTCGTCGATTTTAATGAAACTTTTTCTGGTAAATCTGGAGAAACATTTTAACATTAAATTTTATGACATTCAGAAAATATCTTGATATATGATACTTCATATCTTAATCATATCTTAACTTTTCCGGGCTGTATCTGATTTCAGTATTCTTGCTACGCAACAAAATTGATATCTGACAGACCTATTTTTTCCAACGTGAACCACAAGTTTGCTTTCCGAATGATATCAGAACACAGCAAAGTGGAGATATTTTCCAGGAGATATATCAATTGAAATAACTCGTGAACTATTAACTCTTCGACATACATGGGTTAGTACTTTTTACAACGAATGTCCAGCTGCATCGATTGATGTATTAAAAAATACCTCATTCCATTAAAAAAAATGAAGTTGACCTTGGAATGACCCTGAAAACATGATGAAAATTTAAAATGGGTATGACTGCTGGATCAGCCCCTCCTTGAATTAAACTTTTTATTTGAAATATTGTTTTCTCTGGAATTTAGTTTTCGAGATATTCCAGGTGGTCAGGAGGATAAATGCTCCACCCTGTATGTATAACTCTAGTTGCACTATTGAAAACCCCACGAATAAATAAATGGGAAGATTACACAGAAAGAAAAAAAGAAAACATTTTTAAAGAATAGAGGACTTAATACTTCAAATTATTTATTAATAAGAAAGTGAAAGTAAAAAAGGAATTTGGACACGTAATCTCTACCACCTTCGCTATCAGAACTGTTCAGATGTGATTAAGAAATGAAGTAAATTAAGATATTTGCTGGATATCATAAAATTAAATGTTAATTATCTTCATAAACAATGAGTATTGTCAAAATCGCTCGGAGATGTGTCAGCTTATTTTTGCTCTAGATTCGCCAGCAAAAGTTTCATTAAAATTAACGATCCCAACACTGTGTGACCACTCCTCGTAAAACGCTTTATTGTTTGCAAAAATATTTCTTTCCTTGTGATTTATTCGCGTCTTTCAAGAAACAACAGGTTTCGTTGGTTGCTTGGACGGAAAAGTGAGAGAAGGACACAAATGGAACGGTTCCAAAGTAAACAGATCGAAAGCGTTACTACATATAGTACATACAAATGTGAAATGTCTGTATGCCTTTACCGTGTGGTGTCGCGCTGTGCTAATGAAATTCTGTTGGTTGTAGTGTTTTGTGGTTTGTCGTCGGGAGTTTGATCGGAACTTTCGAGAGTATTTATCGAGTTGAGAGTGTCGGACATGGACATAAAGACGCTGTCGAAGACGGAACTGGGGTCGGAGTCCTCTGTCTGCTGGAGGGTCCTCCGTACTCCGTTCACTGGTTCCCCAATCTGCTCGTCTTCACTGAAATCCGCAATCCATCGAGTGTCGTCAGATTCGAGTGCGGTTTCTAAGAATTGATCTACCATCGCATACTGAAAGCGAAGCAGCGCAACTGGCATTCATTTGCCGAAGCTAACGCAGCGTGGAACAGTGCGCCATTTGCAGAGACTGTTGTGTTTCGTGTCGTTCAAATGCAATAACAACGGTAAACTGGTTCCTTTTGTCGGTCTCCAGACAAAAACGACTAGCATTAATTACAGTAGAAACGTGAGTTGTACCTACTTTTGAAACTGTGTTTTACGTTTCAAAATAACACTCGAACTTTTCAATATTCTATCACCAGAAGCTATCACCACGATTCGTCAAGAAGTCTCCTCGAATTTTGTTATTAGTCCAGTCAACGAAAAGTTGTAGAGGGAAATGGAAGGAACACAATTTGTAACTTTGTGTCTTTGTTTGGACTAGTGAGGAGGTAATAAACATACTAAAAGTCCCACTCCTAGAAGATGAGCGGGGTGCAGGGCGGCACGTAGAAGGTCCTCTTTTTCGGGTTTCCGCGTGTATCTCGGAAACTATGCGTCCTAGCGATAAGACCATTCCATACAAAATTAAAGCTGACAAAATGTGCCACAAGAATGATTGAATTCAGTTTTTCGCTATCTCGCATAATTTCCGAGATATCCGCGCTCAAAGTTCACTAATTGTGCTGAAGAGTTAGCTAGTCAAATAAGGCAAAAATGTCTTTTTCACAATGAGTGAACTTTGAGCGCGGATATCTCGGAAAATAACTGTGATATGAAGGACAGAAATTTTTATTGATATCGGTTTTTATATTTTTTCATACATTGTGGATATCGATCCTCATATCGGTTCTCGGTCTGTTATTTTTTCGGTTCTACAAACAATAAAAGCCACATGCGGCTCTTTGGAAATTTGAGTGCGGCTCTTCCATGAATGACGTGTTTAACATATTAATTTATTTCATTTTAAATTCAAATAAACAACAATTTCTACTCACTTTGGTGGCAAAGAGATCGGCACTTTGTTGCCGATTGCCGACGCGATGGAGTCGGTATATGTATCATCAAATATTATAGATGATATCAATAGATGATTATTGATTCGCGTTTAAACATGCCTAAGTTAGATAAAGAAAATAAAAATTGGAATAAAAATAAGTAAAAATAAAACAACTTTCAATTATAACCGACATATAACAGTTTTTAATTTTAAGTGTTATTTTCAGACCCGTTTCAAGTCCTGATTGCTATAACTTGGAACTTAGAACTTAGAACCGATATGAGGACTGATATAGGAGCGAAAAAATAACGGTCCTAGAACCGATATAAGGACCGATACCCGATATATGTATGTATAGAGGACAGTAATCGAAACTGATATCAACCAAAATTTCGGCCTTCTTAACTGTTTCAAGGACCGAAACCGATATCATAACTGTATTCAAGCTCTGGTTTGCAGGACTATTATTGGCTAGGGGCTGAAATAAGGAACGTTTGTCCTAATACGTTTTAGGCCGCGCTCACAGTGGCTCTGATATCGGTCGATTTGGCCGACGTCCGAATCGTCCGACATCGGGGCCACTGTGAGCGCAGCCTTAATCTGTAACCTCGGGATTAAATTGCAAAGCGAGGGATTCAGTATCTAAAAACGTTCCGACGCTTTTTTGTTCTTAACAAAAAGAAGAATTTCATTGTGACTTATATCAGTTAGCCACGATGAGTGCGCGTTGCTAACATCGCGTAACAAAGTGCTTATGTCTTTAAGCTGAAGAGCGCCGTAAACGAAATGTAAATCAACCGTTCCAATCGTCAGCGATAGCCGAACGATCAGCGCGAAATCAGAGCAGATTGTCCCCTGAACAGTCGATCACACGGCGGCGGGTTTCATGCTGCAACCGTACCGATAACACAATAGCCGACCGAACGAAGCGTAAGAACTCATTGGCCAGACAGCAGCGGAAGAATAGCACTCCGGTGTACCATCATCGTTACCCCCCAACAATGCGTAACTCGTAACAGAAAAGACGTCCGCGACGGCGGGTGCCGACGTTTTAATGAGGCCATGTAGCCGAGGTCGGAGGCGAGCGGTCGAAACAGAAAGAGAAGACGACGAAGACGAGGCAGAGGAGAAGGAGGAGGGGGAGGAGTGAAGCGGTGGCAAGCGAAGGGTAGAGGTGAACAAGAATCCGGCGAACCGCGGCTGGAGGCCATGCCCATAGGACGAGGGAGAGAGCAATGGTTATTAGTTTTATGCTGAGACGGGCTAACATTTACATTGTTTAACGTGATGGATTCATCTCGAGGCGGTCCAGAACCACGGCTACCGACGTCAAACATTGATGTTGGAGGTGCGGAGGAGCACTGGTACCTTTCTCCCCGGTCTCTCTCCCGCTCGCTACCGCGTCCACTCGATCCCGTCTACCACCAGCTCTTTCTCTCATCCTGTCCCTTTTTCCCTGTGTCAGTCTTTTGCTCGCCCAACGTCCTCTTTCTCTGTCTGGCCGGAACAACCAGTAACGCTTAACAGCTAGCGGTAGCGCTGGCAGAAGGAGGGTAAGGTAGAGAGATAGGCGTAGAGAGAGAGAGACAGAGAGAGAGAGAGGGGGTACCAATGGGGTGATGCGGCGGGGGTGACCCAGGGGTGAACGAGGCGGTCGGACCCACCATCGCCTACCTACATCAGGAAAATTAAACCAAGCCAAGCGGTGCTTAACGCGCTGGAGCTACACGCGGCCGCGCCACCTCCTCCACCTCCACTCTCAGCATCCCTTTTCGGTCCGAGAGAAACCTTTTCTTCCTCCGCCTCTGCCCAGCGCACCCGGCTCGGCGGGTACACCGCGCGCCGGCATCGGTACTAACGGGTACCACTGCTAACCATCATTCGAGCACTCGCACTCGCACTCCCACTCGCCACTCTCCGCTCATTCACTCCGTGTACCCGCCGGTCCACGTCTACGCTTTTGTTTACCCAACATCTCCTATATTAAAGCTGCCACGGTTATGCGCTCATCTATACTAGCCGTATGTATGATGTATATGCGGTACGTATGTATATGTGTGTGCATGTGTACATCTATACATATATGCTTTGTATACATGCCTATACATGTATATGTATATACATATACTTTATCTTTCTAGAAAATATTACCGGCCTCCGCTCTTATCCGATGCACTGACGCGATATCCTTTTCTCAACGAAGATGACGCCGGGTGAGCACAAATACGCGCCAACCCCGTTGGGCACGATCGCTTTTTTTCTCTCTCTCTCTTTCTCTTTCAACGCTGTTTCTTTTTTTCGTTTGTTCGTTTCGTTTTGTTCCTTCGAAGTTCGTACAACCGTTGCACATAATACTCGGCCGGGGTGCACCCGATGCGTCATCATCGTCGTCGTCGTCGTCGGTGTCGTCGTCGTCGTCGTCGTCGTCCTCGTCGAAGAGTATCGCGATTGGTCGTCGGCGAACGCTGTCGTTCTTTTGTGTGATTAGTAGGCACAGTTTTTATTTTCTGGTCTGTTGTTCCCCTGTCCTTTTTCCTGAGGCAGTGAAACATGGCCGATCATCGACGCTCCGGTTCATTTCTAAGTGGTGTCTATTGGTGTGGGGGGGCTCATCGCGACCGATTGAGACACTAGGTTTTATCGTGGTTCTACTATCCTTGGCAAAAATTATGCCACCAAACAAATCAAGTGACTATTCATTGTGTTACTAATTGTGCCACGATACGATCAATTTCTACAAAATTATTAATAAAACAAGTTTACAGTATCTTTGAACAGTTGAAAAATGAGAGAAATTCAAGCATTTTTTTACTGTTGTGTTTACTTTTAGTGTTTGCTGAAAAGTGGAGGTACATATCTCAAACCAGAAAGACGCGGTAGGCATTTTCCGTACAACTATTTCTGCAGAACACCGTTTTGCTGTACCAGATATATCTCTGCAAATTTTTATCTAATACACATTTCTTTTTAATTTGACATTAACTTGGTCCTTGTCGAAGCCGTTCACAGATATTCTAGATCAAATATAATAATTTTTTATTTAAATCTTCAGCTTTTCTATTATTTGTAAACAAATTTTGGAATGATATAAAAAAAATGGTGTCGTTGGTTCAATCTTGCTCTTCACTATATCCAATCCCTAGCTTCGGAGCTCCTCAGAGGAATTACACTGCGCGGTAGTGGGGAAAAATTTTCAACAAATATCGTGCACGTCTCTTTCACATAGAGGTTGTCCCAGGATTGACGGTACAGCCATGGTAGGGGGTGATTCCAAATGTGAAAATTATTCGAAAATATGCAATAAATTTGATTCATTCGCGGCCTCGTTTTCGAGGGAATCAAGCTTCAAAATTCAGCGAATACGCGCGCTACTGAATAGGAATCGTCTGACGCGTCTGTTGATGATCTACCGATTCTACTTCAAAGTCGACTCTCTCACAAAAACAAAGCTTGAAATAAATTTATTCCGTATTTTCACCTGGTTTTCTCACGCAGAATCACCGCCACTACGGTTGTACCGCCACTACTGAGAAACAGAAAGTAGAATCACCGCATCTACGGTTGTACCACCACTACTGGGACACAGACAGTATATCAAGACATTATCGTATACATAATACCGATACTGTGGAAATAAAGAACATGTTCGAGGTACACCAACTGCACGAAGAGGGTCGCGCCACTTCGCAGACAACATGTAGCAGGGGTGAGCCGGTTAGCACGCAAGATCACACATAAAAGAAAGGAGTTTACGACCTGGGAAAAAGGAGCACAGCAAGCGAAAACGCGCGCGCGTAGGCAGAACGAAAGTTAGGGGAGAAAATGGATACTCACAAAGACATGACGGAAGTACCGGAAACGCGTCGATCGTCGTCTCGAGGCTTATGATAGAACTGCCATTGAGTGGGCGACGTCCCTTCCACCGGTGAGAGATCATCCCCTGGCCGGACGTTCTCGTAAGGGCTGCCCAACGAGTCGCCACCCTGGACCGGAATAGGTGGCAAGTTTTCACTGTCGGCATCGCTCTCCACGCCAGAGGAAGACCTATGCCCTGTCGGCAGCCCGTTATTCGCAACTGTTAATCATTTAGAAATCATACGGAGTGTCACCGACCTGGTAGTACCAGAGCCACAGCGAGATTAATCTATTCCTCGTCTACCCGGATCCCGCTCTTAACACTAGCGTAGTAGGGATGTAGGGACAGTTTTCTAAAGGGACAGCCAGTCATGACCACATCGCTCTGCATCAGTCACACCCGATAGGTTCATATGTTTAAATGGAACGCTATGTATTGTTTTACATTGTACGAAAGAGTGTATTAAGAAAAATTCACGTGATCTTCAAGGTCATCATACGAGTTTGACATTTCCAATTCGGTACTTTTTTGACAGAATGTATATGTATTGCATCAAGTAAAATTGGCATCGATTCTATTGCGTTCTGTTTTGATGAACTCTCCGGTATTAATTACATTTAGCAAGTGGCATGTGTCCGTTATCTTAACACCTAAGTTCTTACAATATTGAAAGGTAAGATCCTAGCAACAAATTTCTCTGACAATCTACCGTGAGCTCGTAATAATTGCGTAGATATAATTCACAGAAAACTGGTTGCAAGGAAAGTATAACGCGTGCAAACGCACTTTTTATCACTGCAGTGATGTCCTGTGTGACGTGCGGTGGAAATTGGCCCAAAAGATCCAGGACCGTGTTCTGCCTTGAGTCCCGGATGCCCAAATCAACCCCTCTGTCGAGTAGAGCCCGTACCACTTCCATCTTTCCGCAGAGCGCCGCCTCGTGCATTGCGGTTCCCGCAGACGTCCGCGTGTTTACGTCGACGCCTGCAGCAAGCAGCACTTCTACAACGGCTCTGAAACGAGAAAGAAAAAGCGATTTTCACGTGGCATTATTTCTGCTATTTTTTTATTTTCATTTCATCTGTATTTGTTCGACACCGTCTCATTAAGCCTGCATTGCTTATTCAAGAAATACAGGATGCTTTCGCAATCGCGCCATAATTAATTATGTATGATAAATTTCATTCTAGAATATACATATGATATATTGTATAATATGACTTGAACTGAGTGTACATTGCCGCAATTGAAAAGCACACTATTGATTGCGTCTGGCGATTTCTGGTGCAAAGCCAGAATCGGTTTTAAATAAAGATTGTTACACAGCAAGTTTTGAAACGGATGAGAGGGGAACACGCGCGGACCGCAAAGGGCAATCAAACATTCTCGATCTACAATACGACAACTCGTGAAGAAAATTCGTCTGCGACCCAGAATAGGTATGTATCGAGGAATATCTGTCCGCTAACTTGGAGCCGACCAGGGGCCGCTCGCTCGTCAGTGTAACAGAATCGGAGTCGACTGAAAGTGGCCACCAGGTTGCTGTTTGCATTTCCCATTTCGGCTGATAGGGTGCGCGAAGCCCCAGGTTTCGTTTTGTATCTGTCTGGTAGCCGTGCACCGACTGCAGTGACCGCAGCCATCCGTCGCATATAGGATTCGTGGCTGAGAATCGGATTCACGTGCACCTATGTTGTTATTACCGTGCCATAGGGGTATTTGTATACTGGCTTACCAAGAGCACCGATATTGAATCCGATAATAGACATTACTCCAGTCCCGTTCCCAATATCCCTTCCCGTCCCGGCCCTCTGCCCGCGAGCCCCCGGGTCTCTTTCTCTCCTTTGGCGCGCGGCGCGGCATCCCCGCATTCGGCCGATCCGCCAAATATCGTGGCGAACGCGTGAAATGCGTGCGTGAACGCAATCATCGTAGTGTGTGCATCGGTACACAACCGTGTCCCACCGCGTTCCGTGTGTACACTTCGGATCGTGCACTCGGCTCTCACGTACACAAACGAACACGGCCCGACCCGGCCCAGCTCGGCCCGACCCGACCCGAGCCCGATCCAACTATACATATACACCGAAAACGAGAGCGTACACTGTACACGATCAAGTTCTGCGTAACGGCCACCGTAGTAGTCTCTCGCGCCTATCCAAACATTCAAAATGCTCGCACCTACACGCACACTGACGCACACGCACAAGCGCGCGATTCACCAGCGCATGCACCACAGCCCGCCGCTCTGTTTGACCGTGGAGATTGCCGGACCCTTTCGAACCTAATCAACGAGATGAGAGCTGATCGAATTGCGCGACACTTATTGCATTACGCGACGCGGGCGTCAATTTTTTTCATGGGACCACGGGCTTTCGAGCTTTTCGTGTGTTCTTCCTTTTTTGTTTGTTGCAGGATGCTGTTTGGTGTCGACGATGGAATCAGGAAATTGATATTTTCGTGCTGAGTTTGTGCTGATGCCGGGATATTGATTCCATTTCTTCGGCTATGGTGTTTGTTAGCGCTGTTTGCGCGCGGATGTTGCGACGCTGAATAGAAAATTCGAAACTGCTATCGTAGTTGCTTTCACAGTTTTGTTTCGTCACTGGTTTGCAATGGATAGACACCGTCGTGTCGTCTTGTGCCGCTTGTGGCGGCATTTCAGTTGATTGGAGGGTCCCCGGTTAATTATTAGAATTAACTATGATGTAAACTTCCCAACGAGCCAGTAACACCACTAAGTAAAATCTCTCGGCCACCTTCGGCCACTCCTGGCCGCGATTTTGCCGTGGACGAGACATCTCGCTTCCACGATGTCGAAGAAACAATGTTATGGACGAGAGATCTCGTCAACGTGCTGTCGTACGTATTTATTAGGTTGTTGTATATGAAATGTCCGATTTTTAGCAATGACTTTAAACAAACGCAATTTTGTACCCGATGTATTTGTTAGCGTCAACGTGTTTTAAGCAAAGTCAAGGACTGATGTCGAGGCGACCCGTAAGATTGGAAGGATTTATGGTAGGACCTGGGCGTACGTGATGCCCTGAATAGAGACGGATGAGAATAAACAGAACCGTCCTCGGACGATGGCGGGTGGGCACTTTGGGCCAGCCAGCTATCGTTCGGGAAGGTCATGTTTACGAGGATGTGACGAGTGAAACTTGCCGAGGGTATGCAACCCAAGGCCACGCTGCCCTAAAGAATTGGGACTTTGTTCCAAGAGGATCTGGCCACGGAGTGGGGAAGGCAAGGGTGCCTTTTTGGTGAGAGGACTGTGTTAGACCCCACGGCACCTACCCCAGAACCTTCGAAGCGAACGAGTCTTTTTCAATTTTTAACATATTCTATTTACAAATTTCAAGTTTTTTTATTCTATTTCGGTAAAAATAAGATATTATGGTCATTCGTGTTTTTCATTTACAAGATTGTTATCTTGATTTTCTAGTTCTTTTTTACCATCAATGACTAATAAAAGTTAATCGATCACCACATTTTCACCTAAAATCACATAAAAGTTACTTTTCCAGACATATAAAAGGAATACACGACAGTCGCGTTGGTTGACGTTAAAATAAACTTGATTTAAAAGTAAAATTATACAATAAATGTAAAACTATAAAAGTAACAGGGGCACACGTGGTTGCCTTATAAAAATTACAAGAATTAATTTATTTAGACTTTGCGCGGTTCTTATTACAATATGTGCTCTAATAAAGATATTTATTAAACCATTTCTTATGAAAGCATTGTTGTGGCGTCACCAACGTCGCGAAAATTATAGGGATCGCACAGTCTTTAGGAATTATGCGAGCTGGTTTAAGGTTCTCGTGATATTTGTCACGGCAATAATCGGAACACTGTTTGGTAACATAAATTAATGAATTTAGTTGCGTAATTGGGCTACCCTCTCCCTCCCCTAAGCGTAAGGTAGAAAGAGCGCTCTCGAGTTGTATGGCGCATCTGAACTCGTATGCGAAAGAAATCGACGCATAGTAAGTAAAAGGTTGGCCACCCTTGTCTTATAGTATTGTCGCGAGGTGTGTATGTACAGCAACTACAAGTCGATCCCCATAATCGACACCGTTCTACGACGGGCTACCGTGTGGAACCGCTGAAATGAAGTTCGAACGACGCGTCGACATGACAGTAGTTCGGCAAAGACCTGGACTCCCTTATTATTGACGCATCTGTGAATAGTTCTCCGCGAGTCACGCGAGGCGACAAATGGCGAGCGTGCATCGCCGAGCGGCAAACGCCGAGCGGCAAACGCCGAGCGGCAAACGCCGAGCGGCAAACGCCGAGCGGCAAACGCCGAGCGGCAAACGCCGAGCGGCAAACACCGAGCGTACACACTCGGAGACCACGCACGATCCGTATCCGCGTGTAAACGCGCGGCGAGCTGGATGTTTCCACGCGTACTCACTGCAGCCTCCGCGTTTATCAACGACGACGGGGAACAGAGAGACAGAAGGGGGCAGGAGAGAAGGGCTCGGCTGTTTAACCAAAATTCGCTGGATAAAACGTGGACGCGTTGCCTCGATCGACGAGGAGGCAGGGGATGCGGGATGGAGATCGAGCGGATCGAGCGAGAACCGCGTCACCAGCGACAGAAAATGCATCCATCGGACTGTATATCGCGACGCGATCGCATTATAAGCGGCGAGCGCCAGTTAAAGCGATTACCGGCTGCGAAGCTGCATAGAAAAACCGACGTTATACCCGATTACAATGTGACTGCCGTTTCGCGGGGATGCACGATCGCCGAACGATTTTCTATCCGGCAGTTTCGAGAGCCCTCGTTACCCAACCCCCCCATATACCCTGGGCAAAACCCCCCTGTCCACCGTATCCTCGCGCGACTCGTCCGACAACGTCGATTATTTTAAAGGCTTACCAACCGGATTATGGACGTGACGCCGCGATGTTGAACGAGAACGAATTGGCCGAGCAAAGCGTTAAATACAATTCCGATTCGCAGCTCCGCGAGGACAGTGACAACTAATACCGGAGGGATGAAAATTTGGGGCATTTTAGGGGAACGAAGCCCTACCCGCTGCTGTTCGCTTCGATGTACGGTTCTACGAAGGGAATGTGACAACTGACCGTTCTGATTGCAACACGTGCTTGTCTCACGGAAATACGTAACTGCACGATGAATTTTGGTTTCTTTCGTTGATTAACCCTTGGACGCAGAGTCGCCAAATTAAACCTTCTACGGCGTTACTCTCCCACGCTTCCGCCACGCCCCGATCACGTGGCACGTTGTTCCGTCTTTACTCCTTCTATACTATTCTTTCAGTATTAATCATGAAACATGGTGCGTAGTTATTCACTCGTACCACATTCGAACGGTTAGCAATTTATGAAACACAAAGAGTCTTATGCTAGTGTTACGAGCCGAGGGTCACAGATTTGGGTCGAGGTAGGAAAGATACACGTAGAACTAGCCGATGTCTCTTTCACCATCGGGTGGGTCACCTCGTTTGGAACACGGGACTGGACTAGCTGGTGTCTCTTTCACCATCGGGTCGGCACTGTAGGGGTGCACGAGGACTAGCTATACATATCATTCCCCGTAGATTTTTTCACGCTGATTTCAAATCTGGTGTCAAAATTTGTCTACGACCTCAGGATTTTGCAAAATCGATTTCTTGCATCAGTATGAAACTTTAAAGTTACACGGGAGCTGTAATGGATTAAAAGATAATGGTATATAACAGAGAGATTGTTCTTCTTTGATTTACCTCGCAACAGTCTGTCAACTTATAATTTGTTAGCACTGTTCACATATTAACGCGTACAGTTTTACAAAGGTTCATTGCTAACGTTAAATTTCATTTCTGCATTTAATGAAAGAGACGAATGTTGTTTAAAACCTCGTTTTCGATTTCACATTTGCGTGTATCGTATTTAATAAGTCGAGGACACATCGACGTTGTGACAGGTGAATTGTATTTAGCAAAGCGAGCGTTTTGAAATTTATTTCGAGAGAGTGAAACACAATTCGGCGTTGCATGAACGATTGGTAGATCGATACCAGCGATAAAACAAGCTTCCCTATGATAACAAAAGAGATATTTCGTGGTGGATGAAAAGAATTTCGACAAATATCGCAGCGAGCTCGTTCCGCCCGTTCGATTTACTAGTATTTACACAAATAATCGGCGATGGTTACATGGCACGATAAAAATGTCCAGTTAAATAAACGATATTGTAAGCACGAATCTTTGTTATTTGATTAATTGAACCGTTCAATTGGATGATGCAAGATTAACTGGATAATCGGTTGCGCCGGTGGTGTGCAATTAAATAACGGGAATGAATTTCGTTGCCTGTTATAAAACAATTCTTTCGGCCAGATTTTCGCTCTCGCTTTTATGTACACATTTTTTGTGCATTTTGTTATTATGATTCTTTAAACAGTTATTTACCGTAACAGCCCAACCGTGGGGCAACCATCGGGCAAAAAGATCGGTTTCTGGCCCACTGTGCGACGACGTGCCGAAACGAAGTTACCATAATTTTCTGGAGATTACGACTTTTTGATATTACTGATAGCTGTTTTCAAATTCTAGAAAATAAACAGTAACGCCTATAGGAACTGTGTCACAACTAACGATCTGATCTCGCGTAATGAGTTTCGAAACACTTTTTAGAGTCAGTACAGGCTCACGGACACGTTGTCTCTGAATGGTTGATCTGTATCAAGAGGACATTTTCAGTTACATAAATTTGTCTGTATTCATGAAAAAAATTCGGACTCTCTGACCAACATAGCTGGCTGATCTCTTCGAAAAAATAAGGCAAATCGTACACTTCGGAATAGGTAGAAATTCGCTGAGCTGAAATGCGCAGCACAAAATGAGCAAGGATCCTGTTATGCGCAGGGGTTAAGAACCCGCTTTCATCTCCGGGTAGGAGGGAGCGATTTCGAAATCAGGGAAAAATAACGGTCGACAAGCTGGAAGCCAACCATGATCCTTGACGTGGTTGAAAACAAATCCGTTAAAGGAGCCCGATATACATTCGCAGCGCGCGGCGCGTTTATCAAGCGACAGAGAACACTTTCAGGCATGAAAGGGTATTAAACATTCCGGGATGGTCCGAGCAATCGCGATTCGGCTAGCTCGTGAGAGCCGGGCTGATCTAGGTCGGTACGTTTCAGAGGTAATGATTAATACGATCCTCGTAATCGAGTGGCGGTCAGCAATCCGCACGGATGGACAGAGCTGTTGACGGTACAATGCGATCGAATGCATTCGCTGAGGCTCAACGAGGAATGAGAGGGCGATCGGCAGGATGGTAATATAGGACGTGTAACCAGGAGAGGGTTGCGACGGATCATGCCAGCCGGAGGACGTACATATCGTATTCGACGGAATTACGCAACGCGGTGCTCTCTGATTGGCTCTAATGGGCAACGCTGCAAATGGCTCGACGTCGTTATGGTTAGCTGAAACGAGTCCATTGTTGTTCCTGTGATACAATGCCTAGGGCCGCGTTACTCGGTACTTAACACTAACGGTTCCCGGGAAAAGATGACCGACGATTCTCAGACACAGGGGCTAAGGGAGTGGTCGTCTTAGTTCGGCCAAGTTTTGCCGGTCGCTAAGCTTCTAATCATATCTGTTAAAACCGCCACACACTTTTACTTGTGTAATCATGAATAAATAATACAGTGGTATAAAACCATAATAAAACAGTGGATAAAAACATACTTGTAAGATTAGAAAACACTGCAAGGTAGGAAGTTACGTCCGAAATGTCAGCTGTAAAAAATAAGGTTGGTAATAACAAATGGAAGCAATGTCATTTCATCACGAAAAAAGAAATGACTTTCCGAATGACCCAATAGTTATCAGTAGACTGCGGATCTTTATGCAAAATAAAAATTTTCTTCGTCGATTACAAGACTCAGGAACCGTACAAAAATGTCTTCGTGTCTTTAACAATTTTAACAAATTGAAGATAACATATGGACCTTGTTAAATCGTCGTAATGTTTTGACTGTTTTAAACTACATCCACCCAATTTTGCGATAAATGCATAAAATCCGCAGTCTAGTTATCAGCAAGGGGCTAAACTCGAATCGATGGAAAACTGAGTTGTCGGCAGATTTTTGTCCAAAAAGATCGGTTTCTGGCCCCACTGTGCGTCAGTCGAAGCTAAGATTTCGGTTAGTAAAGAGCTTTCTCCTGCGCCGTGAAATAAAGAATTGTTTTATTTCAAAAGTACCAGTGTACATTCATTAACACCCATCTATATATATAAAAGCGAAGTCCTGACTCACCTATCAACGCCCAGGCTAAACCCTTGGACTTAGAAAGCTGAAATTTTGCACAGAGGTTTCCCTTATGATCTATACAAGGGATAAGAAAGGATATTTCGAAATTCAATCCCCAAGGGGGTGAAAAGGGGTTGCAACGTTTGTATGAGGAATATTTTGTTCGTGGTCGGATTTACTTCGTACTTGGTCTTAATGCTCTTTGATATAATTAATCAAACACCTATTTCGGCATTTTAAAAAATTCAACCCCTAAGGGGGTGAAAAGGGGTTGCAACGTTTGTATGAGGAATATTTTGTTCGTGGTCGGATTTACTTCATACTTGGTCTTAATGCTCTTTGATATAATTAATCAAACACCTATTTCGGCATTTTAAAAAATTCAACCCCTAAGGGGGTGAAAAGGGGTTGCAACGTTTGTATGAGGAATATTTTGTTCGTGGTCGGATTTACTTCATACTTGGTCTTAATGCTCTTTGATATAATTAATCAAACACCTATTTCGGCATTTTAAAAAATTGATCCCCTAAGGGGGTGAAAAGGGGTTTTGAAATCTAAGATTGCGGCATGACATAAAATTAAAACTCTATAGGGGTGAATGGGGGGTTAAAAGGTTTTATATGGAGAAACAATATCAATTTCCGAGGGCATTAAACGGTTTTCTGTGCGAGTGAAGCCGCGGGCAAAAGCTAGTATCCAATATACACCTTCAGTTATCGCAGTGAGAGTCTTCATTGCGAAGAAAAATGTAACATGAAGTAGGAATTTCAGAATGAAATTGTAAAACCAGTCAGTTTGACTAGCGTGGTGTAGATCCAGTGTTAATACTGAAGGAATATTATAGAAGGGGTAGGATAAAAGCCGCTAAAGCTTTCTTTCGGTCGCGTACCTCAAACACAAATTAATCGTGCGATTCGTGTACGCGCTCGGAAGCCGAGTGTACACGAGTTCGGCAGGGTTCCGCGAATCATGAATAATCTAACAGCGATCCTGATCTGCAATGCAATATAAAATAGATTTCATGGACACCGGCTGCAAACGCGTGGGCCGCCACCCCCGTGTGTTGATCGAACGCCATGCACGATCATCGGTTCAGCTTGATTAAATAAAGAGAGAACGCGGAGCTGTTGAGCGATATCGACTAGTTATTGAACACCGTATAATCGAAATCATGGGTTAAGATAGACTAGACGGAATAATCAATGAAATCATAAACAAACTCTGCGACTGTATAAACCAGATGAAACAGAACCTTAAACTACGTCCACGCTGAAGCAACAACGAGCAACTTTTCGTTGATGCTTCATGTACCTTGAAGAAGTCGCTGCTTTTAACGAATAAAAGACGAACAAGAAGACAACAAGAGTGGAGACACGACATTACATGTAAATTAAATGTGTAACTAAAACAATACGTTCTACAGGGTGTCCGAAAAATGTTGCACTTCCTTGAAAGGGGCGATTCCTGGAGTTAGTTGAAGTAACTTGTTCCTTTGTGAAAATGTTCTGCGAGGTTTTTGCTCAGGAGTTATTAACGGAAAACAAGGACCAATCAGAAGTCGCCCTCTGATCGATTCGTGTTTGTCAACCCTACTTTTTCAACCTAAAAATTCGTCATTAAGGGGGTAGTTGCAAGGGAAATTCAATGACCCCAGTTAGTTCCCATTTTCTTCTTTCGAATGATTCTAAAAATTCTGAAAAAGATCTGACACTTTTCAGACAACAAGGCAAAACACATACATATCAGAGCGCGGCTACAGCAAACGGATTCCAGTTCGACCAATGACAACGCCACGCTCAACGGTATCTGTCGACCAGCCGGAATCCGTCTGCTGCAGCTGCGCTCTGATTGGTCCGTGTTTTTCGTTAATAACCCCTGAACAAAACCTCGCAGAACATTTTCGCAAAGGAAAAAATTACTTGAAATGGCCTCCAGAATTGCCCCATTCAAGGAAGTGCAACATTTTTTAAACACCCAGAATATACGCTTCGAATCAGTTGTTGCGTAAATATATGAAGAAAACAAGACGATGTCGAAAGGGAATACGGAACGTGAGCAAATCTCTTTTATTCAATCGAAAAGTACTCTATACACTGCTCCAGAGATCAGAGAGGAAGTAGTAGAATTATTTCGGTTCATAGTTCGTTGATCGTAGACTTACCTGTGGCCATTTCGCGAAGCCAAATGCAGCGGAGTATGAGGAAAAATCACTGACGAGGAAGAGTTCCGAAGAGGCACGATCAGCTCCGGATACGTGCTAACGAGTAATTGCACGGTTTCCAGTCTACAAAAGATAATTAACGTTACTGGGGGAGTGTAGAGCCAATTAGCAATCGTCATCGATCGAATTATACGGATAGTATTAAGTAGTAACTAACAAGGCGAGAGTTTCATTGTTTTCGACCGTTTGTCGCGCAAACAGAGACAAAAATCTGAACAAAGTTTCAATTTCAATTTTTAAAACGGGGAGAGGGGGAGGAGCGAAAATGGCACGTGCAATTTACCTGCCATATTGTGCGGCGAGATCGAGTGCAGATTCTCCCCGGCTGTTGCGGATACTGGGGTCGCATCCGTATTGCAACAGCTGTGCCACCACTTCCGTGTGCCCATACTGTGCTGCACAGTGCAACGCTGTCTCGTTGTCCTTCGTCTGCGATCATACAAAGCCGGTATTCCGAGTTAACAAATTACTTGCTCTCGACTCACAGCATTGGCAACTGTCGAATTAAACTGAAAATACACCTTCGGGCCACGCAAATTCATTAACCCGATCGAATCATTGTTCAATCGGAAAACACAAACTGTGTTCCATAATCTTAAACATTCGTTTTTATTATACATACTACCGCTGGACAAAATTATTCGATCTAACAAATCAAACGCGTCTGACATAGTCCAATTTTTTAATAAGTAAATACAATATATATTTTAAGAAATTTTTAGTTCTTACTATTAATTTTCATCAGGAACACACGCTGCGACTGTTGATGCTCATTTCTACTTACAATTAGACTAGTTATAAATGTTCAATCTGTGCAAATCTGAGACTAATTCCTTTCGCACCATGATCACAAACCTTTATCGAATATAATGATACCGGAAAGAGCACGGGATATTACTCAATAGTATAACAAAATCGACAATCAAGTTTTATAATCGTAAAAAAATTTACTGAATATGATTGAATACGTTCAAATATTAATAACTATAATAATTTAGATGATAACACAAAATGAAATCTATGCGAAAGTGCTGTGTATACCTGCTTGAAGAGCTTCTGCAATACACAAGAATTTACACAATTTCCTTAAAACACTTAAAAATCGCTAACGAATGAATGCTGTTTCAGAAACTGTTTAACAACAAATACAAAAGAAATAAAAAACAATACTAACTGTATTTATAAATAAAAAACCAATACTGAAGCTTTATTTTTCAGATCTTTAACTATAACGTCATACAGCAAAATTTTACGGCTAACGCAAAATTTTGAAATCGACTTTTTTCCGACTGTTCGGACCAAGAACCCCACTGTATGTATAGCGCAGCGATGAACGCATATTAGTAGACTGCGGATTTGATGCATTTATTATAAAAATGTAAAGAAGATTAGGGGCGAAGAGAATTTAGAAACGCCAGTGTATTAATTTCAACTTTCTAAAATTATTAAAGAAGGAAAGAACATCTTCGTTGACGTGTGTGTTTTATAAAATTGATGCAGAAAATTTTTATTTTGCATAAACATCCGCAGTCTACATATTAGTTAATAATGGTGTCTGTATTTTTTTTAATTAAAGAAGAAAAGAAAAGGCATAAATTCACTGACCGTAAGATTCACTTTGGGTACCGAAGGTCCTTGGGTAAGAATTAACCGCACGATTTCAGCGTCGCCTGCCCAAGCTGCCAAATGAAGCGGCGAAGAGCCTTTAGCGTCGACGACGTTAGTGGAAGCCTCATATTGGAGCAATAACTTTACCACCTCCCTGAGGATAAAAGCGTTTCCTCGAATTACCGCCAGAATGTGGTTGACATCGATTAATAGGCGATCGAAGGGAATATTAATGAGAGCCGCGACGAGCCTCGACGCGGTCATCGAGTTCTACGGGGAACTATCGCGTTTCATAAAGTAAGAATGATTAAGTAAATGGATTTGAATGAAGACAGGGACACTTCGATCGGAACCGAATCGAGACGTACTTGTGACCATTCAACGCTGCGTGGTGAAGGGCGGAGTATCCACTGGCGTCTTGCACGTTAGCCCCCGGACCCCGCCGTAAGCTGCAAAAGAAAGTAAAATATCGTTATAATCACACAAACGAATTATTTTAGTAGCAACTCTTAATTGAGTTTTTCGGTAAACAGATTTCCGCCAACCTTATTACTAGACAGTGGATGATATTTATGCAAAATAGAAATTTCCTACCTGAATTGCAACACAATCTGGAGAGCAATTATTGTTTGTCTTAATATGTTTAATAAGTTGAAAATAATATATACGCCAGTGTGTTTTAAAATTCTTCTAATGTTCTCCCTGTTTTAAATTACATCTACTAATTTTTTTTGTCATAAATGCATCAAATCCGCTGTCCACTTATTACTTTTCATGGAGACTAGGCTCGAAAGAAACAATTCGACTTTGAACTACCCACGATTACGCAAAAACTGTTACATTTACAACAGACATTTTTATGCCAACGTGTTATGTACCTAGTTATCTGACATTGTTTCACAAGGTATTTTTGATTATAGCAAGTAATATTTCAGTTATTAACAAAAAACAGAGAGACTGGACAAAGTGTTACAAAATGCGAAAATGTTATTTCTTTTTCTAGACTTGTTGTTGCATGTAATAGGTTAGGTTATGTTAGTAGGTTAGGTTCTACTTTTTTGTAGAGAATACGAAGCTTCATCGATTGGTGCAAGAAAAAACATACGATCCCATTTTAAAAAATGCTGATGACCTCCATATTTCTTCTACGCGTTCACCTCAGTATGCATCTCTCGAAACCATTTAACCTTACATAAACATTCTTCGCTACGAATAATAATCAACCACCCTGTGTGTGAAAACCACCCTATAGACTACAAAGAAGTTACCCGCCACATCGCATCGGCCGACCAAGAAATAAGAAACGGCTTAAAAGGGTAAATAACAGAACTCTCGAACATGCCAGCAGAGGACTATTTTACGAAACGTTCGAACCGACCCGATTGCAGGGTCGTCGGTAAAGATCGTGTAGGGCCAGCAGCGGTGGAGGCCCATTTCCGCAATTAGGAATTCATGTTTACCACTGGTAACAAATAGCCGACAGCTATGTATTGGCTCGTGGAGGCAAAGAATCGCGAGCAACGCGCAGCATCGGTGCCGCGCAGACGATTCGGTCGCACAATGGGCTCCGCGGACAGGAACAGGGAACAGGTTCACTAATGAAGCTTCCTGCATCCAACACGTGTTCTAATTACGCGCCTTTGTCGCGTATATGTAGAGATAAACGTTCCACGCGCATCTACCCCGGCAAAAACAATGCGTACGCGCTCCGCATGCATCTCCCTGAAGATGTTGCGCGACACCTTCCTTAGATCTAGACCACCGTTCCAGATGTCTAGACTCAAGATCAGACATGTAGAGAGAGAGAGTTCTTCAAGTGTCGGATACATAAGGTTCGTTTAAAAGAGTGGTAACCCTCCTATAACACGGTAGATAGGTCCGAGAAAATGTCGTGTTGTGTGAAACCGTATTATATTAGACCCAGAATCAGTAACAGAGAGGGGGATTATGTTCCGAAAACCTATTAAAAATAAACATTTTTTTTTAAATTCCATATAAGCAACTGGTTCATTAGATATTCATTAGATACGTAAAAATTAATATTTTTCCCTAAATAAATTTGTACAATTCAATGAGATCGTATTCTCGTTGGCGAGGCATACACAATTTGTTTGTCATATTTTTATAACCTCAGTATTTGAAAAAAACATTCTTCAACAAACATCGATTTTATTTTTTAATATTTTCTTCTGTTGTATTAGTTTAGTATGTTTACTTAGAACACATTGTTCTTCCATAAAATGCTAACACATGTTATTATTTCATGGTGAATTAGGAATAAAATAATATTAAAATAAAGTATGATCGAATAATAATCCTAATAAGGACAAGTCAAGACATGTGGGACACGGATTTCAACCCTCCGTGTGCTATTATAAAGTCATTTGTGACCCGTCACGGTAGTGGACGGAGGAGAGAGAGAGAAATTAAAGGGAATACAGTTTTACCCTCTCTCTGTCATTGCCGGTTTAGTCAGGGGAAATCGTCACACATACTAACACTTTCCAGAAATCATTTCCCTTACGTTTATAATTTTGTTGTGCTATAAAAACATTGTCAATATATTTTTATTTACTTTTATACAATTAGCGACAACTGCTAAAAACAAACTCTTTAGCAGCAAAAGATAATGGGTTCAATTAAAATAGGACATACATATATGAAGAAATTTTGCTGATTTGATAGTTAAATGATAAATGTCGAGAGAATACGCACTAAAGGCAGTGAAATTGAAGATTAATTCAACTCGTACAGTGTTTTGTGAAATTGTTTCTACAGTTCTCTGACGAGGTTCTGGGAAAAGGTGTCTGCGGATGTGCATTTGGAAATTGAGGAAACCGTAGGTGGGTTGCAAATGGAGTCGTAATTGTATCATTACCGTCGTTTGCATGTATCGTTGTGTTACCAGGAACTCGCAATTAACGCGTCAAAACAATACCGTTGAAGATACGCCTACTATAACCCCGCTAATGTTAAAATTTACATAACTTAACGAGCTGGTCAAAAATCCTGCGTCCTGTCGAATAAATCCAATTGGTCATCTCATGAACAATGTCTACCTTTTAACAACCCGCATTGCACATTTTACATTCTGCTCTTAAATTATATTAGCTTTTGCATAATGCCGCATAACACGCTTTTCACAATGACATTTTATAATGATACGTTAGATTTACGGAGCACTAAAAAAGTGCGACTATGTTACATTATTTTATAAAAATAGGAAGAACGCATTTGTTAAACGTTTTTAGCGATTTTTATAGTAATACATGCTCGAAAAGATTTTATAGAATAATTCCGCATGGATGTATTATATGTATGATATCACAGACCGCACTCCTAGGAAATTTTTGCAAATTTTCCATTCGTAAAATTTTTATTTCCGTTTTTGTAAGTCTGGGGTGCAATTGCGCCTCATACACAGAGAAAAGGTTCATACTCACAATGGTGAATGTATACATAGACCTCGATTAACAGGCTTGATCGGGAGACAAATAGCCCAAAAAGGCACATACAAATCGAATTGAGTAACCTCCACCTTTTTCGAAGTCGGTTAAAAAAGAGAGAGGTCGATTCTTTTTAGACCTAACCCCGTTAAGTCTACGTTGTTCGAGGGAGAACTGTAATCATATCAGAGAATTCTTTTGTTCGGAACATGGTCGGCAAATTTTCTCTATTGTTTAACACGATGCTCAGGAATTTCGCGCGAATCGTTGTAGAATATCGGTATAGTAACGAATCGTGCATCGTTTCTCCTAACTGTATTTGTCGGGAGCCATATTTTTGTCTCTATCAGATATCGTAGTCTGCTCGAACGGCCTTTACATCGTACAGAATTAAATTGTGATCGCGCATGGACCATTTTTATACGTTCGCTCCTGGAATTTTTATTCTACCGTAGACGGGCGTTTGTACGGACGGTGCGTCGCTTTGACAAACACAGGGATTTCCAAACGTTTGTCCACAACCAACAATTTTCAGCGGACGCTTGTGTCCCAGGTAAATATCATTCGCTAAAAAGTGTTATTGAATATTGTTTACGATTGTACAACACTTTCGAGAACAACGCCGGCGCGGCGCGAAGGGAGCTCTCGCATCACAGTGAATTGTATGATTAACAACTGATTGTACACTTAAATTGTTCCCGTGTAACGTCGACCGCTATTCGGATTCCAGATCAAAAGCGGTGGAACGTCCGCGAACAATCATCAATCTAATAAACCATTACCAACGAGCAATATCGCTCCCGTATGACACAGCAAGCCTGAATCCTGTTCGCGCACCGCGGTACAGGCGGAAAATGCGATATTAATAAGGCCGATGCGTCGGAACGTTTCTAATATCGTGTGCGAGAGTAACGCGTGTGACGGTCCGAAGGACGAAGGCAAACATACGTACATACATACCTACATATTTTTACGTCTCAGTCTTCATATGGCGGATACGAGAACTGAGCAAATACTGAACCTTCGAGCGTCGGTTATGATGTGTGTATTAATCGAGCAAACTAAATATTGCCATCTCCTACGCGCCGTTTTCTCGCTGGCTCGCGGTCCAACGTCACCGAATTGCGAAAATAGTGTCCTTTTTTGCAGCCCATCCAATCCATTAATTTATCTTTCGGAATGAGTCTTTTGCGGGCTGCTACTCTTCACTTTTAAAAAGACTTTTCCAATTTTTACCACTTATTGCCCCTCGTTTTTTCATCTATGAGCCGTTAATTATGAAAACGGGGCACCTCTACTTTTCAAAAAAATTCGTTTTTTCAAAGACAACAAACTGTATTCTGCGATATACATATAATATAAACGTGATACTCTGAAAACTTCAATGTAAAATCGGAAATTTTATGCTTCCGGATTTTCTGAAAAATCGATTCTGCAACCAAAAATTCTGAAATAATCCACTGTCATGTGTGCTATTTAGGTAGAATGTTCATACATTTTTCGTAATATTTTGTTGAGCAGAACAGAAGAAATAGAGCATAATTCATGAAACCTGCTCACCCTATAACTACCCCTATGTATATGTATTCTTCTATTTAGATTTTCTTTGGGATGATTTGACCAAAAATCAATTTGGTTTGGGAGCACTTTTCAGCATCTTCTCCGGCTATACCCTTCCATTAAAACTGGCATGTTACACTTGGGTAATGTCCCTTGTAAGTAGAGTCGAGCTGGCAACTTCAAAAGAAAAGAATTGGGGATAGAGAAAGAAACATCGTCATCTTATACCGAAAGAAAGCTGTACCACATCATTCAAAAATTACCCGGGCGTACGTTACGTCCTTTTCAGTCGTAAAAACAATATTCTATTATCCCAACTATACACATAGTGGCAAGAGAAGATCTCACCCTACCGGAGTACGGATCAAGTTGGCGTATCAAAATATCCGGAAGTTATCGTCGATAGTGTACGGCTGGTTCTGAACAATTTCGCGCGAAATCCCATACGGCACGGGAAAACAGAAAACTCCGAGATTTCGCCTCGTTAACGGAAAGCGTTCTGAATCGGCGTTGGCGTCGGTTCCGGCATCAAAGCGGTGCATTCAGTTTACGCAAAACAATTACGCGAACCGAAGGCCTTTCTCTGCGGAGCGGTGTAGATCAAAGGGCCGGCGGCGGGCCGTCGTCGTCATTAAGCAACGATGTCATTAAGCTTTCAGATACCGGCACTTTAAATGATCGGGCCACGGTAACGGGACGCGTGCAACCGCGGGAGGGGGAGAGAGAGAGAGATTATTCAAGCCTCGGGACCCGCCGCAACCGTCGCCACCGCCGTCACCGCGGCTCTTACGACTCTCAAGGAACCTCTAATCCATTGTAACTAAAGATCAAAAACGGAGAGAAACTGTCGATTTTACGTAGGCAAACTGTGGCCCCCGACGCGCTCGACGAGTCAAGTGAAGGGGTGGCTCCCGAGTCTGGAAGGGGTCGGGCAAGAAAGAGAAACGAACACTCGAGGTTTCCGCGGAGTGCCCCCCCGCTACGCTTGGAAGTTTGAGGAGCTTTTGGCCGGAAGAAGAATAGGAAAGAGCTGGCACGGCGAGGAGAACGGCACGTGTCGGATTTCCCTCATTCTCTTTGCATGTTTCGCTCGCGCCGCGACGCTTGTCGTTGTCGTCGTCGTCCCTCCGCGTCCCGTTAACTATCCTCCCGCGCGTCGCTCTTTACCGGCTGAGTCGCGGCTTGTATTTGTTTTCTGCGCCCTAACACCGGGTCGACGCGGCGCGGCGCAGCGCGGCGGTAATAGCCGGCTCTCTTCGAGTCATCGACACACAGATGCCCCCCGTGCGTCCACTGCCATAAGTTCGGCTCTGGGACAAGGATCGTAGCTACACACATCCGAATACAAATTCAACACCGTGTAACGTCTACACACACGCGAGAAAGCACATCGGAATGGCCACAGTTCGCCCCCGCTTGCCCCCCAACCAGTAGGCCAGTTGGGGGGACGTTTGACTCTTCCTCTCTTTCGTCCTCCGACCCTCGAGCGTCTCTCTCCACTCCCGGCAACTTTCGGTATGTCTTTCTCCGTCGTGTCGGTCGCGCCGCCCAGACCGTACCTCGTCCGCTCCATTCATCGAGTTTATCCGCTTGCCCAAGTTCCTTAATTAAACCCTGAAGATTGTCTGCAAAAAGGACATCGCCCAGTGCCCCTCGACGTCTACGAACATTACCGGATCGAGGGGACATGAAAGATACAGAGGACAGAACTAGCGCGGCGCGTGGGGGAGGGGGGCACCGTTACGCCGGCGACGAAAGGGGGCCGAATGAAAGCACCGCCGCCGTCTGTCAGGCATCTATAATGGCAATTTCTTGCAGGCTTTAATCAAGACGCCGAACGATCAATGTAGCGAACGGCCGCACGCCGCCGCCGCAGGGATAATTGCGCCCGTTGTTTTTGCCGCCCACGCGGAAACTGAGAGAGCACCGCTACGCCGATTGTGACCCGTGAGAAACGCTCGCGCGTGGACCTACTCCAGTTCGTGGAACCGACCGACGCGGAATAGTGTCGCATTAACGATACCTAATGGGGCTTAAGTAGACCGTGTGTTCGGATACGATGATGCGCGGCGTAATAGAGTATTGGGGCGAAGTCGCACGAAACGATTGTTGACGTCGATCGCCGGCATCGCGCGCGTTCAACATATTGTCGAGTACTTTATTGCACGCTATTGTTTTTTTTTAACCGTTTGAGTGCAAAGTTTCGATCCTGTAGGATCAATGGTTCAGGAGTTATGCTTGCTTAAAGTTGAGCAATCTGCAGTGTTTTTGACAGGTTGTAGTGATGATCGCGAGCCACTTACCAAACAGAACGGATTTAGGGGTTCTTGGGTCGTAGAATCTTTTATACATATGTATACCTCATATACCCCGTATCGGATGACGCGGCATGTTTACACTTAAAGGTCTTTGCACACTACACCGTCACGGCAGGTAACGGCAACGGACCGCTAGGCCGTTTTGGGTCTCTCCTCTGTATTTCAATGGGGATGCGGACAATAGGCCGCATCGCCGCAGCAGGTAGACGGGATAGAGAGGCAACGTATCGGGACGGGAAAAAGTGCGCACACGATATCGGCAAGCGCCGACAGTTCACTTTCTTCTATATAGTTTCCATGGAGGTGCGCGCACTAGACTGGCACCGACACGACGCGCAACGTCTTGGCAAAAGGGACATTCTCGGCGAGAATGTTTTGCCGGCCGCTCGATGTGGTGTTCGAACGGAAAACGACTAAACGAATAAAATGAAGATCGCAAACAATAGAATTGGTTCGTTGATTTCGTATATTTGTCAATTCATGACAATTTTAGTTATACTATAGTTAGTTATTTAAAGTTTTAAATATTTATAAAAGAAATTTTACTCGCATAACATAAAAATACTGCCAATTTTGCGATGATTGTTATCTAGACGCCATAAACAATAGTCTCTTTTTAATTTGATAAAAAAATCATTTATAAAAAGTTCATATTTTATCACAAGGAATGCAGTAATCGTTGGATTTCACAAAAGTTATTCGGGAAATCTAGTTAATTGAAAATATTAAATTTGCATTTATCGATGATAGACATTATCATTGATTGATAAATATCCATTATAACGGACAACAATTCTTTTTGGTCATATGGAACCGCTATCGATGATGGAAATAATTTTTGGCTATTAGTATTAGTAATCATTGTCGAGGACAGAAATTTTATTGGGCTACTAATTACACTAGTTTACAAAATGAAATTGATTTCATGTACATTTAGGAGAGTACACGGTGGGAGATTTCACCAATAAATTAAGACCATTGAGCGATGCTATCAAGGGTTTTACATATCGTTCCTCGCGAGAGAAACGGATCCCAAAACCAACCGAAGACAGAGCAAGAGCCAAAACTATTACTAAAATATTCTAAAGAATAAAGAGAGTTGGGTTCTTTCGTATGTTTTTTGCAATCAAAAATGTGTTGTTTTATTCAAAACGAAATAAGTTTTCGCTGTAGCAGTGGCATCAACGTGAGAACAAAAGAAACCATTGCCGGCATGGCCACTTGTCGAAAAATGAATATATTCAGAAAATGTGGGATTTGGATTTATTCACTCAATCGCTAATAACTGTATCATTTTTCGGCCGATTTACTTCTGGTTGGTGTTATTTTTTACTTTACGTATATATATAAAGAGAAAGCGGACGTTTTTGTCGGTTTCTATTGCCACAGAATAAGCTTAAAAATTTAATTTTTTTTAAAATCTGGACTATTTTCATCAATATCTTTTGAACCGCTTAACCAATTAAAGATGCCACTATACATATTTACTCATCATTTCAATGTCTTTCATTTGGTACCAAGAACGACCAAATCGGACACATCTAGCTCCAGGTATGGTTTTTAAAGTGAAAAGGAGTGAACAAATTGAAAAAATCAAAATATCTTAAAAGCTGTTCCGTAAAAAGAATGTTCACCTTTATTTTCGAATTCAGCAGGAGAAAATCCATAGGAAAAGTTACCTCTCATCAAATGTACATAAAATCAATTTCATTTTGTAAACTAGTGTTATGCGAGAGTCAGAATAGATCCAAGTCAAGATCCTGTTTGTGGATATATCCGAAATGGCACATTGATATGGAAAAGAAAAGAAACGACTCGCGCGAGCTTCGAAAATTTTCTTTTCATCCCTCTAATAAAATCGTAGTCGTTACAGTAAAATAAGAAGCGATTGCGTAGGCAGTGCCAATGCTGGCCACTCGAAAGTAACTGCGCCCAAACCCCGGTAATCCGCAATAACCAAATCACTACAGCGTGTCTTTACAATACAGTCATAGAGCAATAAAAACTCGACCGTACGCCCCAACATTATTACTATTGTCGGACTTGCACCCGGACCGTCTACCTGCGTATAGTGAACTGGTGCCCTACCGTCGAACCTACAGAGGTGTCTTGGCAAAATATCTTCGCTCGACACGAGTTGCCGCCAGCGCAGTGGTGTTCACCACTAGAACGGTCTGGATAAGGTCGTTCGATGGGTTACGCTACGGCCAGTTACGGCGCGGCGAACGCCCGCGCCAGTGGTGAGCGCCACTGAAAGTGTCGTTCAGTGACGTTGCGGTGCCGATCAGTAGTGTACGGAAAAGACCACCACCGCGGTGCCTTTTTGACCGCGCGGTCCGTTGCCGTTACCTGCCGTGACGGTATAGTGTGCAAAGACCTAAAGACCACCACCGCGGTGCCTTTTTGACCGCGCGGTCCGTTGCCGTTACCTGCCGTGACGGTATAGTGTGCAAAGACCTTTACACTGCTCGGCGACCGAGGCGGCTCGAGCTTCCTGATCCCTCACGGGGTATGCCCCGCAGTGTAGGAGATATTCGTTTTTCATAGATTCTACTACACAGGGGTGGCCAACCTTCTGCATACCATGCGTAAATTTTTTCACGAAGGAGTTCAGATGCGCCATACAACTCGAGCACTTTTTCTACCTTCTTACGTTCATTGTTGCGGTTGGAAAATAGAAATAGGGATAGGATCTGCTTCCGTGAGGGGAGGAAAAAGAGATAACTCAATCGCGCAACTAAATTAATTAACTTCAGCCAGTTGAAAAGACACACGTTCATTGGAGCACCAATCTAATACAATAGTGAGAAATGATCTTTTGGACGAGAGGGCGATCGCTGTCATGAACACTCTAATTCCTATCCTATAATCGTAAACTGTCAAAAATTGCGACGAATTGATGAGTAAGAAGGCTGTATAAATTCAACTGAGAGCTCTCAGGTGTTGAAAATATGAAGATGGATTCATTTATGGCGCCTACTTCAAAAGAATAAATAGAGGCGCAAGGATTCAATGCGCCACTTGTAATCATTCAATGCGCCACAGGTTGGCCACACCCCTGTTCTACTACTTGCGTTTTCTTAGATCAAGGCTTTACTGTAATACTTTTCGCGTAGCTTTTAATATTCTATCGAAATTCAAGACATAGTTTCAGACATCCAATTTAAAGAAAACTGAAGGTGACCTTTGCATCACAATAAAAGATAAGAAGAATAAAAAATGAATTATACTACGCAACATATTTATTTGAAATGCTTTACGCATCTAGTAGTTGACGCATAATGCACTTGAACTTGACGAAAGTTTTATTACTCGACAGCGTATCTTTATGCAAAATAAAAACTTTCAATAAACTGGAGTGAAATGGAAATTTATTTTCTTTCTTAATATGTATGTATGTTTAATAGGTTGAAGATAATATAATAGTATTTTTAAATTCTTCTAATGCTTTTACCATTTTTAGTTACATCTACTCATTTTCGTCATAAATGCAAAAAATCCGCTGTCTAGTTATCACATACTCACGCTGAGCAATTTAACAACAGAAACTGTTTTCCCGGTTGTAATGTAACCAGCCAACTCGAATTACACAGTGTTGAACTCGAGCGAAAGCAAACGCTTGGTATGCCATGTTTTTGCAGGAGACATGTTTTGTATATTGAAATATTTTTACGATCATGGGAAATACCAAGAGAGTGTATCGCACAAAAAAGATTGCAGAGCGATTCGCGTGAAAGACGGCTAAAAAAAGCTCGGGGAAACGTTTCAATGAGGACGGAAAGAGGAAGAAGAGCTTGATACCAACATTGAGGCAAGGTTGTGTGGCGTAAGCATGTATTGAAGACTGAACGTGAATAAGACGTACTCCCAGTTTTTGCATACATGAAATATCATTAAGCAAAACTTTAGACACGCTTCTCCCTATTTAACGTGAAGTTTCTTTATATTGCAAGGTTCTTAAAAATGCTATTTCAAATTGCTATAAACGTACTTATACGTAACTGGGTTTTAGTAGTTTGTGTAGCAGATGCTACACACCATTTCCACGAGATCAAAGTTTTCTGTTTGAATCAATATAATATTCGCGAACTAATAAAAAATGACCGTTTCCAACAACGAGAATGAAATGCCGAAAACAATAACAGCAGCGTTTAGAGTGAAATATCCAGGAGAACCCCGAGTCATTGAATTACGAAGTTTTCCCCAGCACTCGAGGTCGGAGGAGCAATAAAATAAAATGTCGAGGGATAAGGGAGAACTTCTATCCCAGCCCTTTCCGGTTCTGCGGATGTGAGTGCTCGGTACGAACGCACCCTTACGCCGCGCCGGTGGCGGATAGAGTAGGCGAACTGGGTAGAGGGTGGCTGATAGTGAAACAAAGAAAGGTAGAAAAATGAGAAGGGAGACGGACGGATTCGAAATAGACAGTGGAGAAGGAGAAGGTTCAAATTGGAACGGGAGGGGAGAGGCTGGCGAAAAAAAAGAAGCGTAGAGCAACAAAGATGAAACACGAAATTAATAAAATGTAAGATGTAAAGATGTAAAACGAAATTATAAAGAAAGGAATGGTTATGTGGCCGTCTTATAATTTTCGACATTAGCATTTTCGAATAAACAAAATAATTTGTTGTATTAATTTACTGTACACACACATTTTTGTTTTTCATTTACATTTTTCGTAGAAGGTCCGAAAATGATTGATTTTCATAACATTAAATTCAATGAAACTGTTTTCTCTTTACTCTCGCCTTTTATCACACACAACCTCATTCGTTTGCCTACATTTTACACAAAAATTCGGAGCAATTTAAATTATGAATAAGAGTTTTAGGAAGGAACATAAAACTGTGGGAGCGGGCAAGTTACCACCCCTTTCTGTAACGAAAGCATGGAGAGGAAAGCAATATAGATACATATAATAGTAATAAATGGAGGTAGAAAACTCAACGGACGAGAAAAGATGATGAAACAAGCAACCGGGGGAAGTAGATTGCGAGACGAACAAAGTGTTCTAGAAAGAATAATAGGGGAGCGAGAAAGAGCACGACCCGTGCTGATATCGGAAAAGGTCCTTCCTCCCGCAAACACCTTTTCCAAAAGATGATACAGGGGTTGTCTCGAAGGGATGACCGCCCATTGGTCCGTCTAGCACTGACCGAAGCGCGACGCGGCGTTCTTGTTATGGCAGAATGCCTCGGTGTCGGCTAATCATCCCCTCGTGGATCGTTTAACGCATCAATTCCTTCTTCCCGAGCAGCGGAGGACGAATACGGCGTTACAACGAAATCGGTAGAGTGTAATTGACTTGTTGCGGGAGCCTGTAATGCTTCGATTTAGCACTATCTCATGAACGAGACAAAACTGATTTGATTGCCACGGAAGCGGAGAAAAAGGGGTCAGTATAGACACTGCGGAGAAAAAGGGGTCAGTATAGACACTGCGCAGATATGAAGCGCGCGCACTTTCCATCTCCTGCGATTAATCCGGTTGAGGGTGAATTAAGACTGTGATGTCCAAACTAATTGCAATTTCTGGAGCTTGGGCACTTTCCCAGTTCTTTCCCGAGCCACGAACGGACGACTGTTGCGCGTAAAGGGGCATTCTATGTATAGTCCTCGAGGCCGTTTCTGCACGAATATTTCGGAATTTTTTTCAGATAAACTATCGAACTTTCTGCATTGGAATTATGCATATACATTAATTGATATTTAAAGGGTGTGTGTGTGAGTATGTTTTGAGAAACATCTATCAACGGTTGTTACTTACTATTTTTGCGTAGGTTACTGTAAACCGATCGATTTTCTTCTGTCTGTGTTGCAAGATGTATTTCTTTAAAATATAATATTATAGATAAAACATAATTTGTTGATTTAAAGTGTGAAGCAAAAACGGGTGAAATGTTATCCTCGGATCTTGTATGCAACTATTTTTGAGGAGTGTATGAGGGTTAAAATAGCGATATTAATAACACTAGTAAGGAAATTAAGAAACAGGGATGTCCAAAATTAGTAATGACATGAAAAATTCATTTTTACCAGTCGTTAAATCTTTTTGTCTCGGAGTATACTGATTTAGCACTCCAAATTAATCCTTTGTAGATCATATTCACTTTTCCGCAACTCGAAATTAACTCTTTTACAAATCACATTCGCCTTTTCACAGATCAAATTCACCTTTTTGTAAATCATGTTCACGCGTTTGCAACTCAGGATATTCTAAAAGCAACTTTAACAAAGAATATCCGATGCAAATATATTGTAATAATACTTAAATATAAAATAACATAAAAAACATTTATTCATATATGTATACATATACATAAATTCATTCAAAATGGTTCTTTTCTTTGTAGTAGAACCGTATGTAGTAGATACTTATTCGTCTAATCATTATTGGCAATCTGTAGTAGTAATGGTTAATAACATTCACTACATAAATATCAAAGGTCTGAAACATCTGCCGAACTATTACTTGAACAGAATTAAATTTTCGAGGAAACTTCTTTAATGGGGTGCATCATTTGACAATAAGGTGGTAGAAATAATTGTAACATGCTCTTTGATTTTCAAAGGGATGGAGAAGACCTGCAAAAGGATTAATTTGTGTATATCGACGTATGCATTACTACACTCACTCATTCAACAAACATTACGAGTTCTGACGTGCGGAATCCCGGGGTGCAGAGAAGGAATGGGGTTTCCGAGGAACGAAGGCCTTTCCTTGTCCCCGGGGGCCGTGATTAAAATGATTGGCCAATCGAAAGTCAACAAAAGCCGGTTGAACAGAGGATAAACGCGTTCGCGGCCAGTGGCACAGGAACAAGTGGCGAATCGAGGCCGCGATTAGCATCGCAAAATATTTCTGGTCTGGTTTGGCGCGCGTTGTCCGCGTCGTTTGCACCGTGTGGTTCCAGTCGCGCATTTTATATTGCTTTCCTCTGATCTCTTGTCGAGTAGGCGGATGAGAGGGGAGGATGGCGAAAAGGCTAAGCGCGGCACGGCAGAGTGACAAGCGAGAAAGAGAGAAGGATAGGCGAGAGAGAAAAAGAACGAAAACCATGGGAGGAGGATGAGTAAAAAGCTTTGGTGGAAAGTTGCCGCGGGCGAGCTTTGTAGTTATGGGCAAGTTGCACGGCTGGTGACGAGCAAAAGAGGCAATTTGTTAGAAGAGGAGACGCGCGTTCACCGCGTGCGATACATTTAGGAATCTCGCGCTCGGCTCTTCCTCTGTTTATCCTTCTCGCGGCCGCCGCGCCGTTTCGCCTCATCTGCTCTTGCAGATGAAGCTCTCGCAGGGGAAATGGGGCACGCTTCTTGCGGCCTTTCTCCTCCATCACTCCTCCCCCCTCCCACCCGTTAACCCCTCTCGCATTCCGTTCCTCGTGTTCTCTTTCTTACCGGCGCGGCGGTTTTTGCTCATGAGCGACAATCAGTGTTAAAGTGCGTGAACATACTCGAAGCACGCGTGACCGATTGTACACGAGGAACACGCACCCGCGCAGCCCTCTCGAAAACAAATGCCATCTCCCCCCTTCCCGGTGCGTCGTGACTTAATTAACGAACGCGCGACAAGCGTCGACAAAGTCGCCTTTGTCGAGAAATTCGCGGGACTGGGTCAATAAAGACGCGAGGCCACCGGCTGCTTCGAGTAATTGTCCCCATCCATCAATCGCTCCATCGTCTGAACTGAACGATCCCGTCCACACAGGGTCCACGACCTTCCGTCGTTTTTACAGATGGGCAATTACTACGGGTGTGCGCCTGCCCAAAAGGACGTTGGCAGAACTTGGCCAATTCTGGATCTCACTGACAACGAACATTTTTTACAGCACATGATACAAAATGCATAATTATTTACCCGAGAGATAATGAGAAATTTATAAAAAAAAAACAAGCTCATTATCGGATTGGGATCCCGAAGCTGCAGTTGGATGGAGTCAAGTTTGAGGAACTGAAAAATTTGTAATCACATGAGTATGACGCTTTACCATGACCGTCCAACCTAATTTCGCATTTTAACTTTTCGGGTACTCGCGAACAATGTAAACTTTAGAGAACCCGGCCCGATCAGAGGCTCTGGTACCCACACACACCCCTAGCGAGAGTCAGGCAATTTCGGGTATCCGACTAAAAAAATTTCCGAACCGATCTAAGTATGTATCTGGTACCCGATACACACATACATTTATACTTTTGAGAACCCGCCCCGGCCTGATATTTTCGGGTTCTCGCACACTTCTAGTCGTTTTACTTGGATCTCCGTTTCGATCGAAGCTACACCCGATCACTGGTGATCATTCAGCCGCGCAATTATTTTCCCCGCGATTTGATCTACAATTTGCATAGATTGCGGGAAAGTTGTTCCATGTTTATAGTGGCAATTTTTCAATGTACTCTGAACGTTCTTAAAATGGCGCACAGTGTTGATTGTACGACAGACATGAGTCAGGTGACTTTCTTGTCGCTGTGTTACTCATACTCCATTATTCTTTAATAATTGTCTCGGACAATATTTAAAAGGACTTGATTTAAGAAATATCGACAACTACGATAGAGTAACTAATGAACATGAAAAAGTAGTTTATGCGTCAATCGATGAAGATTCGGAGTAAGAAAAAAAATGATTTTAAATTGTATATTACAAAAGAACAATACTTACATAATAATACAAAAATATTTTTAAATACCACGGTTGTATTAATTATTTGTAAACAAAAATACAGAAATTGCTGTAATCAGATAGCTCTCATCATCGGAAACCGAAAATTGCCACCAGTGTCGTCAGACGAAGCCTAAAAGTGAAGTTTCAAGGCATTCAAATGATGCCTTTTAAACATCGTGATGGCGGTAATGCTAATCTACGTTAGCTGGAACACGATGACTAAGTAATTACACAAAATGTTTTTTGCTCCGGAACGAGTCATATACAGCTCTCTGTTTTTGTACAATCTCATCACTGTTGCCAAGGAAACCGAATCGTCTGCGTTATGTAAATCGAATGAAGAATAAAATTTGTAACGACCGACGGACGTGTACATTCTACCGTACTTATGGGAAATGTTAAAGTTGTGAAAACTTAATGACTCCTATCCTCTCTAGAAAAACGTGTAACGGGTTATTAACTGCAGCATAATTAGGGGTATTACTAATTATTGCCTATTATATTACCATTTACTACTCGATTATGAAAACGAACGCGATGAGAAAAGAACGCATTCTATCCAATTACATGCCGTCGAGTTCCGAGCTTATTAACGCGGTACTTATTAATACAAAGTCATTTGAGGAAGCGTACACTCGGGGCTAGAAACGGGCCCGGAAATAACTGTTTGAAACTGTTTCATTTCGGGCTTGATCGAAACAGTTATGAAGGACCGATATTCTGAATAACTGTTATGAAGGCCCGAAATTTTGGTTGATATCGGTTTCGATTACGGTCCTTCGTACATGGATATCGGTCCTAGCATAACGGTCTAAGACCGATATTTTTTCGGTCCTATATCGGTCTTCATATCGGTTCTAATACTTTGTTGCTCGGCCGATGCTTTAGGCACAGCGACTACTAAGGGTCGGCCGATGCTTTGTAATCGGTGGCAAAGAGACCGGCACCTTAATTGTCGATTGCCGACGCGACTGTTGACTCGACGTCATAGGTGACGCTTTTGCGGGGATACGAATCAGAATGATCTCTGGTAAAACAAAACACATCCTCTTGGACACAAGACTCACCACTCTGCAAGCGAAAATCTAGAGTCTAGAGAGAAGCTCAGCAACTTTCGAAGTTCCTGATCTTATTGTCGCTTCATTAGGATTATTTACCATTTCCAATCTTAATTTACTCCTAAATATTACTAGACTGCAAGAAGTTTCACTATTGCCGCGTTTTTTTTTTTAATTCAAAAGACTACGTACGTCATGTGGTTGGGCGTACCCTATATGCTTCGGGGTTGAGCCTTTCGAAAATTTCGTTATTTTTGCGGTAGGACCCACCGTTCTCGAGATACAGCCATTTTTTTATTAAAGACTAGCTCGGCTAACCATCCCCACCACTTCCGTTACGCATTTTCGTATCGCGAATTCCGTGACGCGAATTAGGCCTACACCCTGCCAAATGAAGTTTCACTTCAAAAATAGTCAATAATGTATACATTTATTGTAATAATAAAACAACTTTGAATTATGACCAAAATATAACCGTTTTTAATGTTGGTAGTTATTTTCGGACCCGTTTCAAGCCTTGATTGCTATAACTTGAAACTTAGAACTTAGAACCGATATGAGGACCGATATAGGACCGAAAAAATAACGGTCCTACACCGTTATGCTAGGACCGATATCCATGTACGAAGGACCGTAATCGAAACCGATATCAACCATAATTTCGGGCCTTCACAACAGTTATTCAGAATATCGGTCCTTCATAACTGTTTCAAGGACCGAAACCGATATCATAACTGTTTTCAAGCCCTGGTACACGTAAATGATTCCTGCAACGTTTATTTCGTATAATTAACCAATCGAGATAGACGCGTCAATATCTTCACATGGCCTCGGATAAAGACAAAAATATTACGACTCGGCTGCACCATCGCATCGTCGTTTCCTCTACGATCTACTATCGCGTCTCCATGCGAGAGGTTTATCATTGACCCTTGAAAATAAATAGCTACCCACCAAATAAGCCCCTTTATCTGTCCCATAAATAGAAAATAGCCTGACTCGATAAGTCTCGTAGACGGTTCGTGCCGGTTCCAGACGCGCTACGACCAAACATTTCTCGTTGGTTATCACCGGGATTTAATTAAATTGTTCCCCATAAAGATATCGCTAACACAATAGAAGCTTGGCCGTAAAGAGACGAGCAACAACAGCCCTTTTCAAACTAACGTTCCCTCCAAGGTTTATTACACCGAGCGTAGCGGGCCGCACTTTTTCATTAATTAGAACCATTACTCGATTACCATTTCACAGTTTCTTTTTTAACGTCTTCGTCGTGACACAGTTTACGATTGCTGAAAGTTCGACGCTCGTCGTGATGTCCACTTGCTGAAGTTTCTTTTCAACAATGGACCGCTAACTTTCGAGCGGACTTGTATCTGGACCGTTTCCGGCCAGCAGAAGCAGCAGCTTTGCAGGCCTCCGATGCAAGAACTTTATATGTACGTATAACCGGTCTTGTTCGATAAACAGACACGTTTTTATGGACGATTAACCTAGACCCGTCACTTGCCACTAGACTGCGGATTTTATGCATTTATGACAAAAATGGATAAGCACAATTTAAAGCAGTGGACATATTAAAAAGATTCAAAGACATCACAGCGTATCGGTTTCAGCTTAATCAGATAATTAAAAAGAAGAAAGAAATTTTTATTTCATCTCTGTGTCTTGCAATCAATGCAAACACTTTTTATTTTGCATAAAGTTCTGCAGTCTACTTTGACACTGTAATAACCGTTTCGGTTTTGAATATTCTAGTTTCAAGAAATTTGCACCTCTCCTAAACAAACAGGATTATACATATATGCGAACAATGTAAAACACCGATTAGCACAGCACATTTGTTACTAGAATTCGTAATCTACGAATAAGTCAGAAGAGAACTGCCCAATGACCTAACAACATTCCTCAACACAGCTGACCATCTATGTATGTATATCTAACCTTCTCCAATTCCTAAAGATAACCGAGATAAAACGTATGTACACAAGAAATCCGTTAATCCGTTAATATCGTTAAAGCAACGTTAAATAAATACAAAAATATAGATAACAATTTAACATGATTAGTACAAATAAAAATGTACTGGAATTCAAAAAGATTATCTCATAAATAATTTCATTTAACAGTCATATATAAGGTGTGCAAATAAACTAAATAAACCAACGGCCAAATAAGAATGTAACGCCAGTAGAAAACTATTCAGATAACATTTTTAAAGTATTTATATAATGCCTGAGTCAAACTTCTAAATGGCGCTTTCATCAGAAATGCGAGAAGGTTTGTTTCGAGTTGAGAAACACGCGACTTCGTATCGTCCAAAGAACGCACAACAGGAAAACACATAACTGGACATACAAATATTTGTCTTTGTTGCATTTGATTTTATGGATAAATTGTTTCGGAGAGAGAGCTACAACAAGAGCTTCTGGAAGTGCATCCGACCATGCTGGAGAATTTTTTTCCAATATTATATTTCACGAAATTCCAGTATCATCTATACATATTTTTATCAAACGAAATATCTTTTCAGTGTCCAAAAAAGAAATAGGTGTTCCCGTTCCGCTGCTGAACGTTCTCTCCCGCAACTAAAGATTTATTCTAAAAACTCTAAAATAATCGACAATGGTGAATCGTTGCGTGTTTGTCCGAGTGCATCTTCGGCCATCGTGCTTGAACGGGGGGGGGGGGGTGATTCATGGTCACGGTGAAATCATGAATAATCACTGAACAATAACGAGCGAACACATACGGGCGCATTATTCTCGACAGATATTCAGAGCAAGCCCGATTATGCCGGGAAAATTACCTTCCGCCCGTTCATTTCCACCTAGGAATCATATTAAACGTGTTACACGAAAATTCCCAATTATTAAGCGTCGTGCACAAGCGCGCGCGGCAAGAACCCGTGTGCTCACCCGAGTCCGGTCCCAGTTTTCATAAAATACGCGCCGTAAATCCAATTAGCGTCTAACGGCGTGCTACCCGCGAAAATCTCTCGCGTGATCGAAACGCAAAAGAGAGGAGGGAGAGAGAGAGAGAGAGAGAGAGAGAGAGAGAGAGAGAGAGAGGGCGCAGTAGTAGAGCGAAAAAGAGAAGAAAAAAAACGAAAGACGTTAATTATAACGTTCAGTGGTCCAAACAAAAAGAAAAAGTTCCAAAACATCCGGCCGCGTATACGATTCACTTTGGTAAAGTTCCGCGATTTAATTGACGGGGCGACCATACGCGGAAACAATCGACGCGATTAAGAAACAGGAACAACCGGCACGGCGCGGCGCGGGAACCGCACGGAAATCGTCGGGATTAATTTTAAAAAATGTAGCGATCAATCGAGCGTAGGTAATTTCACTGAGACACGGGTACCGGTACGCGTAATGACTCGTTTGATACGGTTTACATTCGAACACAGTTATCTGTGCCCGATTAATAAGCCGCTAAACGCGGAACTAACGTCGCGGGCGACAGGAAATAATTGAAAACGGCCGTCGATACGCAGGGCACAGCGTGTATGTGTAATGAGCACAGTTTTGTCATTCGTGGCACAGAAATCGTCGCACGGGAGAAGTTCATGAGAGATCGGTGACAGATAAACGGTGATCCACACACACACACACGGACGCGTTGACAGAGAGTCCGGCCCGTTTCGCAAGGTAACAACGGGGGCGATCGCATTTCGAGGGAACACGATCGTCGGATAGGTGAAACAGAGTGCTTGGAAACGGCGAAACATCCGAGGAAAAGCAAAGTGTAGCACGGTGACACCCACCTTGCCAGTGGACCACTCCTCTTCGCTCGTTGACCCAAAATCTTCTCGACCACGGTGACATTTCCGCTTCTCGCTGCCTCGAGCAGCTCCTGATCCTTCCCCATGGTCCATTTACACCGTAATCAACGCCCGATGTTCACCTGCACACTTGTCAATTTCTGTTTTTACTACGATTACTCGCGTTTCATTGATCCAGCGTGGCCATCTTGGGCCGACTGCGTCGTCACCTCGCGGTCACTTCGCGAACACAGCGAGATCGCGCGCGCAACAGAGACAGCGACAGGCCAGGCCCTCGATTATTGGCTGCTCGCGAGAGAGACGGAACGACGCGACGCGACAGAAGGCTCGATGTGTACCGCGCTCAGGCATGTAGTCGACTGTAAGGTGCCAGCTGTTGCGCCATACTGATTTTCTGTAGCTTTACGCTAGCTCGGCGTACCAGCAATTTCATCGAATAAGTGTGTCGCGCGGCTCCTATCGCTGATCGACATGAGCGACGGTCATCTCAGACAGCCACTGATCCTGCTTTTGCTCGCCGGTAGCTGTTATGCCGTTGTAAAAAATCCGATAAACCAGGCTCTCTACGGTAAGCACATAACCTCAAAGTTCAATATACCCGGTATGTCCCTTGTTTTATTGGTACCGATGCTTGATTCAAATGAATTTTAACGGATCTTTAGGAGAGAACAGGTGTTGTATCTGACACGTGAAATTTCAGCTTTGGTAATTCTCATGCTTTTCGAAGATACCAGAGATAGATAATTGTTGCATAAAAGGTTACACCTCATCGATTTCGATGATTTTTTAATGTATTGTCAAGATGAAGATTTTCAACAGCTACTACTATTTATATTGAATTTTGCCTATACTGCACGTTTGTGGCCTGCGTATGAATGACGATGGTCGATAAACGATCTTACTGGATGAACTTGTCGAAAAAGACGATACGCAAAGCCTCAAAAACTATAACGTTCCACTGGACCCAAAAATAAAAAGTGATCGCCTCAAATTGACTTAATTAAGGGTTGGTAATGAATTAGGTTTCAGAATAAGTTTGTTTTTGCTTATTTTCATGGGCTATTATATGTATATTTTACTTAGGTTTTGAAACCTAACCCAATCCGAATTTTTATAACGTCGTTGCTGGGGTTAAACCTGATCGAAAACTATTAGAAAATATTGAAAAAATCTATAATCATTAGTAAAATAAAATTCAGCAAATAATGTTTTATATTTACGATACCAAACCTTCATTGAACATTTGTTTTGAAACGTTTACGACCGCGTAACATAATACCGTATTGTATAGTTTCTTGGTAGGTGTCGTGATACACTGCAAAAATAGTTGACGAGCGTTTACACCATGCTTACCATTGCTAAACGCCTGCCGCGGACGTGCACGTATAGGCAAAATTCAATGTAGTAGTAGCTGCAGTTTTTCGCGAATATCTCGGGAACAACGGCCAAGCGACGGTTACATGTATATAGGAAAAAGTTGTTCAGAATGTTGAGTTTTACAACATATTTAAATTTTATCAGAATCGCGAAACTGTAACCTTTTATGCACAATTAAATACCAGATGTTTCCACTGACGACACGGCAACTACGCTGCTGATATATTGACTTTCGGCGCACGTTGATGGCGAATTTGCCCGAATTTTCCTGAGGAGGATAGATATTTTCAATTCTCAGGTTTGTCCAACAAAAGCGTACTGACAAAAAATATTTGAGAACATGTATTAACAACTGTAAATAGTTTCTATGCAAAATGCATTCAAGGAAAACAACAAATGTGAAATGTATAAATTGTGGTGAGGATTCATAAATAACTATATTTTTCATAAATGCTTTTAATGTAAACTTTTTAAAAATAGTGCACTCCTGTATACATATATCGCAACATATATTAATTAAATAAGCATTTTTATGTAAATAGTAGTATAGAAATATCATCGGTCTGAAAAAACCCACCTATGGCCATCCTGTATAACAGTTTTATTAACGGCTGCACGAGTGTTAATCATGGATCCAACTTTGTCCATTGTACATTGTCATCTTTGTTCTAGTCAGCTTTCTACTAATTTCCTTTGTACAAAACAATTAGCGATGTCTATATTTGACAAATACAATCAATTAAAATTCTAGACCAAACACTTTTTATGAAATTTGCATATGATGACTGGGATAGCCTGTCAATCAGAATGATATGTTCTCCGTTGTGCGCTTTGTTGCTTCAAGTCACCGTTCTCTTTCAAAATCCATTTGTTTCCAGTTTTATTAATCCAGCGTCACGGCATGTTGGTATTTGAAATTGTATGTTCGATTCACATTACATTTTTTTTCAAATACATTAAATGTTGCAGAGATATCGCCAGTACATTCTTGTTGGACAGACTGTAGATTGTTAAGATGTATATTCTAATAAAATACAATACTATGTCAATGAATTACCAAAAGATCCACTCGAAGAGTGAAGAAATTTTATTCCCGCTACTAGGGGAATTCCCTTCGAATGCTTGATTGGGAAACAATGTGTCGTACGCGTGAAGGCAAATAAAAGCTTCTACTAGTGACTCTTGAAGCAAATAATCGGTTCTGTATGCATAAAGAATGACGTATTTACTAGAAACAGTATTTACTCAATTTTACTACATGGTACTAATATAAAATTATGCATTAGGAATCTAGTATTGGCTTTTACTTACACTTAATACTTACCAGCACTTTCTTTTTTAATCTTAGTTTATTTAAGGTCAGGTCACATCAACAGCTTAGGTTATTTAGCAACCACATTTGGATTACATTACATTACAGATGTATAGTTTAGGTTGTGCATATAATATGTTACTTACAAGCACTTACTTATGTTGATGTATACCACTTAATGTAATATGATCCAAGGTAGGATATAAGTTCATTTTTAGGATGGGATTTTCAAAATTAGCATTGTAATAGGTCGTTAAAGAATTGATACACACTGTGTTTTTGGTAAACAACGCGCACTCTTCTGTACACACAAAAATGACTATAACTTGCATGACGTTGTTTCATTCAAATGATTTAATGAACTGCAATAAGGAATTATTTCAAATTCATTAATTTAAATATCACATAAAATAAGTTATGTCTGCTATATGTTCTGTACAAAATAAACATAACATATTAGTTAAAATAGTAAATTAATTAAAGGGATCGATGTTATCAAAAAAAAATGTTCTTACAAAAGTTATTTGAGATAAAGGGGGATATTAATGTGGCACGAATTTTTCTGTAAATGCAGTGGTGGGGGAGTTATTAAAATTTTGTATATTTTGTATGGACCGCAAATATTCGAAACCTTGTTCAATTTTGTGTTTTAAGTCGCTGTAAATAACACACACGTTTCAAGAAACGGTAAGATCCATTGAAAATAATCTTGACGAACAAAATATAGTCGTTTGGATATAAGACTTGAACACATTGAACTTTATATGGTCGTAAACCTTCTCTACGAATTATTCGTTTCACTGTAGAATAACTGATATATGTACTCACTCGTCGGGCTATTCCGCGTAATCCCATAAATGTTAACGATGCACGAGCTAGTGCGATTGCTCTTTTTTCCTCACGCCAATGGACGCGCGTGGTTCAGCTGCTCCCAAATGTGGATTGAGATCAAATCGTTGGTCTACTCTTTGAAAATCACGTCGATCTAGAACAGGCCTGGCCAACCCAAATGGTTTCACGGGGGCCACTTTGATGACGCGTAACGTTACAGCGGGCCGCACTTTAGGTAAACATGCTTTTAGAAAATGTATTAGGACCTTGAAAATAAGTTCTCGCTGTTTCTTCAAATATGGCAGTAGCAGTACCCCGTTCGTGGAATTTCGAATGGTAACACACATGCAAGGCAGTAGTGTATCTAACCTTAAATTTCAGTGTATGGTAGTTCACTTTAGTGTAAACAAAGTAATTTTTTCTTAGTTCTGAAAATGTGTGTCTACTTTTGTGCCAAATAAAGTGTATTTGCGGGGAATTTTATTGCACTACTTTATTTAAAAGAAATCTGCAGCTGAAGCACATAGAATTCTTGTTGAGGCTTATGGTGACAATGCTTTGTCGGATACGACATGCAGAGACTGGTTTCGACGCTTCAAAAATAATGATTTTGAACTTGAGGATAATGAACGTTTTGGCGCACCGAAAAAAATTTGAAGACGAAAAGTTGGAGGAATTACTCGAATTATTGCTAGTGATGGGCAATACTTTGAATGAAATGTTTTTGTTCCTTATAATTTAAATAAAGCTTTTATTTTGTAAAAGAAACAGCGAGAACTTATTCAAGGTCCTAATAATACAAATACGAAATGAATAAAACTTTATTGTTATGCTATGAATCAATATAACGAGTAAAATTTTCATGAAATAAAGTGAAATTACTCGTTAATTATTAGGTTTAGGGCTAATGAAGGTCAATACTTTTTTACTCAGAATTCGACATTTTTCCATATTTTGGTATAAAAATATAGTTTTCCATTAAAAAAAAAACAAAGTCGACCTTCAAATCTCCGAAACGCTTCCACCTGTACAAAAAATAAATACGCTACATAATGTACCCCTTCAGACTATGCAACTTCTGTATACAAAACTTTATCGTGCAACGCATACTTTGGAAGTTATTATAGGTGTGCAAGTTGCATGTATGCTTATAAAATCGTTTCTGTAGGACATCTTTAAAACTATTGACTGTATCAAAAAATTTGTTGCACAAAACCCGTCTTTTATGTTGTACAACTTTCTTTCGTAAAACAAACGGTTTTCGAAAAAATTGAGAAAAATGTCAGAACAAAATTAACAAATTCTTTTCTGAAATTTGAAAACTGAAGTGTTTTCTCAGTGTCTTTTATCAATAAATATTAACGAAAAATGTGTATTTTTGTTAACTTGCGGAAGTTACTTTTTTTAAGTTGCGCATTATTTTGAAGGATATTGCGTACATTTCCTTTATTATACATATATAAGTCAAACGAATTGTCTTTTTATCACTCTTTCGTAGTTTTAATAAACATTTGAAGGTTTAAAGAACATAACGAAGGTGTGAAAATACATTTTGTATAGTTCCCGCTGTACATTAAAATAGCCGAGAATAGTGCAAAAATATTTGATTGCTACATTGCAAAGGTAATCGTGGAACAGTAATGTTTAATAAATTTTACAGATGGGAGTGTATTACACATGTCTGGAGCTGTTAGCAACAGCGATGCATTTATTCAACAAATGACCATAGCCCCAAATGCTAAAGTTACCATTAACATAACAGACGTATCATCTTCCACCTCGTTTATCATCGCTCAAGTTCATGTATATCAATATAACGTTACGTTGTCATACGATGAGGACTTTCCACATATCATATCCAACAGAACAGTGTACGGGTCTAATATCGGCCTTTACGTTAAACCAAACTCGACGGTTACTCAACTGTACTTGAAAAACCGTAACAATAGGGAGCTTCAGGGTATAGCCGTTGCCATTTTTTACGATCACAAAGGTGAGTTCATCTATAATAATCTCTTGTTATATTAGCTCAATAAAAATCCAATATTATCCCCTCCATCCCTACGTCGCAGTTGAAAATTGAATAAGTAAAAATTAATTTTTATGTATACCTAATATGTATACCTTCTTAGTAACTCGTCGGCTCGCTCGAAATTGAATTGGTAACTGTGTGCGAGATCAAATGAAGTGGAAATTATTTTCATTTAATGTTGGTGTCGGATGCGGGCTCGATAATAATAAACTGTATAACAGGAAACAAAATAACAATTTGGACCATCAGCTCTTTATTCTCTTCGTAGCACCCGTACCGGGTGGATGCAACATGGAGTTCGATCACGCAATCGCACCGTACACGAAAGTACAGCTGCAGGACACTATAGTAACGGTTGACTCGCAACCAGCGTCGGTACCATTTAGCGAACATCCAAATTGTGATAAAAACCCTGTGGAACACGAAATGTATCAGATGTACCTGTCCGAGCGGGACTTCAGCCCTGAGTCTTACTTCCAGGGTATTATAAGTATGCTCACCGTGAGTGATATCATGGATAATGGCTATCAGGTACTTCAGTATCAGTTTTAACCCCTAATTATCTTTTCCGGCCTAATTTCGGTTCTTCAGAATGAAAACACCCCTTGGACGTAGAAAGGTATTCAAAGCTATAGTAGACATTTAAAAAATATTTAGAATAAAATGGAATGTTTTTCATGCTTTATAAGATAATGCTATTACATTGATAGAATTTTTTTATTTAAATAAAAATCCCCACACCACCATTTTTTTGTAAAAAGGTTTGAGCTTTAGAACAATCGGCAACCCTATTTGACCCCCGAGTGGCGAACTTTTCTAACAACTACACGGTTAACGCTATTTACAACTTTATTGACCAATACACTGCGAACTTTATGCAGTTATAAGAAAAACAAATACAGTATTTTATCCATAAATGTCCCAAATGTCTGGCCGGTAAGTGTCCCAGAACTCTATCCCCACTATACAGCGGGGTGTACCCCCTTAGGGGGCCATGAAGCTCGAGAGGCCTCAGTTGTTGGTGAAAGTTCCATAAAAAAGTAATGAAAAATATCGGACTACATAGTTATTTTTACACTTCTCGGTAACCGAGGCCTCTCGAGCTCGGCTGTCCTCTACGTTCGGCAAAAGTCAAAGAATAGTATGCATGGCGTATACCCGTGTTGGGGACTTACATCGATAAAATATGAAATTGTAAAGACATTAGAAGAATTTAATGATAATTATTACGTTATGTTGGACTTGGTGAATTTCTTTAAAAAATGAAATACATCTTCACTCAACACTTCTGCTTCTTTCAATTCACTTGGAAACTTTTTCATACTTACCAATGTTTTTCCCAGCATATTTTTAAGAGTACTTTTCATAGACGCTAGTCTTTCTGTTACTCCTATCGATCCAAATTACGTGCCAGAGATTGGGTAGGTGTAGATGTCAACCTTGTGAGTTTATATGTATGTATATCGGGAACGGCTTATACGAAAAAATTCAAAATTCACCTTTATAGGCCTTGTCAAAGTCATCCCAGGATCGAATAAATAACAGCATAACGTAAAGTCCCAATCTAACAATAAGTCAATTCTCGGTTCTGTGTTGTGACATAGATCGGAATCAGATACTATTTTTTGTGGCCGCGTCGACCGCACCGAACGTAGAAATTAGGAGAACGAAGCTCGAGAGGCCTCGGTCGCCGATAAGCGTAAACGTAACTAATCCAATAACAAAAAAACTTTTCATCGCATTCACATCTTTCAAAGATATTTGCCATGAGAATTTGAAATGCGACAGCCTATAGACGAACTAAAGTTGCCAAACAATACGTGGAATATTTCCTGATAGGTCTCATACCGGAAACTAACTTCACCAATGAGAAGAATCTACAGCCGCTACACCGGGATCGGATCTGTCTACGCCACAGTGGCCACTTATGGTAATAAATCGGCTGCATACGTACCTACATTCTCGTATGCCTGCAGTCCTGCGCAGGATCCAGACTCCTGCGAGGTTTTAAGTACGTTCAATCACAACGGTTATTGCAATCATAACTATCATGGCTAACAATAAGTCAACGTCGTTAAACATCATCCCCTCTTTTTTCAGCTGATAGCTTTCCGAAGTTCGTCTGCGCTTTGTGCTTCTTCGTAGGACTCATAGGACTTTTATCAGGACACCTTGTCTACGCAATTGACCAATTTGTAGGCTTCTTGTTCGTCGGAACCATGATCGGCCACATGATAACGGGTAAGTTGTATCTGCAACTAAACGTTTCTGTACAACCCGTTATTATGCCAAAACATTAATTGTAGGAGCATTAATAGAAAGAAAATAAAGAATTTACATATGTATATTAACACTAGAAAATCTGAACACTAAAACTGACTAATTTGTATCACTTTTCAAAAATAACAAGGCCGCATTTATCGAGACGTTATATGATTATTTCTACAAAATATCAGCGAGTAAATCGGAGTGCTCAACAAGCGTCGCCACGAATCATCTTTATAATCTCAACAATTGCAACATAAAAAATCTGAATCCGTCATTTTGGCAAGTCTTGTAGTTCTTGTGTAAATTGCTTAATATACAGGGTGTACCAGAACAAGTGTCGTTCCTTGAAATGGGAGGCGTCACGATGCGATGTCACGGCGTACCGCGACACTCGCTTGCCGGCGCGGCTTGGCGCGCCGGGCCAGGGCGCGCTCTGATTGGTCCGTGTTTTTCGTTAATAACTCCTAAACAAAGCCGCAGTTGACATTGGTGCAAAGGAAAATGTCTCTTAGAATGGTCTCAGGAACCTCCCATTTCAATTAAGTACACCACATTTGGGACACCCTGTATAGTTGAATTTGTGTCGGGGTAAACAAAATGAAAGTAGCTATTTAACACCAAATATCTACCAAATATCTCATTAAAAAAATTGTACCAATTTCCTTTTTTTAAATCTGATTTACTGATTGTTATTTATTATTGATAATATACATAGAACTTGACAATATAGAAAATAGATAGAACAAAGATTGACAATATAGAAAATTAATAGAAAATTAATATACATAAAATTGCAAGTGTTCCGTGATTTTGAAAGGGTAAAGAACCACTGATCTAGACTGTAGGTTCTGGAGTATCAAAAAATTGATATTTCTGCACGCAACTTATCACAATTAAACTAAATAAGTAGCTACTGCATTGAGAATAACAGAAAGACTAATGTGTCCGCCAAAAGAACCCTTAAAGATATAGTTTGTAAAATGTACAATATTGAAATTGTAAACTGTCCCAAGCCTCGCCAATTGTATAGTTATAAAAAAGGTCCGCGTACGAGTCCTAAAGTAAATATACTGTAGGTATAGAATGAATATAAATTTCCCTTTCCTTTTAGAAAATTTTGAAGGACGGGAAGTTATAATTTTCGTTGTCGTGAAGAAACTCGTACGGCAAGGGGTTAAACCGATATTATATTCTCTGCTTTTGCGTGCTGGGAGTAGCTGTGAAAACAAAAATAGCCTGGGTCAAAACCGACCCGGTACGCAGATGAAGAAATCCGCAACCTATCACAGAATCGTACTATTTCGTTTGTTCCAGGAAGCATCGGATACGGTTCATTGATAGGATTTGGCGCTGCGGCGGTGTTCTGCCGCATTCCTTATAGTTCAAGTGTGAACGTGGGATGGTTCTTCGCGTGCCTCATCTTCTTCTTATCGCCAGGTAAAAAGAGGCTAACGACGAAAACAGAAATAACGTGTGGAACATTCCTTAACGTATCGTGAACGAAAGTATCCCGTGGTGAGCTGCTGCTCGTGGGAGAGGTCGCGAGGGGCTGTAGCAAATTATAGGAAAATAATTGAAAGCCGGCTTAAAAACAGAAAGGAATAAAAGAAAAGGGAGGACGAGCTTGTGAGAGAGAGACAGCTCTTCTCCACCTCGACCCAAACCGAAGTTAGTTCGAGTTTGGCGAAGGGATGAAGCACAGTCAGAGAGTCCCCCCGTAGCTTTTATCAATGTTGTTCGCTCATGTGGAAACTTCGCCTGCCAAATCCCCCATGCAGCAACGCCGGGAATCCGCGTTGCCCTCCTACCTTTCTCACCATAACGCGGCCCGAGCACCCTCGCATGCACACACGCACAGGCGCGCGCGAAAAATTCGCCGCGTGCAGACACAACCCCCGCACCAGAACCAGCCCACGACTCCCACGAACCGATCCTCCTAACCAGCTTTAAAGATTCGCATTTACCTAATTGTGTCCCCGTATTTATTTTGCGTCGGGGCCTATTCAGATTACATGGGTCGTGCTTGCGTAACTACGTCGTCGTGCTGATCTATTCCCCATAGACAGATGATCAGCCTGGCCACCCTCCGACTAGTAGTCCCTTTTTGCTTTGTCTTTTACGCAACTCGATTGCGTTGTTGCGGCTCGACTAACACCGGCGAGGCAAAGCTTACCTTTTCTTTGAGAATCGTTTAAGATGATCATCCTCTTCCTCTTGTCTGAACTGTGGTAACTGCTATTTGATAATTTTTCATGTATACTGCGGATCTCTATGAAAAATATTCAGAGTTTTTATTATATTTTAAAAATTTATTTCCTTGGTAGTTTCAATAGGTTGAAAATACTATTGCAATATCTTGAACACTAGATTTACAATAGTAGTAAAAGGAACTGTTCTTCATTACTTTATAAAAATGACAAGGGTGTGTTTAGCCAAATTTTTACCGATTTTTATCATAGATCTTTTTTCATTACAATGAGTAAAAGAAAAATAAAGTTCTATAATCTCAATAGTCGTAAATTAAATTGTAGTTCTAGTGTAAAGCCTAAATGTACCGACTCCGCAGTTTAGTTAGCTATGAATTGTAATATTTAGACACGAATGACATCGATTCCTAATTTAATATCCACCTCAGTTTCAATTACAATTACATCATATTTCGACTCCATTCTTTTTTCAGAAACTATCTCGATTCTTCATTCCAATTGGGTCTTCCTGCTCTCGTTTATAGTAACGGTGATCCTCATTTCGATCGTGGTTGCACTTACAGGACCTATCATTTGTGCTCTTATAACCGGTATAATATATTCGTCTTTCATGATTGTGCTACCGTTAGATTATTGGTTTGGATCCAGTTTGAAATACATACTGATAAATCCTACAAGAAGAGCGACCGATGCGCAGTTTTGTGATGCTATAATCTTACAACCAACTCAGGGAAAAGGTATAGTGTACATATTGTTTTTCTTAATATACATATGTAGATAATGTCTCATTTAACTCATAACTTGAATCACCAAAGTTTGTATAATATTATTGTATTAGTTTTCGAAGGCCCTTATGAACCACAAATTATGAACTTGCTTACAATAGTATTTTAATAATATAATATAATAATTTGTGTGCAGTTGAAATTCTATCTAACTGTCATAAATGCATCAAATCCGCAGTCTAGTTATTATCAAGATTATCTAATCTTTATTACTATCAGATCATGTTTATATTTTTCAACGAGTATCGCAGTAGAAAATTTGGTGTTTATGGTGCAATTTTTCACACGATAATCACGTTGTCTAACTAAGTTTTCAGCACATAAAGAATCTGTTCAACAATGTTGTGTCTGTGATTTGTTTCAAGAGAAACTGTAAAATATTGAACTAAAATCTGGTAATACTTAAATGAAAATCGTAGGCCTTGTATTTACGGCATTAGAAACAAAATAACAAATTTTTAGAGTTTGCTCTGCTATTTTACGTTTTTACTGTATATTTGATACAGCGCTGTATTATAAAAATAATATTAAACTTTCAGATATTTTCTTGATCTGCTTATGGGTGATTTTGGCATTAATTCGGCTTACGAATTGCAGCCGCCTCATAACCAGCTATGTGCCACTATAATAATACTACTACTTTAATTAATTTTATAAGATGAGTTATAAGACTTACGAATCTCACTATGTTATATATTTTATGTGACCAAATGTTCCTTGCAGTGCAAACGTTTCTGCTACTTACCCTGCCTCTGTTTTGATAAATAAAGATATATTATTTCTAAAAGATGTGATTACGATTTTTCTGCTTTTTTATTACAGTAAATCCTCTATAATCGCAAAACCCTCGGGGAGGCTTGTTTGCAAAGTTCGTATACGGATACTATTCTCTTTTGAGCTTCAAAGACCGAGCCGAACGTAGAGAAGGACAGCGCGTGTAAAGAGAGGCCGCGCGCGCTCGAAGCGACTGCGACTCTCCGCGTCTCTTTCTTTCCGCATACGTTGTCCTTCCTTGCGCCCGAAATGTTCATCGTCACAATTAAACCACTAAATAAAGTTGATATTACAGTAAGGAGCAAAACTGAACCGATAACCACAAGTTTTGTATAAATCATTATTTATATTGCTAGGAATATTGCTAGGAACTCGAAAATTTGATAAATAAAATGGCCGATTAAAATTTAGACAACAATTCGCATTAAACGTGTTTTGATAGGTAAAAATGTATAAATGACAAACAAAATTGCACTTTGTATATATCAAGAATTAGTATAGTTGTAAATTATGTACATAAGATTTAATCATCCGAATCGTTTTTCATTACTAAAAAGTTGTAAAATCGCATTTTCAAATCCATAGAGCTTGGTTTTTATAAATTTTGGGAGATAAATGTATCAGCAACACGGTCAGAAAAGGAATTCTGGTGGGACAACGTGGGACTTTTAACTTATGTCTACGTTTCTACAATACGCGCGCATCAAGTTTTACCTTCTACGTTCTCCAAAGAATATTGCCATCGTGTAACGTAATGACTAACCATTTTTGAGATACAAAAACAGGTAAACATTCTACTTACTTCCAGGAACAGCATCCATTTTGCAGAATTGAAATTGATGCACTATTTTGAAAGTAGTGCACTTTAGAACGGGGGCGTTCAATTTCCTACTACATAATGCGCGCCACAAATGCTCATCAAACGAAGGCTAACTCTGAACTGACTGCAGAAACGTACCATAAACTTTTTACCTTTTTCCTTGGTGGCATTCGGTGGTCATAACATCACTTTAGCCAACCCTAGAATTACAAACTCCTAGGAGGAAGTTCATTTTTGAGGTTTTGGCCTTGTTTTCGGGATTTGGGACCACTGTGCATAGGTCCGATTAAGTTACTGCATATGCGCAGTAGCATATACATAGAGGCCGTGGTATAACGTGAACGATTTCAAATCACTTGAAATCTGATTGAGACAGCGTTGCCAAATTCACCATGTTCCGGCCTGTACTAGAGATGTCTGTGGATGTTGGCATGCGGCTAGGAAGGAGTGGATGGGTGGGGTAACTGGGCTGAACAAATGAAAGCCAGACACGACTTGCGTTGTCATTAAAATGAATTAACATTTATTGAATCGAGACAGTGACACCTAACAGTGGTTCTATATCCTACTACTTACAATCTTAAAGGTAATCACAGCAACAATATTATCTCCATTATTCACAACACTTACGTAGATTACTGTCGCAATAATATATTATTCTCGATAGTAAATTTATTAATACTCGTACACTATATTCGTTATTAAGAATTATCATTACAGATAATAAGAAAACTGCGTAACCACTTCCGCGTCACAGGTCGATCCACGAACGATGTACAGACGCGATAGATCGTTTCGATGCAACCTATGCTATATCCATTGACAATGTTTCTTAATAAATTTGAATAGTGCCAACGAAATGAAAATTATTCATGTTTCTCGTTCGAAGCGTTGGTATACATACGTTTCAAAGCATCTAATGTCTTCGTTCTCCTTTTAAATAAAGAGCATTACTCGCCAGACATATTTTCACTCTTTCCAAAGTTCCTTCTCAAGACGCCATCTTACTTTCTAAGCGCCCGATCCGCTACGACGGTAATAATATACTACTATTAACGCTCGTCGTTGCCAAGGAAACGAAGTTACGAAGAGTATGGCAAATCTATCACGTATCACGCAGATTACGGAAAGGAAATGAATCGAATCAATGGAACTCAAGACGACTGTTCTATAAGCGGAAGAAGAATAGGAACTGAATAACGAAGCAAAGCTCCTGGACTTTTGGTTCTTGAGTTGAGTGTCAACGAGGAAGTGGTACATACGGATCGAAAACGAAGTGTATTTTGAATACGGAGGTGTTCTCGAACGGTTGAGAGACCAACGTGTGTGTGTGCTCTACCGCTGGAGATTCTCTTCTCTATCGCGGCTACTTTGTTTCAGTTTTCTTCCAAAAATATAAATTTACTAATGTACAGTCCCCGTTCATCGTGTACGTGTGTGCATTATGCGTGCGTTCCTCGCGTAGAAAAGACGTCTATACGGATTTTGTACACCTAAGTTGCCGGTTGTCAGTGGTATTCGCGGAACGCTGTCTTCCCACGCAACCTTTTTCTGTACACATAATGTGGCGGAACGTTTCTCGCCGTTCGTTCGCCCTGCCTCGTCGTCTCGTCTCGTTTTGTCTCGTCTTGCCATGTTGCCTCGACACCAATACACGAATTAACCCTATTTGACTGCTGATAAATCGTTATAGCTCGGTCTCACCTACGACCGAGTTACACGCGACGTCCTCGACAGACTCGCGTCCGGAAGTCCTTTCACGGGGTTCGTTTCCCGCAGAAGCTGTCCGCGGAGATCGGATCGCGAGAATCTACGAAACAATCGGCTTTGCTTGTTACATCCATTACACGTTTATGCCTGGGGATGACGCGGGGTGGTATGGTTAGTCGCGGAGGTAAACGAACGTGGTGTCGGAGATAGAAAGTGTCCTGGAACGGTCGAACGCAAACAGAACAACGGCGGAATCGGTGGCCGGGTATCGCTGGAGCCTGATTGAACACCGTTTCCTCGCATCAGGTACGTACCGGCGACAAAGTTTAATCGACTAGCTAACGAAGACAAGGAGAAAACCGGGGGACGAGGTCGGCACGCGCGCGCCGACACCAGAGTCGCCAGATTAAGACTTGTGGACTTGTGTGTCTCCACTCTACCTTCCCCTTCTATGACGCTACTCCCACCGCGGCTCGGTCACGTGACACGTTTCCGAGAGAGGGTAACTGTTTCCCCCTTAATTCGTGCTCCCTATGCCGACTCTGGCTAAGACGTCGCCGCCTTCAACGAGTCCTCGCGGCTGCAAACCGTAGCGAAACTATTCAACACACTGCACAGTGCGTCGTCTAATGGGAAAAAATAGACAGATCAACTTCTTTGTCAGTAAAAAAGAACTATGTTGCAACTACCCCGTCAGCCAGGCCTGCCTCGAGCAGAAATCGAGCTCAGCCTGGCGAGCAGAATCTAAGATCGAGCAGTCTTCGTTCTGCCCGAGCAGCTTCTGCCGGGCAGATGCCCGGTCTTTCTGCCAGCAGAAGGGGCGCTACTTATGCGCACGTAGATGTCCGTCCAAAATCGAACATTTTGCTTACTGGGTAGAAAAGTTGTATCTTTAGTTTACTTTTTGTTTGTTTTTTACTCAAACTAAAGTAGTATTCTGTATTCTTGACTCATTTTGTTGACAACGAATTCTACTGTTACGAGTATATGTGCTGCAAAGCTGTTATCTTCACGTATCAGCTTACTGATCGTTAGAAAACGTCGTGTCCGCTAAAATCAAAATTTCAAGCTTCTTTTATATTTTGCTCGTCCAACTTGAAGGTTCGTGAAACTATAGTTCTTTTCTGTTACTATCCGCTAATGATTAAGAAATACATTTTTTAAGAAGCGTCTTAGAAATCAAGAATTCTGAAATTCTTGAAAGGTGGATCTGCTTAGAGCAACATAACAAATTGTATTACGTTTTTTATGGTTTCTTATATTTTGTTGATTATGTATATTGCTTTCTTCTTTCTCTCTTGTTATGATTTATGTACTAATGTAATATTCATTGACCATTCAACTGTTATGTAATTGTTATAACATATAGCTTATTACAAACTTCTTATCCATTTATTTTCAATATAGAAATAATGCGAGAAACAATCAATTGTTTGTTTCCTTGTATCAACTGAATTTTTATATATATATATATATATATATATATATATATATATATATATATATAGTTTCTCTAAATAAGAAAAACTTATTATTTATCTGTATAAATGTTTTAACAAATTCTACCTTCAAATATCGATCCGAATTAATTTTCTACCCCACCGAGAACGAACAAATTAAGAAGAATGGAAATATTATAATATTTTTCTCCACATCTGCCTATAATTCGCCGCACTGTGGCACCAATCGAAACGACAAGACGAGCTTCACGAAGCAGCTCTCTTAGTTTTGTACGTGTTATCCGAATTTGCTACGCGCCACTACTCGGTTACAATCGAATTGAAATTAGCTGTACAACGTAAAGATTTTTTCACGTTACGCACACCGACCGAACTGCTCACAATTAATTGTACAACGAGAGATTTTCGACGTCCCTCAATTATGTTGTTACTTCGGGATTGAAACGAACGCGAATGGACAGAGTATACCCACTTACCAAAGTAAATACACTAGTAGCGTGGAAATGTAATTGTGGAATCTCATTTAACAATAAGTTGCGTTTCCCCCCGTTTTTTCGAATTTACCGTGTCTAATTTAACAGTAAGCTTTATTTGTGTTCCTCGTTTAAATCGGCAAGCAATTATTCACGAAATAATGCCCGAAGAGTGCTCGACGGACGAAAATTTCGCGAGCGACGCGGGCGACGCGGGCGCACACGGGCGAAAGGTAAAAGTTAATAAACCCGTTTCACGCCGAAAATATAATTATCGTGTATTGCGCCCGGGGCACAAAGTTTCGAATAATTATCAACAGTGCTCGCGTACTTACGTCAATCGTACGAAAACCTCGAGAGTGGTTTGTCGCGCGTGCGCGTGTCCTCCTATCACCGACGCGGCTCGGCGCGGCTCGGCGCGGCGGCATCGTCGGCCTACTCCCCTGTTTTTCCCTTCCCTTCACCGCTAACGCAATTAATTACAAATTTTATATCGCGTAAAAAGCCTTGTCTGAGGTAGTGCATATACATATATCAAATTACCCTGTACCGTAATTTTCCCACTTTCGCAACGCTCCGCGCGCACCCCGGCCACCGGAAATTCACTTTTCCGCGGAAACTGGTCTCGCGGGTCTCGATTATTCGTTCTGCGCGAGGGGAATTCTCTCTACGAAATGCTTCTCGGTTACGGGAAGAGATGAAGCAGGATATAATATTTCATCGAATTACCCGACGCTTTACGCCGGATCTACAAAGTGCGATCAAAAAGAAACCGGACTCTCTCAGTTCCGTTGCGAAGGTGTACGATACAGTTTGATGGCGTTGCCGATCGCTTCTCTGCACCCCCTACGTATCGGTTTGTCAAATTTCAAATATGAGCTGTGTAAATGATTTAGTGGGCTGTGTTTGTGTGGCTCTGTGATTTGTCATTCAGCGTGAAAAAGCATAGGATGGACGTAAAATTGTTTGTTAATTCCAACCTGTTAATTCCACTCTACCTTCGCCTTCTACGACCCTATTCCCCCACGCTTCGCTACGGCCCGGTCACGTGACGATCATGTGACTAATCCGTTAATGGCAGAGAGAGAGAGGGGGGGTACCTTCTCTCCTCAATTCGAGTAAATTCCCCTCATCCGGCAACTCTGGTCTCGCGTAGCAGCAAGGAAGTAACCAAGGACCTAGAGACCAAGTAAAGCCATCAAATTTTATCCGACACCGTTGCAAAGGAACCGACAGAGTCTGGTATCTTTATGATCATCACGCCTCGTCAAACCGAGAGTTCGATAAACCGATCCGTTGCGAGCGGAACGGGTCCGCTTTGTACAATGAAAAATCGACGGAGATTTCGCGTTTCGGTGTCCTAACGCTCATCGCGTCGCCTGGAGGGAGGATGGGACCGATATGCCTCGAGGCTGAACCGATCGATCGCAATCTTTCGTTGTGCCACATTCCTGCTGCGATCTCCGTTCCAAGACCTTGTCGGTGATGTGTGTGAAACGTATACGTTCGGCTCTGCAGCAACTCCGGGGAAACAATGAGCGAATAAATGTAGGCTCGGATCGCGTGACTACGCCGCCCCAGCGGGAACAGTAGCTTCGCTGCTGCTCTCTTGTTCTCGCCGTCAGTAAAATCTGCGGTTCGCTTCCGGTTCAAGGGAGAACATCGAATATAGGGGTAAAAGAGCTGTGTTTGTATGGGTGTGTGTACGTTCTCGAGCGCGCGTGGAGCGTGTGTGTGCATGCGTGTGTATGATCTCTATGAAATGGTACGATCGAACGGGATTGGAATCACCGTTTCTCTTACCTACACGTATATACACAGTTATCGACGATCCTCCCTAATGTACATTACAGGCTAGGAAGAAAGTAACAAATGCTATTTTACAATCATCTTTATACAGAATGTATCGGCGTTCCGGTCGCGAGCTACGGGCCATCGATGACACGGGGGAGGTAAATGGGACGACAGCCCACCGCGAGCATCAGAAACGATCGGCTTGTGAGAGACGAAGCTATTGGACTCCGGACAATCACGCTGAACCGTGGAAACGTCGTCGTGCTCTCTCGTCTTTGAACGTCCAGCTGCGGACGTCCTTACGGTTTGTTATTACTCGAGCGACGTACTCGGCTCAAGTCGTTTCGGAACGTTAACACACGGCAATCGATGTTCTAGTCCTGGTTATCAGCTACAGATTGGATTGTCTTAATCTAGAATCGCGTTCACTTGGACCAAAGGGTGTAACGATCATCGTGTGTACTCGGGGAGAAATGTACAATGTGCGAACGTGTTTGTCGGTATCCGGTATTCGAGTACTGGGTGGTACGTGTTCTTGAGTACTTGACGCCTGAATACTGACCATTCGAAGCTTTGAGATTGCCGCGCGAGCAGAGTCGCCAGATTCATACTCGTGTCCTCACTCTACCTTCCTCTTCCACGTTTCACTCCTCTTTGTCGTACACGTGTCCGGTACTGGCAGAGAGTAACTTTTCCCCCTTAATTCGTGCTACCTCCCCTCATCTGGCGACTCTGGCCACGGGTGCTTGACACACGCGATAAGTACTCTGCAGTAAAATACTTTTGTCGCTTGAAAGACCGGTGGATCTGGACGTCATTTATTATTCGAAGTTGTCTATTTGTTTTGTATCGTTGGTACCGATGCTCGGTATTCTGTACCCAAGTACTCGGAATTCGGTATACGAATCGAATCGTTGCTCGTCGCGTTCTGAACACAAGTTCGGGGAAATCTCTTCGTGCAAATACAAAACGTGTCAATGATTCGTGTTGTTTCTAGGACACAGTTCCTGCCACTTGCTGGACACACGTGGTTCCAGCGACAAAAGAAGTTATTGAGAGGCTTTATACGCTGAAGGAACTGAACCTATAATAGATCGCTCGAGTTCTTGGTAAAGCCTGCAAGTAATAGTGTCAACCTTCAACGGAATTATGATACGTTAGCTCGAACAAATCTATCGAGAGTATTGAATGCGATTGGTTCTGAGTATTATTCGTAGAACGGTCCACCAGAACGAGACTTACGCGTTGTCCAGTTTATGCTTTTAGAAAAGTCGAAATAAATTCTATCCTATTCCTTTCGATTATTTTCAGAGAAATAACTAAGACCATCTATATTTCGTTCGAAGGAATTGCTGTCTAGTTTACCAATCTTTATGTTCTGGCAGTTTTTGATTTGGTCTTTTTTCAACTAAACGGTAAACATGTCGGTGTTTGCTCGGAAAACGAAGTTCGACAGCAGTCGCTTTTTTGAAAGAAGAGAACTGTTCGGTCTGGAAAGCGTTGCCAGCCGACGACGCCATAGCTGCGAGCAAGCATGATGGCCGTCCTCCGAAAAAAGCCACCCTTGAGGTAGCTATCAATCTCGGCGTCCCTTGTTCGCGAAGGAAACCAACGCCTATCTCGCAAAAATATTTCCAGCGGCAGAGCCCGCCCCCAATCTCTTTACGGCAATACTGCTGCTCGATAGGTAGAAATGGTAGTTACAAAATATTTGTACAGTGTGAAAACATGTCAGATGGCTTTGAATTTCCATTTATTTCATCAATTTTGTGAAAGTCTCGTGACTTCTCATGACAATGAAACTGTTAAACGATTTATTACGAGCAGATCGATATGCTAGATTCGAATTTCAAGTTTTGAAGGTTTGGGATCGACATAGAATTGCATTGTTTCCCGAATGCCGTTTCGGCATTCGAAATTTTCGGTTTCGATAGTCTCTGGAATCACGGTGGACCGTCCAAACAATCAGTCTCGGCGTGACGAGGCTTCGTGCGTTCATTCATACAAACTGTCTTGAGTAGAAGGACAATATACCCTGCGTGACCCGGGTCATGCGTATACTTCTACGGCTTCTAGATTAAACGTGAACCGAAGAAGAGACATCGATTCTCTCGGCTCTCCTCGATATACCGCGCGAGCGCAACAATCAACGACTCCGATGAGACACTTTCGCTTTCGTACGCAAAGAATATTGGTCACGCAAACAGCTGGCGATCGATCTGAAAGAAACCACAGGATCATCGACGAGCGCCCCTCCTCCGAGCGATTCGAAATTTCGAATGCGAGCGTCTCCGTCTCTCGGCAACCAAGGTAACTGAAGCATCAACAGTGACCTGTCGTCGGCGAAATTTGGCAAGCTTCCAACCAGGCTAATTAATCGAATTAAAGCAGACTCGTTAACCTTTTTTCGGCTCCTGTTGCGTCGTTCGTTTAACAGGCCCCCGAACTCGATTCTTTTAAACCCTTTGTTCTCGCGGTAGTGAAAACTCTGAACCGACCGATCGTTGCAGCGATTTTTCTCACGAATCTTTCCTCGTTCTATCCCGGTAAAATCGTTGAACGTTTCTACGGGTGTACAATAATACGATAAAAAGTTTAATAGAATTGACCTCTGTTCTGACTCCCTGTTACTCGCGTGCCGAGAAATTCTTGAATGGAAGGAATTTCAGCGTCCTATAAAAGTGTGATATTGTGGATCGATAACTATATATGTATAAACGTCGCATCGCGAAGACAAAAAGCTGAAGTCGTAGGTCTGCTTGAATTCAAGCAACGATTCACCCGTCGGTAGACTGATTCTGGTTGATCGAAGCATAACAAAATTCTACCGACCGAACATACAGGGTGGGCCCGAAATCGTAGTGGAACCGGGCAGGGGTAGATTCTAAATGCAAAGATAAGTCGAAAAAAGGAATAACATTTTTTCGTTAGCACTAAAGTGCTTTAGTGCGGAATGGCTCGCGGAACAGATGTGGTTGCTTCTCTCCATTTCTTGCAAAGAAGGTGAGAAGTGGCTGCTTCTCTCCCTCCCGAAGAGGAGTAGCAGCAACATCTGTTCCGCGAGCCAGCGTCGCCCAGGCCTGCTTTAGTATATGGCGGCAGTAGAATTGGTTGATCATGGTCAGAAGCGTCAGACGATTCCTATGCAATACCACGTGCATTCGCTGCATTTTCAAACTCGGCTTTGTCGAAAATGAAGCTTCGGATAAAAAAATGTTATACCGAATCACCCCCTGCCCGACTGTACTACGATGTCCGGCCCACCCTGTATAATTTCCGAAGGAAACCGCTTCTTTCAATTCCACCAGCAGGTGGAAAAGCAAATGGAAGCGTCTCTAGAGACTAAAGGTGGGGTCTCCTACTCACGTTTGGACGCAGCGTTTTGCGATCCATACTCCATTCGTCGTAACATCATGCTGTGTGTATAAGAGGCCCCAGAATCGCAAAATGCTGCGTCCAGACGATGAAGGAACTCTCGACGAAATCGAGAGACACTGTCGTCAAAGCGGTCAAAATGAGCTTGCCACTGGCAAATGAGCTGGTCAAAACTATTTCCATTTCATTCATGAAACTAAATGGAGTGGTTCAAGTTGACATATACAGATTTGATGAGAATCGAGTACAGCGAAGTGGGATTTGGATAAGTGGAGACAATGCTTTTTGCATCTGATAAAGTTGCAACGAATGCATTAAGCATTCACAAGGTGAATTTGCAGATTTTGTCCAGCTAGAGAGCCCATTTTGACCATTTGGTGTTCCATAGTAGCGTGCGGGTAGACCCGAGCCTCTAGTCAGGTCAGGATCGCGAAAGTTTGCAAAGTTCGAAAAGCTAAAATACAAAAATTCGATTGGAAGGTCATGATGAGAAAGCGTCATACTCGCGTGATCACAAATTTTTGGGTTCTCAAACTTGATTCTACCCGACTGCAGCTTCGAGTGCCCGAACATTGCAAGCTTCCGGGACCCCGACCCGATCCCGAGTCAATTTCCCGATTCGACTCGAATACGAAATTTCGAGTGTGCTGCACACACACCTTTAGCGTTCAAAGCGTTGTAGCAAGCTTTCGGTACCGAGTTGCGCTCGACAGTCCCGTCTGGAGGCTAGGACAGGACACTTCCACAGTCTGTGGTGATCCTCTGTTTTCTAGACGCGGTGCGCCGCGCCGGTATCTTGGTCTCGTGACAAATCCTACGCGATTCGAGTGATCGGGGTCAGCGATTCGTCGGACAGCGGCGAGCCGTGATCGAGTGTCGCGCGCGCGCACGAACCATCTCTGGGAAGAGAACGTTCGGAGAGGATTGATCGGTTCATTCACTCACTGGTGTCGGAGGTGTGCACGGGAGTGGTAGCCGGTGTGTTCGAGGGCTGATGTTGCGTCGGCTGCTGCGTTGGTATGCCAAGGGACGCGAGCAGCGGTCGGGACACTGCACCAGGGGTGGCTGTCGGTGGTGGCGGGCTCTCCTGGCCCACGAGCAGGCTCGCAGGCGGGAACCCGAAAAGCTGGGATCACTGGAGCCTCGGCCAATAGTTACCGGTCAGGTCCGGAGTTTGCGACGGGATCTGCACTGGCACCGAAACGCCCGCCGATATCACACCTGGAAAACAACCAAACGCGTTTCCTTCGTGCGGTCAATCTATAAAGAGAGCAGAAGGATCTTTATACGAAACAAACAATTTCTACAAGAATTGTAAATTCTTGATTGGCAAGAAAGTCATTTCCGTATTTTAAGGTGAAATAAAACCGAATTAGAATTTGAATAAAGAACTATTCAAACGGTGAACTTTAATAATAAAAAAATAAAAAAATAAAATCTTTTATTTAGAGTTATTTAGTTTTCGGAAAGTCATTGAAATAATTCTGATACAGCTGCCGGAGTTCTATGTATATGTATAGGATAATAAATCCGGCATATCTTTATATTTTTGCAGTCTAGTAGACAAGCGATCGTTCTATCGAATTGGTAGTATGCAATTCCACACTTTGCGGGTAGAAGTTTCCATTTAAACAAATGCAACAGCTAGTCTAGTAATAGGGCCGAGAATGAATTTGTACACCTAATAGTGTATCGCACAGCATACAGGCCCCTTTACATAATCTCGTACGATCGTTCTAAAAGGCATGTTCTTTCAGCGAGCGAACTTTCGCCAAACCTGAATCGAGCTAATCCCCCATTCATAACATTTTTACCGTCCATCGGCTATCCAACGATCAAGCTGGAATACATATTTAAGGTGCGCTTCGTGGAACAGAGGAGCGTATAAATCATGGTACAACGAGTGAGATCAAGCGGCGCGTTCTCCGTGAAAACGATACACGCCAAGGGTCGGCGGGCGGGCACTTAGCAATGGAAACGACGCGACGGGACATCGCCGGTGGTGGTGATGGCAACGAGCGCGGTGAAAGTCCCCGGCGCTCATGCACGTAAAACGATTATGATGGATAAGTTGCGGCTCGTTCCGCACGTAAGAAGCGCGAGAAACGAGGAATAGAAGGGGGATGGAGTGGAGCAGGGGAAGAGAGGGATAGGAGAGGACGGTAACGGAGGGAAAAGCGAAAGGAAGAGAGAGCGAGTGGAGCTAGGCGAACGGGGCGGAAAGACAAAAGGAATGCGGCGCGTGTTCCGCAGTATTCCACCATTCTACGGCGTTCCACTCCATTCCTGTAGGTACGCCGCGCACCCCCGTGTTTCCTCCCCTTTGGGTTCGCACGTTATTGAGCGCTCGCCCAGCCGAGGCGAGACCCAACCCATCCACATCCTCTGTTCGCCCCTGTATACCTTAAAGAGAGGAAGAGACTGTGGGACAGAGACGGCGAAAACAAGCCCAGCCACGGCGAAACAGAGACAGCTCGAGAAAGAAGGAACAGGGGTTGCAGGGCAGCAGGGAGGGACAAGGTACATGGTGTGGGTCGTCCCTCCACAGTTTTCGTTAAACGAGAGGGGTCGAAGGGACGCGGAGCGGGATTGAGAACAGAAAGTTGAGGAAGAAAGAAGCTCTGCGCTCGACAGAGAAAGTGCGAATCGGAGAAAATGGAAAATTCACCGGCTACGTCTGCGGTCGGAGGGGACGGAGAACCACCGAACATCCCATTCTTCGATTCAACCCTCCCTCTGCCTCGGCGCGGCGGCGGCGCCGCCAAGAGAGATTTGTTTTAAAATCCTTTGACAATTCCGTGGACGAACGACCCACGTGCCCCGCGCGACAATCTCTCGGCCACCCCAGAACTTTTCGCTGGATCCGAACCGACCTACCCTGCCACCTTCCTGTCACACGTCGCCGGGAACAACCGCTATATCTATAGATTACATGCAAAGAGGTTTCCGGGTAATCCGCGACGGTTTATTTCGTTCTCGGCACTGCACTGGTTGCGGCGCGAGATGAACCGAGCCCGCTAAAGAATTTCGAGGAGCGTTTCGGCTAGCTACTTCGCAGACGGAGAGCGAACACTGCGCTGGTACGATCACAGAATGTTTATCAAGCCATTTGCATCGTTTGCGCGCTTGTACTACCTATTTGCTTGGTCACTATCGCCAGGGCATGTACAGGGTGTTCTGTTGTAAACGGTAAATATTAGTGCTCTTACTTTTCCGAAGCTTCGACTCTTCGAAAATTTGAAGGATTCGAAGGAACGAAGCGAACTTCGAAGGGTATGAAGTTTTAATATAATCAATCTTTTAGCTGTGGTGGCGTATTTTTTCGAAATGCAGCAGTGTCTCTCAAATATAACTTGGCAGCAAAATTTTGATGCTCAAAAATTCGATTCTCATCACCTTTGAAGTTTCAGAAATCGAAACTCCGAAATTCGATGCTTCAAAATCTTCGACCTGCGAAGGAAAGTACCAGTCCTAGTAAGAACTAGTAAAATAATGTTACAGGGAAAAGCTTTTCCGTTTCCTATAAACCATATAGTAGTCCACGTCCATTTTTCCATATCTCCAATATTTTTCGAGAAACGTCGGTGACCTTTAGTTCTTGAAATGCAATAAAAACTATATATATTTTTATACTGTATTTATTAATATTTTTTCCTAATACCTACCGTTTACAAGAAGAACGCTTATTTTAAACAAAACAAGTTAAGTAAGTTTTCCGGTAGTTAAATACAAACTTGCGGATAAGTTTGAAGCGGTTTATTATTAAACATAAAACCTGAATGAGAATTAGGATGAGTCGTGTGTCGCTTCTCAAGCTTCCTACAAAATGTTTCTACCATGCGTGAGAAATAAAAAATTATCTGATAACGTGTTTATCCTGTGTATTCTCGCAATTTGTCAGCAACATTTTAGATGATATTTACCCGAATCAATTTACCATTGTCATTAATTAATTAAAACAAGATCACCGAAAGTAGGTCAGTTGGTATAATGAATTTCATCCCCTCAACGAAAGGGACGAACGAGACCGTTGTTACAAAGGTACGGCGAATTTATTTGCGATTTTCCACGTCGATCGTGAATACCGAGCGCCGCGTTCACTGCCGAAACAAACTTTCTTGCGGCCATTATACGTATTTCCGCGGGTGCTGTTTGCTACGATAACTAGTTTTCGCGATGACGCGCGCTGTTTTCCTTTTTCACCGTCTGGCCGCAATTGCGCGGCCCGAATCCTCGAGTGTGTGTAATCAGGTGGATGTTTCAATGGTACAGAATAAGTACGTTTGAGCGGGAACAGCCTGTTCTCTACAGACGGCACGCGTAGCGCGTTGGCCAGCGCGAACACGCGATACCAATCGTGGCATTTTCCGCTTTTTGTGTCCTCTATTTAGACATTTTAGACCGAGTAGCTACCTCAAAAGGTAGCTAATATTTCAAATCTCCCACACTACTCTTGTTAGAAACTTTTTTTTTTGTCAGATGGCTGCAAGTGTGTGAAAAATCGTGCGCCGCGTTAGAGGGAACACCCTGTATATATTGATAGTAATCAAAATACGGGATGTTTGAAGTGTACATTTCCTTACCTATAAAGGTAAAAAATATATAAACGTATAAAATGTCTTATTGTTTTGTCAGCACTGTATCTTTCTGTAATCTGCTCTTTTCATCGGTCAAGAGTTAGAAGCCCGCGCAGGAAGCATTAAATTTGAAATTATCATGGAACCAAATAAAAGAAAATTGGACATAATCCTGCAACGATGAAACTATGAGCTTATGGTCCTGCTGTCGACCATAAAGACGCGGTTAACGAGCCAAGGAACAGCTTTCACTCGGGTAAATCGGTTCCAATTGGCACGATTCTTTGAGACGACTCTAGATAGAGAAGATAATATGCCTCTTTCGCACTACGCGGTCTTCAATTAAATTGAATTTTCACATGTGCACAAACTTTTTCTATTTATCTTAATCTGCAGATGTTAAAATACGATGTAGTGTGCAATATACAACTGAAAAATTCATATTTCCGCTCAGTTTAGTTAGATTTTTCATTGTTTCTTTCTCGAAAAAAATTGGCTTAAAAATACTCCGCCATTTTAGCTCACTCTGTACTTTGATTTTCTCACATTCTTTTACAAATCGTGGAAGTAATAATGTTAGACATTTAGACGGTCTCGACCATACACATTAAAGCGTTTGTCTTCAGAAAGGATCACTGTTTTCAAATATTTTTTGGAATTCGTCATTTTTACTACAAACTTCTGGCGTTAGTTTTTTTCGTAACCTAATCGGAATCTAACAAAACTGATCTCACTAGACTGCGGATCTTAATACAAAATGAGAAATGTTTGCATTGATTGCCAGACACAGGAGCCATATAAAAATTTCATTCTTCTTTTAATTATCCTATTAAGGTGAAACTAATACACTGGTGGCCTTAAATCTGATTAATGCCCCTCCACTGTTTTAAATTGTACGTGTCCATTTTTGTCATAAATGCATAAAATCCGCAGTCTACTGATCACTCATCTGGGAAGAGAGTAGTCAGTATGTAGCCTGTTCCCAATGGAAAACGGCTGTACAATCTCAGTCCGTTGTAACTAGAGATTTCGCGTGTATTTCATGTACACGTTCAAAACCATGATTTCTAGTCGCAACCTACGACCTTGATTAACGCGTACCGGAGAGCGGGGAGCAGGCTAACTGGGTGCCGATAGACGGCTTTGAAGATTCAGCAGGAACAAACAAACAATCCTTAAGCGTAAACTCACCAGTCGCGGTCGAGGTCGTCGGCTGGTAGGGCGCACCGCCTGGTCCTGCAGGCTGTCCACCGGGTGTGGTGGGAGTTCCACCATGAGAGGTCGGGATACCACGATGGGGTTGCGAGTGCGCAGCAGTGCTGTGTGCGTGGGAGTAAGACTGCGTCAACGAGTGGAGAGGCTCGTGGAACACGTACGCTGGATATCCCTCGGCGCGTTGCTGAAGACAGCTTCCACCCATTGACCCGCCCAAGCTGCTTGACATCGAGCTGCGAGGAGAAAACGGATCCGCGTCAGGAAACGGTAACCGGAGAGGGCCAATCTCTGCCGATTTCAAAGAGATTCCAGAAGGGCCTTTCGCGAAACGCGACTTGTCCACTCTTAAGTGTCCAATAACCGACTTCCACGGCAGACCTTTCGCTCGAGATCTTTCGTTCTTGGTAATTATCTTGCACTGTAAGGGTTTTGCCAGGATGCTCCAATGTCCCGTGTCTAAGACCCGAGGGTCTCTTTTAGCCTGCATCGTAATCTTTCGTTCGGGCACCTCTCTACGTTCTGCGAATTAAATTGAGAAAGGATCTCTTCGATCTTTGCAGACGTTACGGCGAAAGTTTTCAAATGATTGCTAATCTTATATTTTCCGTTTTCAATACGGTGACTGCCGAATAATCATCCTCCAAGAGTCCCGCAAAATCAAAGTAATTTAAGCATTGTAATAAAAATTACAGAGTTATAGCTTATCCCAGGGATTACTTTTAAACTCTTCTAGATCGTGCAAATCCGGAGGACATTCGGTTCAAGCAACTGCATTATGTACAAAATTAATTTTTATAGATACACGGAGAATTGTGTCATCCATGTATGACCGACATGGCAGTGTCAATGTGTGAAATTGTATTGATTAGAACATGATTAGACTTACAAAAGCCATATTTTAAATTTTCTTCATAAGCACAGATAACAAAATTTAAGAAACGTGACCTTTTCTTAATTTTTTTATATATATTTATATTACCTAGTAAACTAATTTTTCTAACATCTCAAAGAATTTTAAAAAAATTTTTGAGATGGTATTCTTAACACAGAAAACCGCCGCGGTCTAATAATAATGCGACCCGATGCAGGGCAAAGAGAGCAAAATAGAAAAAAACGCGTATAGCGAGGCACGAGGGTAAAATGGCGGTGGTAGTGGTGTGTGAAGGTCGGAGTTCAGCAACGATTGCGATGTTCGGCTGTAAAAGGAAGATTAAGTGAATATAAAGCGGTTACCTGTAAGTGTCAGGCATTGTGGCGATCGGCTGCGGTATCGACGAGTACATGGCGTTGAATCCGGCGTTTAAGGGTAACCGTGGTGTGGCAGGGGTTGCTGCCGGTGGTGCTGTGCTGCCGCTACCCCCGCTGCTGCCGCCGCCGACTACCTGATCGACGGCTGCTCTCCTTTGGTTCCGTAATTTCTCCTCTCGACGCCACTTCGCCCTGCGATTACTGAACCACACCTGCAACCGACGCAATGACGGTGCTTTTGTCACGATAAGGGCGTCACTTCGCGCGATGTATTCGCATTATCCGCACCTATCCATCCTCGCTCTCTCGCCCGTGTTCATTCTTCTTTCCACTCATGCACTCGTACTTTCATTCCTCACCTCCGTTCCCCCTCTCTCCACACACACAATTTTCCCACCCATTCTCTCTTTCTCACCCTCCACCGCGCCTCTCCGTTCCTCTCCCACCGTCTTCCTCGTTCGTTCGCTGTCTCCTCACCCTGTCCTCCCCTTCGTCCCTTTTCAACCCCCCCCCCGCCGCCGCCACCTCTCTTCCCCCTATACCCATACAACAGCGTGAAATTTAGATACTTTTTTTCCTATCCGGGGCGGAGGATACGCCGTCGAGTTTGCTCGAGACTCCCTCGCAGTTTGTTAATTGTGATTGAGCAGTTGTCGGAACGGGAAATTGAGTTACTATCGCTGTATTCCCGTCGCTCTTCGCTCGTACACACTTCCTTTTTGTTTCTTTGCTTTTTAAAAGCCTGCACGCTCCGCGCGAACCTGCAGACGGCAACTTGAATTGATTCGCAACGGGATTGTCGAACGTGTCCTTTGGCACTCAATCAACCATAAATTTCCCTGCTTTTTCCTGCTGTGTTCTTCGTGAAATGAATGAAGCGCGGATACTCGTCAATGCGAATATCAATTCATTCTGAGACATTAACCCTGTCGTTTTCCTCGATTATCTTGTACATTCCGGATCGCAATGATCCGACAAACGAGAAACCTTAGAAGTGGCGTCATTCCGCGTCGTAGAAAGCTGAAGAAGACCACAGCAGGATTGATTTTCTAATAAAGTTTGTCCCGAAAATAACATCTTGGCGATGGCATAGTTGTTGAATTAACTTAAATTGTCATTTTAAGTACTAAATTTGTGGCAATTCAACTAACTCAATAGCTGTTTTATTGAGGATATCGCAAAGACTAATGTGTCTACACGAGATGTCATCAAAAGTACATTTTTAAAAATTATTAATTGGAGCTGTGAACGGTCCTAAGCATTGCCAACTAAAGAGTGTTTTTTTTTAGCTTATTGTTAGATGTCTTTCTGACTGCCCTTGTTGATATTTATGTTCAGTATAGTCTGGAAAATCATCATGAATAGACTCACGCTTGAACAACGCTACCAAATTCTCCAAATTTACTTTGAAAATCAGTACTGCGCCAACTCAGTCTGGTATTGCATGACACTCCCCTATATTTAAAAATAATACTTCGCATTACAACGCAATCATAGAGGAATAGAAAATTGTGCAATTTCCAGGGTTAACAATCGCGATTAGTTTCTATCTAGAGGAATTAGCGAGGGACCAGTTTCTCGCCCGGACACTCAGGCTGATGCGGTGTGTTATAATAACTGGCAGGCCTCGAGCAGCAAATCGGAGCTTAAGTTCTTTGTCGCGCTTCCTCGGATTTCCTGATTTCGAAGATACCTCGTCGCGATAAGAGGATTCTCTCTCCCTTCGATATGTCGATTTCCCCCGAATCTCCAAGCACTGTCGGCACAAACTCCAGATTACATTGTAATTTTTCCCCACCCTGTGCGTGTCCCTGCTCTCCAAGACAGAGTCGCCAGAACAGGGGAATTGACTCGAATTCAGGGGAATACGGTTACCCTCTCTCCGCTGGTATTGAATCAGTCACGCAATATTGTGACTAGAGAGATAATTTAGATATAATAATTAGAGAACTGATTCTGGAAAAAATGTGAAGACCTGTGGCGTGCCGTAATGCAGCGGGCCGATTGTTGGATTCGTTTGCACGAAGAAAAAAGAAGCGCGCACCGTTTCCCGTTTGCCAATTCATGCGCGGGAGGCGTGCTTCTACGTGTACGTATGTACATGCATAATAGTCGACAATTGCTACGTTGGCCGTTTCACTCGTAAACAACGACGAACTGTCGTGCGATAATGAGAGTAACGATAGAAAAATTCGATAACCAACAATGCCCGCAACTTTTTTAATTACCGTGCACCGAGAAATGACGACCGGTAACAATGCGCGAGGGAATCGCAGTCGGCACGAGCGCAGCGGCATTATTTCCCCTCGATTTTACCTCGAATGTCTGCGCATTCAGTCCCCAGTCATTTCGCGCATTAATACGATACTCGATAAAAGGACGCGTTTCTTTTTCGATGAAACACGCTATTACCGTCAAATTTTAGTCGATCGCCGATAAAAAGAGAACAGATTCGTGCAAATGCGTGAAGAAGAATACTTATTTTCTTTCAATAAAATGCCGGCGAAGCATGTCCGTTCCACTTGTTTAGATTCTTAAATGTGAAGAGACATTGTAAACAGGAAATTCCTTTCTCTAGTTAACGTTTATAGTAACCTAGCAAATTCAAATTGTGCATTTACGCGGCAATAATATGCATAACGTTATTAGATATACACGGAAAAATACTTCTAATATTTTCCCGTCTATCCTTCTTTTTTAAACTCTGCTTTTTTTATTATTAAAACTTTTTATAAAAACGAAATTCTAGACTAGATCCCAGTTATCCTGTCTAATTCGTTTCTCCGTAGAAAAAGAATAGACAGGTGACAAAATCGTCCTAAAGTACGTTCTCGTTTAAATGTAGGTACTTATAATTTATAAATATAAAGTTATAAAATAATTCGTGCTGGACAGTGGAGAATAATAGCAAAGTGATAGAACGAACGTGATAACTCCTTCCTTTTCCGGTTTTCAATAACTTGGGACATTTTCAGAATATTATGTATAATTCACACAGATCTGCAAAATGTATTTTTAACTTCTAGTACTTTCTCTGTAATTCCGACCAATTGCCATTTTCTCAAAATCTTTTTATCACGTCTTGTAGTAAACTAGTTGTTCCAACTTCTAAAAACGTGATCGTCGTTTGAAAAGTGTCGCGGAATATTACTGTGATTCGCTGTGTACATACAATGTATCAGTGATATTTAATGCGAGGAGTACAAAGAAGAGGGACTAAAGATTTAAGAGACACGGGGCTGTAGTCGATCAAGGAAATTCGAGATTATTTTATGGCGGCGCGGCGTCGGGGCAACTTGATCTTGAACAGCGCACACCCGACGGCCTTCAAATCGAATCAAAAAATAAATTTCATCTCGCCGGCGACGTGGCAAATCGCGTTCTAGCACCCCCACCGGCGAATATCCACCATTCGCCTGCAGCAAGCTCCTTTCGCCCAATACCGTCGTTCCTCGTAAACTCGTCCTACCGCGTCCCCGAAAACTCGTTTGAATCGATCCATTCGGAATTCCACGAACCGGCTACACGCCGCCCGTCCCTCTACGCCGGACGTACCTTCTACTTTGATTGGCAATGTTTAGAAGATGGCGGCGTGGCACGCGAATTTTAAGAAGATCCTACGGAACTTCTGCGCCCAGCCTCGAACTCGCGGAACGCACGCCTTAAACTTCAAGCGGAACCAAGTTTTCTAATTTTCTTACGTTTCACGATCAGACTATCGATTCCGTCGTTCCGGAATTTAAAGATGAAATAATTGGGATTTTGCGGCGGCCGTCAGAGGTCTTCCAGTTTGAATGATCGAACCTCTTCATGATATGTACCTCTTGTTCTTAACCATAAGTATGGTTTCAGGAGTTTAGAATTTCGAACGGAATGTTTCAGAATTTAAAGAAGACTAGGTAGAAAGAGGAAGTGATTCGCGTCTTCTCTAACAGCTTGATCAAAGATTACTTGAGCTCTGTAGACTACGTAAATGTTCTTCACCTCTGTCGGAAGACATTTGAGTTCGCTACCACTGTTCAGAAGCTTTTCATTTCCATCCTAATTCAACGAATACAACTCCTTCGTGCAAACTACACCGGATTCGTGCATGTTTCATTCCGACTTCGGAAGTGTTCATACTTAATTTGATAGGTTCGCCAGCTAAACAGCGAAGAAACACGAAGAAAAACGGAATCTTTTACAGCGAACATAGAACAAATTGCAGTGTCCCTAGGACTAAAAGAAATTCTCGGAACTTCGGAAATGATATGGTGAGTAGTTCGTTAGCCAGGACGAAGCGTGTCGGGTTAGAAGCAGGAGCGTCGCGTCGTCGTCGTCCGAGGAACGTTAATGTTCGGTATATTGGGAGCAGATCGGCCATCGCGCACATGGTTGATTCGTCCATTGCCATAGATGATAATCGGGCCGGCGTTGTTGCGCGGCGCGGCGCGGCGTGGCGAAACTCGTGCGAGAGTATTCAAGGTATAGGTGGAAAAGCGAGGAACAACCAATCAGAGGGCAACCTCCCTGGGGACGCGACGTTGCCATGGTTGCGTTCGAACCCTCTTAGGCCGTCTGCTGGATCCCTCACGGCTCGGTCGGGATATGTCGGTTCTGTGGCGTTTCGTAGCGTGCCGCGGTGGTGAAGTCCACGCCAAGCCGCGCCACGCTACGCCATGCCACGCCACGCCACGCCACGCCACGCCATGTCCTGCCATGCCGCGCTTCGCTTCGTTCGCTTTGTTTTCGCCCATTGCTCTTGCGTCTGTCTACCCGTTCGTTCTCGTTCCTCCTTGGTTCGTTGTTCGTTAATCGGACGACGAACGGGTCCGGCGGTGGAATCATTCCTTTCACCCCTTTCGCGCTCTTTTTCTCTTTCTATTCGTCTCCCCTCTCCCTCACCCTCTTTTTTTCCTCCTCTCGCTCGAGCTTTCTCTTGTTTCCCCCGTCTCTTTCTCTCTCTTCTCCTCTTTCTCTCTCTCTCTCTCACTCACTCTCTCCGTTTCTCTCCCCGTTTCCCTCCTCTCTGCCTCCCCGTTTCTCTTGCGCGCACTTCGGCGTCTCTCTTCTTCTTCCTTCGTCTCTCGCAGCGGCACTCCCGGTTTCCTGCACTTAGCAAGATCAATACCAGCCAACGAGGCTTGAAAACATGCGTCAACATGGTCTTGCACTGTTTGTATGTCCACATAACGCTCACCGCCCGGTTACTACCACCGACGCGAAAGCCCGCCGGCCACTTCACCACCCCCTATCCTCGAACCAGGTGAGGGAGGCCGGTCGGATAGCAAGAGGGTCCAACAGGGTGAGCCAACGGCACCGCGCGGCCAAACATTGTTCGATAAGGCTGCGTACATATTAGCTCATATAACCGACCGAGTACCGTCACCCCCACGACTCGAGCAATCATGTTATATTAATTAATTGCGATACACCGAGCGCAAGTCGCTTGAACGCGATGCTAGACACGGCCGCGGCCAATCGACGAACACCATGCGAAGGAATGGCGGCCGCCCGGTAACTTTGGTCCCTTTTTACGACTGTTCCCCGAGACATCGGTGAAAACAGCAGGTGGAACAAATGTTTACGTTGCTCGTCGAACTTTCGGAGCACTTTCCGTTTTCAAGAAAGTACAATTCGATGAAGAACGTGTTGGTACAGCTCTAGCCTTTAATTATTTGGCTGGTTGCAGGATTAGGTTGCTGTGCACGTGAACTGTCCGAGTTTTAAGAGTGTAATGTGAAACAAACTTGACCTCGCTAATTAATATATCTGTGGTTGTAAAGAAGAAGAACGCCGCATGCAACATACTTTCACTTTCGAGATATTGCCGTTTAAAATTTTTTTTTTAATATGAGACATCGGTTTAATCGCATTATTTTTTTGTAAATCCTATACTTTAAATCGTGACATGCGGTATTTTTCGTTACAACCACAGATATATCATGTTAACGAATCACAAATTTCTTGATTGTTCTACAATACATAGAGATTGAATTGTCTGGTCGCTCTCCATTCTGGAGATTTCCTAATTGTGCAACCTGTTGTGTAAAATCAGAATTTCCTGATATTTTGTGGACAACAAGGCGTTTGTACTGTGTTGTACTGTGTGAATGACAGTGTTGCACAAATATTATCAGACGAGTCTCGTCACTACGCGGAGTGAAAAACTGAACGATTGCTCAAATTATGTGTCAACGTGAATACAATTTAGATTTGCGTAACATCATTCTTGACAATAATTGTTGCGTAACGTGCTTGATCGTTAATAGGCCTCTTTATAGTCAGTACGACATTCCGATATCAGGTACGAAGGGTTAAAAAGTCGATTATACATACTTTTTGGACGTTAAGTGCGTGCTGTCACGTCGTGGCACTTGACGTGTTAATATTTATCTCAATCGTTCGCGAGATCGCCGAAAATGAAAGTTGGACCGTGAAACGACTAAGAAGCAAGTCGTTAACGACAGTTAACATTAATTGGGAGCTGTCTTTGTAAGGCACGGTATAATAAAGAAAAAAAATCTAAGCTTCTCCTTTCTGCCCGTATCACATCCTTCAAAAGCGGAGACCGTCTTAATCAAGCCAAGGATGCATCAAGACCTCGCCGCGGAAATTAAGTCGCGCAAAGAAGCAGCGGATAAAGAGAAAGAGAGAGAGAGAGAGAGAGAGAGAGAGAGACCAAGAAGATAAAATCCCGAGGTAACCCGCGGATATCGTCGGTGGTGTTTAATATCCCGGGTGCAGCATGGTCGCGCGTTTAGGGCGTTTAATGAAAGGGCGTCGTTGTCGCGCGCTGGCTTGCTTCGCCTCGTCTCGCCTCGCCAGTAGCCCTCCTCGAGATATAAAGAAGAGGCGGTGGAGAAGACGTCGTGGAAAATGGAGAAAGACCATCGCGGGGGGGGGGGGTTCTCTCCCAACCCCTCCCGGCTCGGCACCGTGGAAGGAAAGGGAGATGAAGCGAAAGAAAAAAAGAAAGACCGGTGGCGCGGAGGGTAGCGCAGGGTCGGCGGCGGGTGGCCCGGGGGAGAGAAAGGGGTGTGTGGGTGGAGCGAACGAGAAAGAGGAAGCACACGCCGCATTCGCACATTCACACTCACCTGGATACGTGCCTCAGGCAATCCAATCTTCTCGGCGAGACGCTCCCGTGCAAACACGTCCGGGTAATGTGTCCGCTCGAATTCTAAAACGAAACCAGTTTGCAACAAGTGCTCGTTATTAAACGTGCCTCCTTCCCGCGAATCTGTTCGCGACACACGATCTCGCTCTTTCCACGCAGTCTCTTTATTCCACGCGCGCACGCACGCACGCATACCACAGTAGTCCCCTTGTGTGTATGTATTATTAATCGTGCATAAGTTCGAATCACTACGAGACAGGATTAAATGGATAATTATCGACGATACTTCAAAAGCCCCGGATCGACTTGAATGGCCGTGGATCCAATTAAATCTGTTATAAAGCGCGCTCGCGTTTCAAATGCTTGAGAAAACTCGATATCCGCGGAAAGCAGTAATTTACTTGTACGAGAACGCGCTAGATCGACCGATATTTATGCCGTAACTGTAACCCCCGCGGAATGGAATCCATTTTACTCCGGGAATGAAAGTTTATTGCGTCAAGATGGCTTGTGTCGTCTGCGCGTGTGGTGATTCGAACGAGACACGGATAAACGTGCCAACGAATCGATGATCGAATATGCGTAGAGAAGCGTTTACAATTATTTCTCTCAACGTTTGCGTCAACTTTATTGCGTTATTTCAGTGTATTATTTTAACGTATTTAGAGATATAAAAAGATATTCGTGCGAATATTCAAAGTTTCATATTTAATTATCTAGTCAGAAAACTTTGATACACAATGTATAGAGTTGAATAACTGTACAAAATTTTTAGCGAGACGAATCAATCACTAAATTCGAAGGATTACACATATGCAATGTTAACGTTCAATGTCTAACCTTTCTCGAGGCTGTCGATTTGTTCGTTCGAGAAGGACGTCCGGTTGCGCTGCAACTTCCGTTTTAGCCTCAATCGTACCTGCGAGTCTTCGTCGCCGGAAGAATTGTGTTCCGAATTGCCATCCGACGTCGTTTCCTGCTGATGCGACAATAACGAGCCCGTATCTGAAAACAAATTTAAATAATCTTGAATCGTTCCATCTGTTCCATTCTCCGTTTCTATGCGTCTACAGAATGCGTTACCGTTACCGCCTTTAATACCACAGTTACCCTTTCTCTGCCGGATAGTACCGGACATATACACGACAGACATGGAAACGCGTCACGTGATCGGGCCGCGGCGGAAGCGTGGGGGAACAGCGCCGCAGAAGGGGAAGGTAGAGTGGGGACACAAGTCCTAATTTGGCGACACTGGGCACGGGCCCAGCCAGAACTGGTCGATTTTTCCACTCCTCCTTTTCTCCTTCCACTATCGCATTCCAGCACCATGAGCATACCCCAACATCCCCCCACCAAGACCGTAGACTGGTCACGTATTAATCTGGTCATCAGAGAGGCGGTAAACTGTATTCTCCCCTCGATTTCCCCGATCTGGCGGCACTGGGCCCAGCAATCCCTAGGGGTAATTGCGCGACGGTACGGGAAAGGATAAGCCCAATGAGGACGCACAGGAGACCCGATAAAATGAGGTGCCCACCACCACGGGAGTAAATGCGAAAAGTAGGACCCCTCTGGTGGTGGTATATCGCGGGCATAGTGGAGAAGAGCTAGGCCCTGGACGGTGGGGTTTTATTGGGTATTGGTAGGGATATAAGTCCCGTTCCCCAATTTCCATCTAAAGGGGAGGAGTCATTCAATGTTTTCACAGATATGTGGAAAATTCGCCGAACGGCTCAATTCAGCAGGATACGAACGCGAAGAGAATTTGGGCCGGTTCCGCAGCATTCGAACGTTTCGCGGGTCCAGAAGACCGATCCAATTACGAACCGTCTATGTATAGTCCACGGTATCGTTCCAGTGATTTGGCGACGAGCGAGGCGCGACCTAACTCCTCAGGATTCCTCGACACTGAAATGTTCGGGGTGGCCTGGGGCCTAGGTTCGCATAGTCCTCGCGGTTCGTGTTGGTGCGTAGATACGGCGGGAGAGGGACGAAAAAGAGAATGAAAGGGAGATATAGAAAAAGAGAGACAGAGGGGAAAAAGGAAAAGATGAGAGAGGGGGGGGGGGAGAAAGGGAGAGTCGCGGTGGCCGTCGTCAGTTCCCGGTGAGCCGCGATTACTTTCCGCCTCCGCGCACCGAACCCTCGCCTGTTTCCATCCCTCCCGATACCTTCCTGCCATTTCCCTTTCCCTCTGTCCGTGTCCGTCCCTCCGTACTCTACGCGTACCTATATATTCGCCCTTACGGTATATGTATACATATGTATGTATTCTCTATGTGTACCTATACATCGTCCGCTCGTCAGCTGCTCGCTTTCTCGTTCGCTCATCTCTCGCGCATCCCATACCCTCCTCCTCAACTCTACGAAATCTCTCGCTCAGCCCTCTCCCCCTTCCTCTCCCTCCCTCCCTCCTCTCTCTCGCTCTCGCTCTCTTTCTCTTTCTCTCTCCAGCCTCGGTGCCCTCCTGCGGATTCGAAATACCGTCACCCTCAAACATACACTACCCGCCGGCACCGTTTCGTCCCTGACGGCCGAAACCATCCCTCGGAATATCTCCTCCTCCTGCTCCTCCGCCCTCTTTTCTCTCCTCGCGAACACCCCCACTGGCACGTAACGACCGACGATTTCGGGCTAGTCCGCTTCAGGCCCGCCGATCGTTCGCTTTAATTTTCTAGGTGACAACGCATCGCCGCGCAGCCAAGAAATGGTATCCGCACGCCTCGACGGCGTCATTTCCGTCGACGATCCGGCCCGAACGGTTTTCGAAAACCGACACCGGCTGTTTGTTAACACCTTGCCGCGTCGTCACGGCGGCGGTATTTGGGAACCAGCTCTTTATCGAATTCGTTTTTTACCCCCCACAGGTAGGAGAAGGCCGGGGTCGAAAGTGACAATTTCACTTTGGATGAAGATTAGCCAATAACTACTATTACTACATATAGCCTGCGGATCTCTTTATGTATTTATAGCAAAATTGAGTAGATGAAATTCGAAAGTGTTAAAAATTGAAGGTGTCAATATGTGATTTCTCTTCTACGAAAATCATGAAAGGAAGAAATAACATTCGAGATTTAGCTTCTGTTTTTGCAATCGATGCAGACAATTTTTATTTTGCATGAAGATTTGCAGTTGAACTATTATATTGTGTTGGAACAAAAGTTCGTAGTGTTTGTAAATTAAAATTGAAAGCTAAAATTCAGATATTTATGAGTAACAGATTTTCCGTTCTGTTTTATTGCTTTTTACCATTTTCGAGGTAACTTTTCGTGTTATTGAATAGCATATAAATAAATATCTTAATTTTATTTCCGTATTTCCTAAAAGTTGTGTGTGTAGGAAAATTGTGGATTTACCTGTAAAAAAGCTGGAGGCGACCTTGATCATTCTGGAAAAAAAGGATTGACAAAAAAATAATTACCTTGAAGCTTCCCTTGAACCATGTTATTTTATCTAGAAAAACTCCCGATCAAACCACTAACAGCAGAATAATCTAAGCTGATCACGCTTCGTGGTCCACCCTCTATAATAATCAAAACACCCATTCGTGTGTTTCCCTCTGAAAGATACAAGTTCGTCGTCCATGAAATAGGCATCATCCACATTAGTCGCATCGGTTGCCAAGAAAAGATTTCACCGGAGGTAGAATATTACTTGTATGTATCTACAAAAAGGAACGATTTTCTGGAACGTGTCGGCGAATCGTAGTTTATCATTCGCGAGCTCCATTAAAAGAATTGTTGCCGTTCGTGGGCGCGTACTCAAAGGGGCCCCATTCGCTTTCACGCGTTCGAGGAGCTATAGACTCAGACAAACGCTATACAGAGGAATCCGGTCTCAATAGTTGATCCACTTCTTCTCGTGCAGCGACGGCGGTGGCGTCGGCACAATGCTCGAAAGAAGGTAGAAGTCAAGGGAGCACCCTCGAGGTATTATAATCTGTCCGTACGCGGCGCGTCATTCTCGCCGCGTTCTTACACTAGACTTCAGCGAAACCACGGGCATTGTGACGGTTTAATTCTACCACGGTGTGCAACCATTCGACCCCAGCCAGTTTATAGCCGAAGAAAGGAAGGAATACCTGGCGGACCTGGTTCGAAACGTCTCTTCTTAATAGGATCACGTTAACTGGTCGGGCTGCGGTCCAGATCCTGCCTTGAAATTGCTACGCGGATGACAATTCCGTACGTGACCGCGGTCGATAAGCAGATTACGAAAATTATAGCAGACGGACGTAGCGAGGTTATTTTCGTGAATGGCAGTTTCTGAATCAATAGGATTTTCATCACGAGAAGGTACTAGATTGTGTCGGCCCATTGTAAAATACTACCATGGACGCAGTCTTCGGCGTTAACGCGATCGAGGGTGCGCATACATCCCCCCTTTAGAACATCGACATGATCGATGCAAGATCTGTTCAATCTCGCTTAACCGTTACGGGGTCTTCCTAGCGCCTTCCTCGAATCTTTTTCGTACAGGGTGAACATGAAGTGTGAGCAGTTGCATTATAGTGGTGCAAAAGCCATGAACTGTTTCGCCACGAACAATCGCTGACCTTCCAAAAACACATGTAACTTTCTCGAAACCTGGCAATAGACCAAACATCGAATGACGACAACCACTGTACAGACACTTTTCAGAAATGTTTACCAACACAACAACAACAACAACAACAACAAAAATGACGTGAATCGGACTAATACAATCCGCGAAATTACAAAATTCTCGTTATTTTTTAAACACACCTCGTGTACATCTCTGTCTCATGTGCCGAGAGACATTTCTGTAGAAGGTAACTGGGATAAGAATATCGCGCAAGAGCAACAAGATTTACAGGACTGAAACTTACCGCTTCGTTTGAGCAACGAGTCGTCGCGACCATGAAGTTGGCTGCCGGGTAGCAGGGACTGGCCCGAGCCAGGGGTTGCCGCTGTTGGAATTCCGGTGGCCAAAGGATGATGAGAGGGCGTAGCCGAATACCAGGCCGGTGGCCAACCTGCAGCCTGGCCATTGAACATCCGAAGCTTATCGTAGACACTCTCGGCACCCTGGTGTGCCTGCACCGCTGCCGCCTGTTGCTCTTTCTGCGAGGCCAGGTTCCTCAGCACCCTGTTGATGGACGATACCTGAGGACACGGGAGAACGACCAGTATGATGAATGAATGTTAAATAGACTGCATTATTACAGTGTCGAGAGAAACTTTTACGCTTCCGACGATAACGTCCGATTGCGTCGATCATTAATCTTCAGCAGACCATCGAAACGAAGATTTTACATGACTGCCAGCCTACCGAGAACCCGCGAGATACCGCAACGGTGAAACAGTTATCATTCGGGAATGGAAACCCCCATCAATATTGTATAAAAATTCAGTGATTATTAGACTGTGGATTTTACGCATTTACAATATCCAAAATGAGTGGATGCAATTTCAAGCAGGAGATAGGTTAAAAGAATTCAACTGCTTTTCACTGTATTCGTTGTTCCACGTTATCAACATTATTAAAGGAAGAAAGAAATTTCTGATTGGCTCCAGTTCGTTGGTATCGATACATACAATCTCTATTTTTTTATAGGAATCCGCGGTCTATATCTTGTCCAACGAAACGAGCCTATAATTCATCAAAATTCAAGTTAAAATATGTTACCGCTTCACGCAGCGATCGCTGAATCGATTCTCGCGAATTCCAAACATTACGCCCGCTTAATTGAGAACAGAAGAGCGATGTGAAACGATCAATCGCGGATACGGCGCGCGGCGGTTCTTTGAAAAGTTCCGTGGATTCTTTGGCCACCGGCTGACAATCGTTTCTATCGTTACATCGGTTTGTCTCTGACTCGCCAGACCCGACCACCGAGAGCTTCTTCCTTTCTTTCTCTTCCGACGTTCGCGTTCACCGGGAAAGAGAAAGAGAGAGGAGAGAGAGAGAGCTAGATGAAAGGACACCGCCATCCAATTATTATTACATAAAACGGTTTCCATGGCTCTTCGCTCCCCTAACCAACGGCAGCGCGGTCTTCTTCACCTTGTACCGCGACCGAACCACTGGCTAACTCTAAAGTTATAACGAGCCACGAGGGCGAGCCTTGTGCTCTCGAGTCGCGCACATAATAGTCTCGGTGTTCTACGTGGCCTCCACCCCTCGTACACCCCTCTAACATCGACGTAGACGGTGCACCAAGTCGAACATAGCTGAACGCGGCGCTCCCATGGAGGCAAACCAGCAAGCGGATGGAGGATATCGAGCGGAGCTTCTTAATTACGGGCTCCGTTGAAAGGTTCGATGAGCGAGCGAGAGAGAGAGAGAGAGAGAGAGAGAGAGGGAGGGAGAGAGAGAAAGAGGCACACGAACGAGAGTGCAAAGCCGATCCATCTCGCGTGGTTCGACTTAAGACCGGTGAAATAATGGCTGTACCCTGTCGGGTGCCAACGACGTTGTTGGTTCGAGTGGCTGCGTGCGCCGCGCCGTGGCGGGTCAAGAACGCTCGAGAGGGGTCCGCGTTATTACGCCGAATGAAAGCCGATAAATTCAATCGCGCTCTCTGTTTTCGCCTGTTCTCGATGGGGGATCCGAGTGCTCGAAAGGCTCGAGTAACGCTTTATAATAAGCGAAACAACGCTTTGCGATCAGTGGCAACAGAATCGTGTTGCGTAACGCGACGCGAACACGAGACGAGGAGAGGCGCAACCGGGGAGAGGAGCGACGGTTATCAACGACACGAGGATAATCAGTCGGAATCGAAGGGGAACAAATCTTGAATTTTCCGTCCGATCGAAGCTGGATTCTCTCTGCGACGACGACGCCGCCGCGCGCAGGGGCAGTTTCTTAGGAAATTGCCGCGGCAGTTACGCGGAACAGTTCCAAACAAATGCAATCCCGCGATGACGACTCTGCGTACCTTAACTGGAATCAATTCGAAGAGAATGGTCGACCGAGACGAGAAGGCGAGGGCGAGGGCGAGAGCGGACGACGTGGACGTCGGGAGAGATGGGGCGGGGGTGGAGCACGGAAAGTTCAGTATCGCGAAATTCGTCTGGATCCTGCGAAATAATGGCGACGGGAGACCGGAAAGGACGTTTCCAGACTAACTGCGGCACAGGCTAGCCAGCCTCGAGCCAGCCTAGCTTCTGCTTTCCATCATCAAACCAAGCAACCTGGCTGTTCTACGCTCCGCTCCACTCGGCTCTCGCCGCACAACAGCCGCAGCACCGATGCAGACCATTACACGCGCGACCGGACACGAATAATTGTGCAACACGCTTAACTGATCCCATTCACCCTGATTCTACCCGCTCCCATCCGCTCGTCGGCGACTAACCCCGTCGCACCCCATTGCCGCACGATATGTACCCACCGCAACAGCCCGACACGCTACCCACCACACCGCCATCATCGTCATTGCTATCATTACCGTTAACGTCGTTCCCATCCCGGAGACAATCGTCGTCATCGCCCGGACCGATCGAAGATACCGGGACAACGATCGATCCGCGACCAGACCCGACGAACACCCTTGCCACTGTCGGAACCGTGTCCGAGGAAATTAACCCCCGGAAAAGACCGAGGGCGGAGCCGACGACGCTTAGTTTTTACCCACGGTCAACTTTGCCCGACCAGCTTTCGGCTAATCTGCTAGAAGACGATTCTCCAACGGACTCCGCATCTTTATGCAAATTACCATTTTCATACAGCCTCTTGTAAAATATATTCCCAAATGAAATTAACTCTTTGCGGTTGAAACCCTGGCTTTGCTGCTGGCAACGCTGTGTTTACTGTTGGTTAATAATTGAACTGCATAAAAGCCAAATTAGCGCAAGTCCAGTTTTCTCAATATCAATTTTCCTGAACCAGCTCTGGCTTTATTTTCTACATTTTTACTCAAACCTTTGCGCGGTTAGGGTTGCCATCCGTCCTGTTTTTCCCGGATTTGTCCTACTTTTTAATGCGTTCGGGGACGTCCGAAAGGATTTTACTTAAGGATTCGGGTTTTTCGATGTTACTCGTTCACACTTGCTCCACTATCAGCAGGGTCATGCAAAATCGGACACTCTTTGGAGTACTGTTTCGGATTTCTTTCAAATTTGAATATGTTGTAGTCTTCGGTGACTCAATATGACGAACTCAATATGAACTCGACACATGAATTCAATATAATATCTAAAAAATTGTAGTTTTTGCAGACGTGTGAAAAAAGTGTCACCATTTTATCGTTAAATTATAAGACTACATAGAAACCGATGAGAATGAGTTTTCAGAAGCTTATACATATAGTAAAAACATAAGAGCATCTACTAAAAATGTTGTCATTTGAAATGAAAATGTTTTTTCATAATTTATTTTGCAATCGTTTTAAACAAATGCATTGTTTTCATAGCAAGGACCTTTCTAAAAATGTGAATACACGAGGATATAGCTCCAGATGTCCCCTTTACGGATCTGTTTAATAAAGCGTTTAATAAATGATTGCACCGCGATATACAGCCTCGAAAAATTTTGTGACATTTTATCGTGATGAAATTTGCACTACAATTCATTAAAAATGATTCCCACCTACTGATAATAATTATCGTAATACGTATACAGTAGGACCTCGATTAACTGGATCCCGATAATAAACAAATATGCGTTTAATATGATTATTTTATGAAGGGAAATAAATTTTCAAAAATAAAAAATCCGTTTTGGAACATAATGTACATTTTAATTATTTCCCTCGGGTCATAATTTATTCGGACTGTTTGTCTCCCGATCAAGCCGGTTAATCGAGGTCCTACTGTATATGTGTATATATTGTCCGGGTTTGAGTCTGAAAAGTCCGGACTTTTTGGGATTTCATAGATGGCAACCCTATTTGCGGTTCAACTTGTTCTAGCTCTCTCTTCCTTTCTTTTACTGCAGACCTTGCTACAAAATGATACGAGTCTATTAACCTATTTGGACCAGTTCAGGACTACAACGATGGTTCGTATGTACCATGTAATTGTGACATTACTGATGAATGTAATGGGAATCAATGAAATAAGAAACTACTGAGTCAAAAGTCGATGTCGAGTCTGGCACGATTCACAGCCAATTCATGAGAAATAGACAAAACGCAATCTTCGAAGTCGCAAACAATAAGCCACACTATTTCTTTAACTGTTTTATCCCGCATAAAAATGCCTCTTCCATCTGGATTTCTTGTGTTACTCTGCAGAAGTCACAGATACGCAATTTTATGCATACACCGATTGAAACCCGCTCGGAGTTTTCGGTTCTTCTTTCGCTTGTAGATATCCATCATTTTCTATAGTAGATTGAAACTAAGCCACAAAAAGAATCAAAGAACATTGAAAATACGGTATCGGTACGAGCCTGAATCTGAATCCCAACGAATTTTCCGATAGAGGAGAAATGTCCGGTAACGGTCCCAAAGTTACCGTCTCGTTCAAAGAAGCTGCAAATAACCATCACTGACGGAACGGCAAGAGAAGCTAAAACAAATCGGTGTTGTACCTCACTCCCCGGCAATTCTGTATAACTAGTAACGCAACAGATACGCCGAGCTCTCGAAACAGAGAACATTTTCATCGCGGGGCTCAAAAGACCGCAAAAACCGATCGACCGATCAAGACCGTCGGTGCTACAATCGAGCTTGGTCGGTCCGGCCCGACCCAGCCCGGCCCGTGCACCTCTCCCGCGCGTCCCCCTCGTCTACATCAAATCCAGCAGACAACAGACAATCCTATCACGATCCTCTTTGCTGTTACCAGTCCCTGGTACGCGTACACCGGGCCACGGTGATCATTATAACGATTTCGAGTTAAAAGCTGAAACGTTTCGATCGGCGTTTCTTTTCGAACGACGGATGCTATCGATAGAGGGATGAAACTGTGTGCGTACCACCGGCTGATTGATCACCCTCCCTACTTCTGTTCCGAACACCAACAGAGATGGATAGAGAGGGAGAGAGGGAGAGAGAGGGAGAGAGAGAGAGAGAGAGAGAGAGAGAACCGGCAAAGCGAGTGTTTCCTCGACCAGCCGACGGATAACGACTCGTGCGCGTGCCATCCTCTTCGATATTCCTGACAGACACGATCGGAGGGGCTGATGCTGGCGGCACCAGAGACAGAGTGTTTTCGATAGAACCAAACCTGAAGACCTTTCGGACGTGATACGCTCTGCTACATTCGATGTAGCAGAACATTATCAGATTGCTAAGAATTCTCTCCTGATGCCGCGCCGCGCCGCGCCGCTTCAGAAACAACTGCGATGATTTTATCGAGAATCCTCTTGATACAGCAACGTGATATTAAAACTAATACACTGCTGGCCTTAAATCTTTTTAATACGTCCACTGTTTTAAATTGTACGTACCCCAATTTTTCGTTACAAATGCATAAAATCCGCAGTCTAGTCGTATCTTCGTTACCCTTACGAATTTAAATAAATCCTTCGCAGACATATTTTCGAAAACACGTACGTTAAGAAAATGCAAAAACGGAAAATCAATTTTCTCAAGGTTCTAGACCAGAAGACCCTCCTAATCGATTTGGCAAATGAGCGGTTCGAATCACGGTAAAGCTCTACTGCCGAACAGCAACCAATTTTTTTTTTTGGCGACTGGACCCGAACCGATTGAAAAAAGAGTAGCTCATTTCCCGGCGATCGAGCAGGCGGAACACCGTCGAGGGGTCGAATATCGATGTAAGGGTGGGCAGGATGTTTGGAAGACGGACGCTCCGGAGAGGATTCTTCGGGGTCGCAGAGGGGCCGGGCCAGTGGAGGGTGGACAATACGAGGTCCGCGTAATGGACCGATTACCCCTCCTAAGCGATCGCATTGACGAGACTTTGATTAGGGTCGAGTGGCCAGATCCGACGGGTAAGTACCGACCGGGTGCGCACCCTGATAAACCACCGCCACATACAAAGCGGACCCGCGCCGCGCCGCGCCGCGTTGGTCCGAGGCATCCCTGGACGTAGAGGACCCGCGCGCCTTCGTGGTTGCCGCGGTGCACTCTTGCGGAGTCATTGCGCTTTTCTTTACCCGCTTGAATCCCTACGCGGCGCCGTGCCGCGTAGCAGCAGGGTCATTTGCTAATTGCGCCAGGAATGACTGGAATGTTTGACGTTATCGAGCTACTAGACTTCCCATACGGTTCCACGGTGTTCCATTTCGAGATTGGAAGCTACTCTCTTACGTTTAGAAGAAAATCGAGAGATAGCAGCGAAAGATAGTGTCGAGGACCCTTTGAAGGTTTCAAGAATGATTCTAGACTATCAATTGTGTTTCGATCTTCTGAAAAAGTGCCTCGCAGTATCAATGTTGCTCTAATACCGAGAATAATATGCAAGTACAGTGTTCCCGCGATTGATGTGACCTTTTTTATCCCCACTACCAGGGGGTAGGGCAGGTATTAGGGTGTTCAAATTGGGGTTTTATGATACTCAGTGTATCCTTTTCAGGTATGGCATAGCATTAGTACAATACAACAATTTCCTGCTAGTCATCATATTTCAAATAAAATGTGCCTGACGCTGACCGAAACGGGAACTAACTTCAATAATACAGCACCCCGCAAGACTCAATATCAACGTGTGCCATCAACTCGCCGAGCGTTGAGAAAAAATTCGGAAGCCTTTGCTTATACTGGAAAATGGAACAGTGAAAAAACTGTACGAAGAAAAAGTAAACTTGTAAACTTACGCTAGGTATGTTGTCGTTATTGCAAACGCCCTCCTGCAGCAACCTGTCGCGGATCTCCCAAGCGAAGATCGAGGGGCACTCCCGTTTGTAGTCGGCGATTTTGTTAACCACCGGTGTGGTCGCCACGCGTGGCTTGCTGCCACCGATTGCACGTGGTTTGATCGAGCCTGTCTCGTAGTACCTGTAAGAAGAGAGGAACGGTTTCTTTATTGTTAGCGGAAGCGTTCGATTGGCTCTCGTGCTGTGATCTATTGGGTATGACCTGCCGAGGATCTTGGAGACGCATCCGTTGCTGACTTGTAGTATGCGCGAGATGTCGCAGGGCCTAGCACCACTGTGAGCCAGTTCGACGATCTTCTGCCTCGTGGAGTCTGGCAATGGTCGACCGTTGACGTAAACACCGCCGAGCTGGTTCACCCCGCTGTGTCCTGCAGCCGAGCACCCAAATATTGAGTTCTGTCCGACCATAGAACCCCCGCCAATACCCGCACCACCCCCGTGCATCAAGTCCTCCTCTGTGAATCAAAACGCGCGCAACGTGTATTCTGTCACTTGGTCAGGGTGTCTAGTTGGGCAAACAGTGGCCGAACGTGTCCGCAACGCACGCACGACGTTCTTATTAGCCTAATTACACCGTGGACATCCATTGCGGACACGCCAGCTGCAATCGAGCATACGCCGTGCTGCGCCGCGATGATCTTTACGCTTTCGCGCGACAGCGGATGTCATTCGACCAGGGCAATACAGTAATACAGTCTCCATTTATGTGAACATCGGGACGAAAATGTCAATTACAAAATAGAAAAACAAACTTTTTGCTGGAAGTGTACGTTAATATTTAAGATGTAAAACATCTTTTCTGTTCGAGTTACGCATTTCTATTAAAATTTCGATTAACCGTCCTCTAACAAAGATTATGTTACAGGTGCTTTTTACATTTTACCGATAATGTATTGTTTTATCGTGTTCAGGATAATTTACATACAATTGTATTGTATTAAAAAAGCTATTAAATTTGAAGGCATAACGTGTTTTTGATTGATCAATTTAAATTAGTCCATACAGTCAACCAAATCATTGCACAACGTGTAAACTGAGGCTTAACAGCAAAAAGTCACTGTACAATTCATAATATACATACATATATCAATGTAACAATAAAGACCATAATAAATGATAAGTAATCTAGGTCGTCTTGGTTAGGTTATTTTAAGAAGTGTCCACAACACACTTTTGTACGTTCGAAGTAACTTTGTGCCCGCTCGTAAACCCGCTAAATGATAAGTAATCCTAAGAAAGACGAATTAAATATTGTAAAGAATATTTATGCATCCGTACAAAACGAAAATAACGAGATTCCACGTGTTTATTACGAGGTAATATACAAATATCTGATTATGATGTATAAGATCTCGCAACAGTTTACGTGTTGTTCCGAATTCATTAAATAGACACAGCAAACGAACGCGACACGACCTGGTTATATATTTGCAAGAATTTGTAAAAGACGCATATATGCGCGAATAAACAACCGAGCTGTTTAATATATTCGTTCCGCGACAGTAGTTATAGTGTTCGCGACGCGTCGGTATTTAATCCACGCCCCGCGCGAGAGGGTGGAGCTCGAGTGTCGCATTAATTCCTGTGTCCGCAAACACCAAAGAGTGCTCCAACAATATTTGCACTCGTTAATCGGGGGAAACACACGATGCCACGGTTAACTTGTTTTTCGCCGAGCAGGTTTGTAAAAATCGATAAGCTTTTTGTTGAATTTAATGGGAAAAACGGCCGCAAATGATGGGACTGTTTCCCGGTTCCCAATTCGCCAATTTACCGAATGTGATTTATGAAACAAAACAACAAACATTCGCCGGAGTTCCGTCGTAAACTGTGTTTTTACGCGTGCTTTTCGAAAGGGCATTAAACACGTTTGCAATCCAAATCACTTTCCACTATTTTTTCCGGAATGAACACCGAACTCCCGAGCGTATAATTAATCAAAATAAAATTATACTCTTTCACGTGAAAAAACAAATATACACGTCGAAGTCCCCGTACACGGACAATTTCAAACTGTGTCGTTTCAAATATGTTTCAAAAGTATGAAATGCACGGGAAGGATTCGGTTCACTTTTCCAGATCTGTACCTACATATACAGGGTGTCCCAAAATATTGAATTTCCTTGAAAGGAATAATTCGAAGTAACTTTCTTCCTTTGTGAAAATGTTTTTATGTGACAAGAAGTTATTAAGGAGATACGCGGACCAATTAGAGCGCGGCTACGCAATTAGATTCCGGCTTGGCCAATGCCAACTCCACGCTCAACGGGACCTGTAGTCGCGCCCTGATTGGTCCGTGTTTTTCCTTAATAACTCCTCAACAAATCCGCGGAGATCATTTTTGTACACGAAAAAGTCACTTCGAATGACTTCGGGAATCATCCCATTGAAGGTAGTACAACACATTTTGGGACACCCTGTAGATACACGTAGGTGTTCAAATTTTTCTATTATTCTATCATTTTAAAAATATTCACGCGTCGCCTGCGCTCGCGGTAGCAAAATCTGCAGCTAACAAAGTCTCTTAGCATATTCCGAAACGTATGAATCCTACTATAGGGTAAAGTGCCCAAATATGGTATAATCACCTATTATGGCACTACCTTATATCTCAAACAATAGTTTACCATATTTACTCAACAGTGTGTAGTACAATCGCACCATTCTATGTATGTATAGATTTTAGTATCGATCCTCCGCGCCAGTTCTGTCTCCACGTGTTGAATATTTTTGTGGTTAGGTTTTCGATTGTATCTTTCTATAATAAAACAAAAAATTACATCAACAAAAAGTGGTTCATATTTGGGCCCTTTACCCAACTATAAAATACGATAAAGTGATAAATATTCTTCAGTGCTTAACTCGGCTGTATGGAGCACGTACGCGGCAAAGGGGAGAGAAACATGGCGTCGAGTTTATATAGCTCGAGACAGGACCACAAAAGGTTAACGTTGCCAGGTGCAAAAGAGTCAAGCGTGTTTCGTGTGCACGAAGAAACAACGGACGAACGTGCAAAGTGGGCCTTTTACCCCTTTTGTCGGTGGCCTTTCTAAATTCACGTGGTAACGCCGGTAGCGCGCGAAGAATAAGGGGTGGAACGAACGCGTCGTGACTCAGGGTACACACCGGAAGTGAAAAAGAGAGAGGACGAGGGAGAGAGAGAGAGAGGGAAAGAGAAAGAGAGAAAGAGGGAGAGAGAGAGAGCAGGGGAGAGATTGAGTGAGAGACACGAGTCGACGCGGCGCAAGGTGCCGAGAAGGCGGCACGAGCTAAATGCATCTTGCAATTAACGAATTTAATTAATCTCCCGCTTTTGCGCCCCGCAAAACGACAAGAAATAGTGGAAACGCAATTTGAATGGTCTGGCCGTGGCACAGCACCGTATGAAACCACTTTCTGTGTAACATCGCGCCACGCGTTTTCATCAGCCTTTACCGTCGCCACAGGAGGACAGGGATTCCACGCGTTTCGTGCTTATTTCTCGCCTCAAAGAGACGAGCTTCCGCGTGCCCCCCCCCCCGACCATCCGTCACTTTTCGTTGCCTCCGTCACTCGAACATCCTTCCGCGGCCGCATCCTCGACGCGACAATTGCGAACGCACGCTCTCGCGATCCCCCGCGGCTACACATTTTCATCCAATTACCGACGCAACAAGCTGTCCTTTCGATTGAATTATTCCTGCGTCTCAGATTCAAATGCCGGACTTTCTACGAAGGTCAGGCAAATCTTCAACCCTCTCCGTGTTTCTATCAAATATACATAGGCGTGCAAATAAGTTCCTTCCCCTTTTTTCCTACGATCATAACTTCTGAATGAAGGGGAAAATATTTGACCCTTGATCGGAACTACCGATCGATCTCGAATCATTAGGGGATATGATGAATTTTTGTTTTACTTCTGCTTTCGATAATTAATGCAGAACATTTTTATTTTGCGTGAAGATCCGCAGTCTAAAAATCAGAAATTGTTAAACAAAGACAGCTAGGCACGCCAACGCGTTATTCGATAATCGCATTGCGTGTAAAATGTTTGAACAGGCACGGCCGGAGTAGAGAGGAATTCACTGGCGGAATATCGGTACTTTTCCTTCGCATAAATAGATCACAGAGATACGTCTGGAAACGAATAGGCGCGATGTTACCGAGAATCACGGCTGTCGCGAGCAAAAATAAAATCCCATTCGATTATGCATGCCCCGTAAAAGAGACGATAAAGTCACAACGTTAAGACATTTTCCTTGATCCGATTAAAATGGCGGCCGCCGCCCTTCGACGGTTCGATTTCGCCGCGGCGCCGGATATACGATGAATATTCATTCGACGGCGAATTCATGTATGTAAATGTAGAAACGAGACACACGAGGTATTTTTTATACGAATGAATCGTCTTTTAGCGTATCCCACGCCACTTTCGACGACAGCGTTCGATTGAACATTCGCGTCGATTAAAGATCATCTAAAATTACATAGTACGCTCTTTCATGGGAATTCAGATTATCTTGCGACGAACACGTTTCGCTCTGTAGCGGCACTGTCGGGTCGTATACGCGCGTCGACGTTGTCGGTGAGATGTCATCGTAAAATGTCTGGTGGTAACGAAATCAAACTGTGCGAAGTACACATCTCCAAGTCAGAAGAGAGTTGACATTTGATTTCCGCACGCAAAAGTGTACACAACTGTTCGCGCGAAAAGAAAATGAACGATCACGCGGCGGTATCCTTCACCGCAACAAAATTTCTTACTCGTTCTGACCACTGATTGGAAAATATTGACCTATAACAGATGACGCGAGTATCCACAGTGAATCCCTCCATCAGCGGTCGATATACTCGACCGTTTATTTACGCAGACAGTGATAGCCTGCAGCATCCATTCACCGATCACGACCGGCGCAGATCAAGCAAAAACCGTGTCCCTTCGAACTCACGCGTCGCAAAGGTAAATCATCTTCGAAGCGTCGAAATCCCGGCGCGTCGCGTCCCTCACGACAAGACCCGTGTGCACCCTTTGTGAACTGACACGAGAAACCGTAGGTTTTTCATGAGTTTAATTCATTATAAAGAGGGTGTGACTTGGACACATAGACGAGGAGACGGATGAACGAACGCACAAAGTGTGTAAGCTTCTCTCTCTCTCTCTCACTTTTTCTCTTTCGTTCTCTTAGTCTCTCGGCAACGTCTCGTGCGAGGAGAGCGAATCGTCCATAGCGCACCGGCGACGACCCGAGCCGTCCGCACACATTCTTTATATATAATTTCGCGTTAATCTACGCGACGACCAGCGCAAAAGCGAGTCATGCCGCAAAGTGAGGCAAAAAGGTTCCACTTGGCTGAGCGTGAAACGGGACACAGATTAAATCCCATCCTGCCGGCGCACGACGTCGTGGCAGGCACCCTTCCTCCTCGTCCGCCCCCGCCCCCGCCCTCGACCCAACCCTCGTCCACCCCCGCCTCCAACCGTCCTCAACCCTCTAGCAACCCTCCGCCAACCCCTCGTCATCTCGCTCTACCTCGTAGCCTGTCCCTTCCCTGCCCGACCGACCTTTTCCCTCACCAAACAACTCCTGAACCGCTACCGCTCCTAACGCTCTACGCCCTAGACAAGAGGGGTGGCAGTAGGAAAATTCTGCCATTTCGTTCTGTTTAAGCGCGGAAATACTTGCCTGGCATTTAACGCATATAAATACTTTCCGTGCCGATTAAGTTCTACTTTTTTCCAACGCCTCGCGGAGATTTCACCGACGACGACGACGACGACGACGCGGTATATTCGCGCGCGTCCACCGAAACCCTACCGGAAGGATCAAACGACCAACCCTTTAAGAGAGAACACGATTCTTCCGCGGTAAAGGGCTCGGGATAACAGCTGAAAGTTTGAAGGACAGTTATCTCGGGTCACTAGCTTCCAGCGTGTAGTCTAATTATAAGTATTAATTAACCCTCGTGCCAATACCCGAGCATCAGGGTAAGTACGTGTTTTCAGCTCGTCTTTCAATGGACAGTGGTAGAAACCATGATATTATAAACTTTTCTATAAAAATATTATTTGGAAATATCTCAATAAAATTTGTAATAATGCTCCCCAATAATATTAAACTTTTCTGTGAAATTATTCTTTTTACAGATAATGAAATGTTTATTATTAGGCTCTTCAAACCGATACTCGGCATCGCACTAACCCTTTGCTGTAGGAACTATTTTAACTCGAAAATTAAACATGCAGTTGTACACTTCGAATTGTAATTAAATCTCGAATGGCTGATTAAAGATTCGACAATACCATTCAATTCCATTATTAAAAATGATGTTTGAATTTATATTGTTGTACCAACAACCGCGGCATTTGTGAAACCATAATCTCGATACATAAATTAATATCAATGTTCTAAAAATTATGCAAATTATAATGGGGATGCATTAATGCACGGGTATTTAAATATGGGTATTTAAATATAAAATGACACGCACTAAAGTACGTGTATATGTATAAATACACGTTCAAAACCACGATGTGTACTAATGAGGTACCGATATGATAGGGGCTGAAATAAGGCACATTTGCCCTAATTTTTATTTTCTGGAGTTAAAGGGGTCCCCTGGTCTAGAGCATCATTTTTTGTCATCCATTTTTTCATTCATTTTCGTAAAGAATTCAGACGGCTGTTTCGTATTCAGATTTAGCACACATATTTTCTATCATTTGGACCATACAATATAATTTTTTGATATCAAAATACTTAACACTGAAGGAGTTATAGTTCCTCGAAGAGGGGCATATAAAAAATGGCTGACACGATTCCAGCCGTTCTATTGGTCCTAAACAAAAAAATGAAGCAGCATTTTATATGGATGTAAATTGTATAGTATGAACGAATTTTAACGAAATATTTAACGAAATGGCGGCAATTTGAATTCTGAATTCTGTTTTTTTTTTTAATTAAAAAGAATTATATCGATATTCGTGGAAGCGTTTGATTCATGCGATAGCGGAAAGTTTCCTGAAGATTCTCTCTCAAAAGATCGCACTAGATCTTGAGATATCGTTTGCCAGCCATGTCAGAAAATAAGGTTTCGAGAAAAATGCGTTTAATGTTTCGACTATCAGTAATATGTTATAAATACATTATGTATAATTATAGGAGATTTGTTTACATGTAACGTTATGATATAGACCATACTTTCGTATACATATTTATAAAAACGCGTGTCCATGAAAATGCAAAAAATCTAGTGCATTTTCAGAAGAGACCAAGAATAAAAAAAAATGTCACCCCGGGAGCTCAGCCTTGTTTTTCTACTTTGGCGTTCAATGCGTTAGAAAGATTGCTACGCTTTCGAATAAAACTCCACACCGGCCGCGAAACCTTCGCGAGAACATTTGCGCGATATACGACCGAATTGTCAGATACATTCCATTCCTTTGAATATTCCCGTGAGGCGGAAGTGCCCATGGAACCGAATATTTTTCGCCAGGAATGAAATTCGCTTGTGAAACTCTGACGTTCGTACACGTTCGCCTGCAATAATCTGCCGCGAAGCGTTGCACTCTCGCAATGCGTGGCATCCGCGACCACCTCCGCGATATCCGTGTTCCGTTTACAGCGTTCTTTATATCCGCCGGAGGGCGAAACACGGGAAACAAATGGCGGCCTGTAAACCGTCCGGGCGTCACTTCTACTCGGCGAAAATATTTTCCCTCCTAACGACGCCGCGCCGGCGAAACACTGCAGGTACGCGCTCTGTCTACAACCACGTTTCGCCACTCCGTCTTAAAACGTTGTTGCCGTCTCCACAATTCCTCGAAATAACCAACAATGCGCCACGTTTATTTAACTCGGAACCGAATTTATTGCCGCGGATGCCTGCTTCTTTCCAAACTCTCCGTGCGGCAACGCGTATAACAAGAAAAGTATAATAGCTAGACCGAGCGTTTTAAATGTTTCTCAAATGTGCACAGGCTATATCTGTTGATTTCTTTTCTCATTCGTTTTAAATAAACAGTTTCTTCCCGCTCTTCCGTACATTCTTCGAGCGAAACTTCGCTTATTTTTTGTGTCCATATGCTTCAATATTGTTTATGGCTGGTTACGTAATGTCGTGGTTCAATAAATTAATCATATATTATACATAGACAGCGGATTTCATGCATTTGTGACAAAAATGAGCGAGTGTAATTTTGAATATTGAAAACATTAGACGAATTTAGAAATACTTTTGTATTATTTTCGACCTATTGAACATATTAAGAGTGAAAATCAATTTCTATGTCACTCCGGTTTGCTGCAATTCAGGTGGGCAATTTTTATTTTGCATAAAGATCCACTTGTCTAACTAGAAATTTATTCTACAATAGATTTGATCAAAAGTTTCATTTTGTAGGAGGTTTGGTACCCCCCGGAGAGGTCAGGATTTACCAATCGACTCGTAACGTGAACCAATATTTATTTAACCCTTCCGACCCGACCGAGGTACGCCGCGCCGCGCCGCACAGTGGGTAAAATCGACGTTCTAGCTGTTCACGCCTATTTCACCATTATTTCAATATATAAAGACCACATTAAATAGGTCGTTGGATTCGTCTTGCCGTCAGCTATAACATTATTGAATAAAAAATATATAGTTATAAATAAATAATAAAGGTGACCGCAATTTCTTATTGAAAAAAAATTTTTTTGCAAATTTTTTGTATTGATATTTGTAAAAGACTGTGTACTGATTACTTTTTGTAGGAAACATTTTTTTGTCACACCACCGGAAATGTCTGAAAACTCGTGTGAATAATGAATAATATTTGAAAACTGGGTGTTCACGCCTATTTCACCATTATTTCAATACATAAAGACCACATTAAATAGGTCGTTGGATTCGTCTTGCCGTCAGCTATAACATTATTGAATAAAAAATATATAGTTATAAATAAATAATGAAGGTGACGACAATTTTTTATTGAAAAAAAAATTTTTTTTGGAAATTTTTTGTATTGATATTTGTAAAAGACTGTGTACTGATTACTTTTTGTAGGGAACATTTTTTTGTCACACCACCGGAAATGTCTGAAAACTCGTGTGAATAATGAATAATTTGGCCACGATTTCGATCGAACTCACCACTGTGCGCGTGTCACGCGACGCTTTAAACTATCATAACTTCGGATAATGGATTAAACTGGAACTAAATTTTGCACGATCTTTTAGAGGAGATCTTGCCGAAAATGTTCCACTTTGTCAGAACATGGACATCTCCGGACATTTTAACTTATCCCTTGTCAAAGGTGAAAAACTTCGACAATTTTCCTTAGTTGATTAAATATTTTTTTTTTATAATAAATTATGAACAATGATGTTTAGTTCCTGGTGCGTTCTCAACATAGATATACATTCTTCATATAAAAAAAAATTGGTCACTTAATCTTCAGTAGGTTTTCCAGGACATCATTATGAAGACAAGGAATTTTTTCGGTGATAAATCATATCTGAAAAAGTTTGATCTTTGAACGCTTATTGTAACGAGAGTTTTTAATAACTTTAATTAATATTATCGGTTTCGAATGTAATGGACATTTAAGAAACGTTGTACATTCGTTAAAAATCGATATGAGAACTTTGATTTTTTAGCCCGTGAACAGCTAGAACGTCGATTTTACCCACTGTGCGCCGCGCCGTCCGTGTCCCCTCGCACGGCCGACATACACACGACCCAGTTTTCGCGAATTGATTTCATATCTTTATATTTATAATAAAATAGAGATTTATAAATAAAAATCAACAACAAATGATTGAGTAAGAATATTAAATAATACCGTTAATAATAGTACCGTTTTTATTCAGAATATGTATCATAAATTCATAAAAAGACGGAAATTCATCATGTTGCATGAGGACGTACATCGCACGTCGTTCGTCCAGATACGATAGATAGTGAGGACGTACATGTATGTACACATGTACGACTCTTACAGTACGTGCTCTACTAAAGATATTTATATTTATACATTCAATTCTCAAAAAAATCAGTTTTATTATTTCAATAATTGTAAAATAATAAATCTGGAACCGGTCATTTTGACCGGTGGTGGTAGGTTTAGTGTTAATCTGGCGACTCTGATTGGGTTTGCGTGCCCTAGTATTTTCGGGAAGTAGAATCAGTGGGTCATAAACAGACGCGCCAGCCAAATAGCAGGCGTACTCGCTGAATTCGGAACTCGATTCTCTCGAAAACTAAATCTTAAACGAAATAACATCATTCTTTTCTTCCGACTGATTTTTTAAATGTAGATTTGCCTCATTGCGAACACCCTGTACATATAGTGACTTTCAAAAGTATTTGTATACAATATTTAATTTCATATTAATCGTCTCTTAATATGTACAGGGTGTAAAGAAATTATACATGTCGCGACTATCATATAGCGCGGCACCTTTCTTACATCAATTTCCATCAAATCGGGGGTGTAGACTCTCTCTACGATCGATAGTCGCGACATAATTTCTACACGGGTCCCATGGAAATCACCGACACAGATTTCTCCGACACGGTTTTCGCCGACAACATTTCTCCGACTCCAGATTTGTCCGACAATAGCTTTTAAATTTTAAAATACATTCATGTAACAGACACAGGGTAGTGGAAAGGAAGGATCGATCGATCGTCGCCCAATAGAAACAAAACAATCCGGCGGCTAATGCGCAGTTTCGGTTGCCGATGATGACGGAAAGTTTACAGAATGCTTGCTTAATGGGACGCAATAATATAATACGGGTAATTAACCGCGCGTTTTCAAGCGGCATCCGTTCGGATGTAACGAGTTTCACGACTCGTTCTAGCCTGAGTGCTGTACGGAGTTCGATTGCGATACTTGAGCCGGATGGAAAGAGCTGTTCTCGTTGAAAATGTAAAAATTCTTCGAGCCCGTATACACGCGCTACCCTGACGTCGTCCACCGACACAGAAAACCTCTTGAAGCATTTCGAGATGCATCTTTTTCCGCGTTCATTATACTCTACTCTACTTCGATGACACTCGCTTTGTCACTTTCACTTGCGTTTTGTGCATTCATCTGGACTGAAAAAGCTAGGATTAACGTCAACGAAGAAACACATTTCTTAGACATTTACCAATCGAAATGGCGTCACATTACAATTCAATCGAGGTCATCGACGTCATCGTCTTCGTACGTCAAACTTGGTTATTTTCAACTGTTATATTTTTGTTATTTTCTGCTAGAAAGTAACATACGCAACAGTAGCAACCTAACTATTGTATATTGATTTCGAAGTAATAAAAATCATTTTATTTTCTATCGTTACGTATTTTAGAGCATTAGACGAAATGATATATTAATTTGTAGCCTTGAAATTCAATTGCAAGGTAAGGGGGTTAAAAGCAACTTTTCGAAATGGAAATCGTAACTTCTGTTCTCGGAAAGTCTCAAAGAAAAATGAAATATAAAATATTGAATTCTCTTGAAACGGCACTTCTGCGTGCGTACCCTTTTCCCACGAAACGTCCGGATGCAACACTGAACCCACTATAAAATTCAATGTCTTCCGAAAGCGGCAACGTGTTAATTAACTGCTGCAGATGTACGATCGGATAAAATACATTTACGTTCAAAGTTAACGCATGTATTAAAGATCGCTTCGCTCTGTATTTCACGAGTAGACGTGCAAATAGTCCGCGCCGGGTGTGAACAGTGTGAACCACACAAACCGAAGAGCCCCCGCTCCCGGACTGTCAAAAGGGTGAGAATAATGAAAACGAGATAAACAGGTCTTCCCCTTTATTCCTGGCAGAATGTCTCGAAAAACGTTGAAAATCCGAATGCGTTCGGGTAATCGCGGAACGCGCGTGTGCTCTTTCAGCGGGCTTCCATTTTGAGCGCGGCAGTCGTCGGTGGGGGTGCGGTACGGCATGCGGCACCGCGCGATGGCATGAACGTCACCGGGAGAGTTCCGCTCATAATCTGTGAACGTCCGACTCGCTCGCGGGGGCACAAACCGCCTTAGAAATTCAATAAAACTGGTTTTCTCTTTTGCTGCGATTCGGGAGAATCGGTGCATACCGCGGCTCGATAACTTTCAAAGACGTAGCAACGCTATTCAAACGCCATGCTACCTGAGAAAAATTATTTTTTTGTTCTCTACTGCGTGAATATACAGGGTGAACCACGAATCGTGACCAGTAGATATTACTCTGTTATTAGTGTTATTCTATCCCGTCGCGCGTCGTCGTTCCGGTTGGGAATATCATTCGTGGTTCGGGAATAGGGGACCGAGTGAAATCACGGCGGCCGCGTTTTATTTATACACGGCCGAAGTAACTCTCGTTAAACGTTATTATCACCGCGTCGTTGCTGGTTTGAAAGGCGTGCAGGCGCGAGGACAGGGACGGAGGATGAGTTCGTGCGCCTCGAGCGTTTCGGGCTAAATTCACGCCACGAGGAGGCAAGAGTTTCATCTGAACGCGTTCTACCGCGACATCAAAGATGGCGTGCGGGGCATACATTCTGTAATGAGTTGAATCGCAAGAGCGAGATCCTCTTCCCGTCTCTTAGCCTGTCCTTGCTCTCTCTCTCGCACTCTCTTTCTCTTTCTCTCCGTTGCTTCACCCTCGCTCTCTCTCCCTCCCTTCATAACTCCCTCTCCATCCCTTTCTCTTCCTCTTCGTCTCTCTTTCTTATCCGCCATCTCTCTTGGTGAAACTCCCTCCTTCGTCCTCTAGCGAATTCATTACGAACAGTGTTAGGAAGCAGCGTTGAATTACCGAAAGCAACGCCATCCTAACGGCATATACTCGTTACCGCGCCTCTTATTATTAAAGCCGCGAGGCATCGCGCGTATCTTCGTCCCTTTTCACCGCGGAAACCACAGGAGCTGCGTCGAAGTAAGCAGTCGCATGATTACACTCGCGCGTTCCTTAATTATAATTGCGAAGTCGCTGGTAACGTAATTGGTATTTAAATGTGCATAGGGTAATTCTACGGCGAGCCTGCGCGCCTATGTTTTTCGCCGCTCGATCGCGGTGAATGCTTATCTTACAATGGTTTTTAAACGGTGCCGAACGTTCCTTCGGAATGTAATTCTTCTTTGATGACTTATAAGGAGAGGTCACAATGGGGTTCGTCGATTTTAATAAAACTCTTTTTTTGATGAACCTAGAGCAAAAATAAGCACTCATGTCCGAGCGTTTTTTTACGATACTCAATATTTATGACGATAAGGTAATTGCGGGGGAGATGCACTAAATTTTTTATTTTCTGCTTGTAAAAATTTTATTAAAAAGAATTGAAAATGTAGACAGGCATAGTTGAATTCTTAATTTAAATCTCTTTAATAAAATATAACGTTAGATATGAGAGTACAAAAACTTTTATTTTATATATTAATATATTAATATACTATTTAATAAAGGTCGAAAAAGTGCACATCTCTACCTAGGGCCTGGGGTGAGATGCACTCCTAATTGGGAATAGATGCACTCTCTTTTAGTTTTCGAGATATTCGCAAAAAACTATTGCTGGTGCTGAATTGAATTTTCCGTATTCGTGCATGCTCCATGAAACATGTACAATGTATACTGTGTTATGTAACATGTGTGGTAGAGAAAAAAAAGAATAGAAGTGGGAGTGCATCTAAACCCCCCAGGCCCTAGGGAGAAATGCACTTATTCGACCTCTGTTTTAACAAGTATATTAATACATTAATATAAAAGTTTTACACTGTGTAAAAGTCTACACTGTCAATTCTTTTCCATAAAATTTTCATAAACAGAAAACAAAATGTGGTGCATCTATCCCGAAATTTCCCTACAGATCACCTTGGGTTAGGTTAGGTTTCATCTTGGCGTTTCATCTGTTTCTGTAGATCATCAAAGGAGAATCTAACGTTGCGTTGGGAGTATAAATTATGAGCGGAAAATCTCTCGAAATGTATTACGAACGATATCCCATTGGTCGGTCGCGGATAATCCCGCACCCTCGACATTTATTGGCCCTTGAATGCCGGGCGCAGGTAATCTCTGCAACTTCGGCTGGCACGCGAGCCGACCGACACACAAGAGCCCCATAACCATTAACAAATCTTGTAGTCTAGCACGAAATAAAGTGCTCCCGTGAATCGGCCGTTTGATTCGAATAGCTGCGGGGCTTTTGTGCAGGAATGAGGGAGAAAGAGATAGATAGACAGACAGACAGACAGACAGAGAGAGAGAGAGTGAGAGAGAGAGGGGGACGGATAGAGAATAGCGAGGGGTTAGCGAGAGAGAAAAGAGGCCCGTGGAAGAAAAGGGGGGCGAGCTCGTGCCGCGAGGCCATCGTCGGCCTCCACGCAACTCTTCGCGATGCTCGAACATGCTCTGACTCCAGCTCCCAGCTTCAGCTCACTCAAAAAGGGGAACGCTCTTCTATACCCCAGACCCTGTATTATGATCGAGCGTGGAACGTAATACGATCTGGCCAAACTTCGGATAAACATACACACGCCCCTCCTCGGTGCGTGCTGGTGGTGAAATCAATTTTAACGGACCGAAATTGTGCGGGATTATCAGATGGTGGCTTAGGTTTCGGAGCTTAGAGTAACGCAAACTGCAACTCTTATCCGCGGTTCTGATCGGCTTACTTAATTGGGAAACTGTGGGGTTTAGAATCTTGCATTTGTTCCGAGTCCTTCAATGCTTATACCGGAGCGTGATGTATCACTATCGATCGCTCGATAACGATCGGTTACTCTGCGGCTTTCTCCCCTTAATTAAATGTACAAAAATACTCGGTACACAAGTGACTAAACAGAGAACTCTATAAGAACCATCAGTAATTGTGGAACAAATTTGGTGTTGGACAGTATTATTTATCTGTCGATCGATTTCCCAATATATGTATTATGTGCAATTAGGCGTGCGTTTCAGCTATGTGCGACCCACTATTTTCAACGTTAAAACATAATAAAACTGAGGAAAGGTGTCAAGATTTACAGACCAGCTTGGTATTTGGTTACCAAAAACCGTTACCAAGTTTTTTCGAAATAAAAAAAAATTAAATAGTTTTATTCAAATAAAGTAAACTTGAAGAAAAACAACTTTTATACTCCGTATGTATTTTTGTAATATTGTCAGTGTTTGCACTATGATATTTTGTATGTGTAACTGCAATGTTAATAAAAAAAATGTGCTTCTTTTTTATTTCGAGTCTGAAATTTTTATTGCAAAATCGGTTGACGCAGGAAAAACGACACGCATCGAAAGATGTATACGATTCTGTGGATTTTAAGCAAAAATTGATCAAAAGTCGTGTGTAAAACTACGATTTTCACAATCGTTAACCACTTGTAGCTCGCATGTATGTTAATCGATTTCGATGAAATTTTCAGCATGTGTATAACTAACGTAGATATCTACAGAACATATATTTCAAATTCTCATTAAGGGCCCAAACAAAAATAAAATAAATAAAAATGTCTTTGTTTATTTTTGCATGCAACCTTGCAAATTACAATTTCTGGAAAATCTTTTTTGCATATCATTTCATGTACCAATGCTTCTAATTGATTATAAAAAAATCAGGTCGTTTGGTACAACTATAAAAAAGTTATTCAGTTTTAAAGGGCGTTCGAATACTTTCGTGGCTCACTGTATGTATACACGGATCGACAATAAACCGGCGCATAAAGGAAAGACAAATTGGCGGTATAGGTGTTCGCTTATTAAACCGGCCGACCTCAACCGGAGCCAGCCCTAGCCCGGAGGAATATACACCGATTGTGTTGTAGCCTGGGGATCGCGTTTGCCGCCGAATCGGTGGAGGGTGTGCGGGGTAGAAGGCGCCACCCTTCGACGTCGAGGCTCCAGTGAAGAAGGGGCTGAAGGGGCTGTTGGCCCGACAGAAGCCAAGGAAAGGCGTGTCGGGTTACCGGCTAACCCCGGGGGTAACCGCGAGAGCCCCACCTAAGTCCATAAGCGTACACGTATTTGCTTGACCCTCGTATAACTCGTCGCGAAGGTCACAAATTTAGCCGAAGGCTGCGACGTGAGCCGTGCCATCCCACCACCTATGATCCCGGGGCAAGGCACGCTAACGCGAAAGTAACAAGATGTAAATTGAGACGCGTTTAGAAAGGCTGCGCACTTCCGCTTTTGTTACAGGGCAACTACGAGTTTCCGTCACATGCGTTTCTCTACCGTTTCAACGTAGTAGAAGGTAGTATTTTATGGGGAGGGTTACGAACTTGGGGCGGTCTCAATTCTATAGAAGAAAGCGGGGCCCTCTGAGATGCCCCAAATATTACACAGAATGATATTCGAAGCGTTAGTAGGTAATGCGAGATCTATGTATACATATGTATACAGTGTTCCCGCGATTGATGTGACTTTCGGGTATGCGGATGATTTTTTATCCCCACTACTAGGTATTAGGGTGTTTAAATTGTCTTAAGAGTAGTCCTGTAACGGCTCAGTATTCACGATTCTAATATCGCCCTTCGTTGCGTTACATGAATATCAATGTAAAATAAATTTTATTGGAATCCGAGGAAAAGCACCCAACATAGTATTGCATTTCTAATGAAGGCACTACTGACGTTGAATATTAGACTTTTAATGTAAAGTTACCAACTTAAAGTCTCCGTCACAAAGGTGTTATAAGACGATTTTGTACAGGGTTTCTTCTAAGCCTGACTCTTCTGGAAGTTATATGTAGATAGTTTTCGATAAAGCCTTAAAAATTGGATTAAATGCAGAATAGATAGGAACTACTTGCTATCGTAGTTGAGCTTAAGAAGATTGTCCGCACTGAACGAATGTGAAATAAATAATAATTTTAGTAAATGTCCCTGAACAGAGAGAGACCTCCAAACTTGACGTATTAGAAAAGCAATTCTCATAAATAGACTGCGGATCTTCAATGCAAAATGGCAATTTGATAAAGGGTTATCCTTTAAGTTCAATTTACAAAACTGTTGATACAAAACGCCAAAGAGCACCAATTTCCTCGAAACATATTTCTGCCCCAGATTTGAACAACCAGAAAAGCAACAGTGCCAACAACTAGATTTCTTATCGCAGCGACTTTCTACTTCAAAGTTATTTTCCTATTATGAATCGCAAAGAAAGAGTTTAACGTGTAATATTCCTGTACTCAAAAATGGTAGAAAAGAAAGTTCGAAGAGCGAGCGGTTCGCGTCGGCACTTTGTACCCAGGTTGTCTCAAGGTTTAAGTCGATTCATGGAACCAGGTTCTCTTGGACCAACCTTCGGTCAATTCGAAATCCATCCCGAAAATTCGAGACATCGTTCTCGACTGTATCGATAAAAAAAAAGATCCTCGTGGCTCGGGTTTCACGATACACGGGTTTCCGAAGTTGACGCTAACGAGCACTGACAATAGGAAAGGCGACCGACGACGTTCGACCGCATTGTAACGGCCTTCTATTAGCGAAGTCGTCGAGATACGAGGACCGGATCGTCGGATAAAGTATTCGACAGATAAGCGGTCACCTATATCGGTTTCATAAGCCACGTAATTTAAAATCCTTTTCCCTCTGGCAAAATAATAGAAATTCCGAGCGACGCACAGCGGTCCCAATCGAGGAATCGAGCTGTTCATTTGCTTAAAAAATCAACTTTCGCATATCGACTTTTTTAAAATGTATATCACTTTGTAAATTTTCAGCATTTTTAAAAACGATAAGATTAATTGAATGTTTCAAAAAATTGTAGTCGGACAAAGCGTTTAAATATGAACATCTGATAAGCACCATTTTCACCGTGTAAATGACTCATCTTCTTATTGATAAGGATGGCGACGATAGACATTTTCTTCTACATTACAATCTTATAATAAATGAATGTATTAGATGTTGTCATTAAGGGTGACTTGTTGGTTCATAATGAAAATTCCTGTTGTTATTGAAGGTTCCATTAAAAAGTGTTTAGCCATGTACGATAGATTCTTCAAAATTATGCAATAATTACCGGTCGGTAATATGTTAAGATCATAGGAAACCCCAATATACATATACATATACCAGTTAAGGGTTGAAAGTTAGTTTGAGTCGCGATTCATCTGAATTTTTCTCTCTTTCTCTTTATTTATAGATGTAGTGGAATAACTAGGATTAATTATAGATGCGCCTAAGATAGATTTTACGCGTGAAACTTGTTTACAGGGTGAAAAGCCTGAACGCGCAACGATACACGCGATGTCCGCCGAGGAAAGCAATTTCAAGCGATCGCGCGCCGCGATGCTCGATAGAACAGCTATATTCCTTTGAAACCGTTCCACGCGATAAGCGAACTATTAGATAGATAGACTGATCTCTATTCCCGGCGACGACGAGCAGAACGCGGTCGATAGAACGGGCTCACACGTAAATCTTACGCCGCGCCGCGCCGGCATGGCAGGAGAAAACAACGTGACAAAAAATATCCTAACACACCAATATCTTTTCCATCCGCGCTTACTTTTTCTAAACGGGTGAATTCTCGGGGAAGGAGTACGAATTGAGGGGACAAAGTTACCCCCTCTCTCTGCCATTACCGGACACATGCATGACTGAAACGGATCGTCGTCACGTGACCGGACAGCGGCGGAAGCGTGGAGTATAACGTCGTAGAAGTGGGAAGGTAGAGTGAGGACACTGGTCTTACAATTAGTGTGGCGATTAAGTGCACTACGATTAACCTGCGTTTCCGAGTGCTTCGACGGGAAAAAGTGAATTCATTTATCACTAAAAACGAGTAGCCGGAATTTTAAATAGTAGACAGATGAAAAGAATTGAAATGTATCAATATGTACAATATACAGTCGACCCTCCTATAACGCGATTAATTCGTACCGAAAATCAAATCAAACTAAATTAACTCTTAGCAATCGAGTGATGAATAATGGAGCACCATTAAAAATTGCAGTACCATTATTCAGAATATTGTTTACATTTTTAAATATGTTAGACATATTTTAATTAAACATCAATTTAATATCGTCAAAATCGAAAAAATCATATAGGAAGGAATTATTCTAGGTCAGAAGAAATGTTTAATTTCCGAGTTCAAAAGTAGCTCCGACTGCAAAGGGTTAAAGATCGAAATCAAATGGCAATTTTTGGTCCGCGTTACAGGAGGATTTACTGTAAAAAATATATGTAGATACGTATAGCTTTTCGGGGGGTGAGACAAGAAAAATTTGAAAAGAAATGTTTCAGCCGTGTAGTTAAGGACCACTCTGCTAAGCACTCTGCGCGTCAGTTTCGAGGGAACAAGGCTGAGGTAAGAGCGCGAGAGGGACAGAAGCAACTCTCGAATTCCACCGGGTAGTGTAAACAAACAGGCTCGTTCGACCAACCTTTATGTGGCATCTTCCAGAAGGGCGGTTCGGGGGTGGGTGAGCAAGGGTTAGCCACCCCCGCGCCCAACAGGGTCCTTGCCGCGTGCAGCGCCGCCGCCGCCGCTTCCCGGCTCCGCGCTGCCGCAGCGCTTGGCGGGTAATCCGAAGCGCTGTCACTTCCGGCGATGCCGGCACCGCCACCGCTGCCTCCGCAGGAACGAAGGTGTAGGTTCAGCCGACTGCCGGCGACCGTCCCACCGCCACCACCTCCACCTCCGCCGCCACCTCCGGCCACGCTAACACAATGCTGCAAACAGAAAAACAATCTATATAGCATCAACTTTTCTCGCACCTCTCAACGCTCGCGCCACGCCGCGCCGCGGTTACAATCGACGCGTTACGTTTCCCGACGAATATACTCCGTTGCAATGAAACACAACACAAGATGAAGCGGCGGGGTAAGTTCGTAAACGGGGCAAGCGCATATACTGGTTATTTTTATTATAATATGAGCGAAATTTCTCTAGCTTGTATTTATTAATCTACTATAAGTTAATAAAATATGTAAAAAAACTTTTTAAAAACCACGCTTATATTAAAATGCACTAAAAAGGGGAAAATTTTTGTTCATGGTTCTCCATAAAATACCGAATCCAGTTAAATGATTAATGATATTTTTCCCCAAAATGTTGAGCAATTAGTTCAAAAATTTCTTCTGGTATAAAATTAGTGTCGGAATAGATAGAAAAATTTAATATAAATTTAAATAAAATCATGACATTTAGTGACTATAAAAATAAAAGCGTGGAGCGCTAAACTATATTAACGTAATCTTCGTGAGCGCTCCACGCTTTTATTTATATTGGGTTGGCAAGAAAGTAATTTCGGTATTTTAATGTGAAATAAAACCTATAATTCTTTTTATTCAAGCAATGAACTTTACCGAATACGAAATTTCCCCTTTTGTTCGATGATTTAAAAGAAAAAAAAAATAAATAAGAAGATTCTTTTTTAACCCCTTGCTGTATTACTTTGACAAGCCAGACTCGTGTGATGAAGGTTCTTAACAAAGTCTTACAAATATGAATGTTACGCGTTCCATTTTAGATGAAATAAAATTTGATTTGTTTGTAATCAATATTTAAGCATCAAAATAAATGTAGCTATACAAAAAGTACACATTTTCTTTTCACTAGTACGACATTTTTGTGCATAAAGACGTTCTAATCACTGTAACTGTAAAAGAAAAAGTACGGCAAGGGGTTAATATGACTTTTCTTTCTACAGGGTGTCCCAAAAATGTTGTACTTTCTTGAAATGGATGATCCCTCAGGTCATTTGAAGTAACTTTGTCCTTCGCGAAAATCTCCGTGGCTTTGTGAAGGAGTTATCAATGAAAAACACGGACCAATTAGAGCGCGGCTATAGCGAGTGCATTGGCCGGTGATAGCACTAAATGTTTGCATAATTATAGTTCGAAAGGTAAGTGAACACCTACCATATTTTATACGGCAGTAAAAATTGGAACAGTAACCTAGTATATTGCAAAATCATGGAAGTCAATCTCCAAAATACATGTACACATTCCTAAAATCACTGTAATTTGACCATTTCTTTGAAACTACAACAAATAAATATCCATTTAAGCTATTAAGCAATTTCAAAACCGTTAATCGCAGCGAATGAATGATGAGCAGTAAGTTGAAAAGATTGCGCCAACTGTTAGAGCAAATGTTGAAGTGTTTCTAAATTTAAAAAATGAACATCTTTTTGAACATATTCAAGTCTCCTCGACGTTTAAAAAATAACTTTACAAAAATAGCTTTATAAAAATAACAAGTTTGAGTTGAGTTTTTTGCATTTAGACGAGTTTAGATTAGCTCTATGCAATCGCTAAAAGAATTTTACAGAGGAACTATGCAACAAAGTCTGCCGCAACGATTTCTCCTCGTGGCGAAGAAATTTACGAGCACAAGGCCAAAGATGCTTTTATCAAAGCGCTTATTATATCATTTATATTTATGTTATATATAATTATCTCCGTAGCAAAATAGAATTAAACATGAAGCAATGGGATGGGTGAAAGTCGCGCGAGAAATAAATATGTTATAACTACACTGCAGTCTCGCGACTACGACAACGGGAAATAACAAGGACGGTAGACTAATGCATAAGATTTACAAGCAAAAGCTCTCCTCGCTGTTCCTCCGCAACTGTTGATGAGTATTCACATCAAACGGGGCACGCGCTTCTGTTTGGACCATCTATTTCAAACCGAATACATACATAGCTACATATGTACCCCCTTGTGCCTTCCTTTAAATACAAAGTGACTTGCTTCGTTTACACGATCTATTGTCCTCAGTAACCACTTCCCTGAACACTGTACGAAGCTCATCTTTCCTCCTAACGAAGTTAAAATACCTGACAAACGAATCTACGTTTAGTCGCTTTACGCATTTTAGTACTATTACGCATTCGGTGTTCGACGCATTGACGAACTACACGACTCCCGTGAAAACCTAATCAATTTCATGGAACGTACAAAATTAATTAATCAAATCTAACAAACGACCACCCATGTACAAATGTGTAGTTGCTAATGATCAGCTTGTGAGGGGTTGCTGTAACTTAAAAAATAAATAAAAAAAAGAGGACACTCGTCTCTGGGTTCATTGAAATCTGGATTTCGTTATTCGAAATTCCTGCGTGTGAATTTGTTCGGTCCGTAACGCCTTCCGTCATTTTTGAGAAACAAACAGGACGGTCGGTATTACGAATTGAGATTATACATACGATGTATGTATACTACCGCTTCATTAAAACGAACAGCGATTCGATATTTCGTGCTGCCGAGACGGAAGAAATAAATCTTGCTAACCGTGTTTCTCTCGATGAATTCAGTTTTTGCAGCGCGCGCGCGCGGCACGGCGCCATATTGGCGGACGTTTTGTGTTTCACCGACGACGCTCTGCGTCTCTCGTTAAAACTTCATTTCCGCAACTACGGTGGAACGCGAACGCTCCGAGCACAAGAATTGCGTGTCAAGTGGACCGAACGATTAAACGTTGATGGAGGATGTCACGTTTGAGCGATTTCTTTCACTCGAACTTGATTTCCAGCGAGTTTTCGCAATTTGTCGCGCGCAGGAAAGTTCCTACACGGCCGCCGCGCCGCCGCCGCCGCTCGTTTCTCGAATTTTGCACGTGCTTGGGCGCGCAATGGTTCGATTATTAGAATTTCCATAAGACAGACAGGCAGGTTTGAGCGACGAGCTCGTTTCAACATCGAGCGAAGGAGGGAAAAATAAGAAGTGAAACAATTTCGACACCTTGCCAGGTTTCGTGAACAATGGGGCTTGTTGGCCAAGCGACAGAACGCCGGCGAACGATGCTGGGAAACGCAGACGATTTCTAACTCCCGTCAGCATTAATTAATTAAAAAGAGGATGCGATAATAGAGGATGCGATGCATACCGATAACCGCGGAGACCGAGTGCCACAGAACAATGTAACTCGAAGGTCTCCAAAGGTGAAGGTGCTAGACTGTCAATGGTATGCGAAAGATAAATTAAATAGGGATAACTATGTCTATCTGTGACCTAGTCATTTTCAAGTTAACTCGATTCGAGTCTCGACTAAAGGAGAAATTTCACATTTCCTTTCACGTTTCTGTTAAAAGTTCCATCTCTGACTTACGATGTCAGCATTTCCAAATTAACCGTTTTATTAGGCTGTTGCAAATAAAATGTCCGATTTTGAATAGTAACGTTAAACAACCGCAACTATTTCTTATTGATCGAAGAATCACACGTTTCTTTGATCGTATTATGGTAGAAATTGAATTTTTTGGTCACTCACATGCTTTATTTACAAGATTGTCATTTCGTAGTTCAAATTTCTACTATCAACGAATAGAGCGTCGTAATCGTTGTAGACTGCGGATCTTTATGCAAAATAAAAATTGCTTGCACCAATTGCCAGTGACTGGAGCCACATGAACAGTTTTTTATTCTTACTTTAATCATTTTAACAAGCTGAGAAAAATAAAATTAGCACTCTTAAATCTCATTGTAACCTTTCTACCGTTTTAAATTGCATTAACTCATTTTTGCCATAAATGCATAAAATCCGCAGTATATTGATTAGTCACCACATTTTCACCAAATATCACATAATGCCTTATAGTCAATGTGTTGTTTCTCCACACATACATAAAGACAATCGCACCGTTTGACGTTGAAATCATATCTATTTAAAAGGAAATGTATATGTATGTGTATTAAAATTGAAGACAGGATCGTAAGCTTTGTACCTCAAAGTGACGTGCAGTGAACCTGTCAAACGCACTGCAACATTTGCATTCTAAAATCGGACATTTCATAAGCAGCAACCTAATATTTTCCCGATAAAAATCAATTTCTTCCTTTCACATCCGAAGTGGAATATCTTACGAAAAGATATTAAAGCAGTGATAAAGTAACATTTTTCTAACGACCGTGTAAACTCTGTGTAACTCGACGGAAAATCTCGAAATCCGTTGAACAATCTTCCTCTCTCATCTGTTCTAAAACATCGCGTCGAGATTGAGCGCAAGGACCGCGCGTAACTTCCATAAATCGTCGGCGTGCATAAAATAAAAAAAAACTGGCCAACTGTACAGGAACTGTTACGAAGCAGGCGGTCCAATAAATCTGTCGGATTCATAATCGCGATGCGTTAAACGCGCGTTTGAAACACCGCTGGAAGGGAATAGAAGGTTAAATTTCGCGAGCCGTCGGCCTGGGATCCGCGTAAAGGCTGATCAATGTTTCCGCGTGAAACGTCGAAACCGGCGCCCGGTCGGAATAACTTCGATATTGTTGCGAGCGCTTTCATAAGCCAATGTGTAAATCATGAAAACTCGATTGATCCCCGCGTACTTCTGCACGCTCTTTCACGCGCCCTTTCACGCGTACAAACGGTCGCCGCTTCAAAGAACATAATTCAGGGGATTATCGTGCGCGAAACGGGGCAAATATTGGCACCGTCGAAACTGGTTCGCCAAAAGCAAATGTTCGAGGTGCGCCCAGAAAATAAATAACGCCACGACGAATAATAAACATCCCCGGTGCAGCCGCTATATTTCTGGTCATTTTTCTCTCTTTCTTTTTTCCGCGTAACGCCGCGCCGCGCCGCGTCTGGATCACGTCTCCGCACGAATTTATCGTCGACAAAACGCGACATCTCGACGCGCTCGTACGCGATAGTGAATTCCCCGAGAAAAAAAATCCCCGCCCCCCCCCCACAATCAAAAGAAGCAAACAAAACAACTGTTCGTTGGGCGCGCGCGTGTTTTAGCGATTCCTTTTATTAGCATTTGATACGCGAATAATTAAATGTTAAATCCGCGTTACGCTCGGAAAATAGGCGAAGGCTAATTTGCTAACTTGCCCTACGTGCTTGCACGTCCGCCGACCTGTGCAAGTAGAGACACATTAGTCTTGAACCTCGCGGTCCTGACTATACGTGCTATACACTGTACACGAGAGAGTGGACAGAGGGGTCAACGTTAAATTCGGTCAGAAACTCCGGTAAACAGTTGCGAACACTTGTAAAATAATTAGGGTTCCCGGCGAAATACAGTTTTCCGAGTTCTCCTGCAAACTCTTGCCGCAATATACTTTCAACGTTCTCTCTTTCGATCGTCGCCCTCTCCCGTAAACCGTCCAGTTAACTTTCGTTTAATCCAATACCGAGGTAAATCAAACCTTGAACACAGTTAATTCTATTTCATGTAGTTGATCAATCACATAAGCACGTAATCTACATTATCTCGAAAAAGCTGTTCGAGTGGAGCAACACCTATACATTAACTCTTAACAGTTGAGTGGCGACTCACAGTCACCACTAAAAATGGCTGTACCATTATTCGCAATATTGTACCTAATCAATAGACTGCGGATCTTTATGCCAAGTAAAAATTTCTTACCTGAATTGCGACAAACTGGAGTGAAATGGAACTTTATTTTCTTTAAATTACGCCTACTCATTTTTGTCATAGATGACAGCTGCAAAAAGCGGGCATTCAGAAGAAAATGTAGAACAGAAAATATAGAGGTCTAATCAGACGAAGAAAGAAAACATGGTCAGCCATTGCCATTGTTTGTTTCGGATCGGTCGCATTTCCAAAATGATTTCTAAAAGCTCATGCTCGAGAATCGATCGTCGCGAAATCGTTCGTTCCGCTCTGGGCAAGAAGCTTTCCCGAACAGCCGTGTAATTTAAACTCCCGTGGCCGGGATTCTTGCGGTCAGATTGGTGTTTACATCGACAGTAATACCCTCTTTGGCGATCGAGATACCTCTGAAGGCGGGTTTACAACAGCAGCGCCGGTACACCTACGCGCATTCCACCGTCGCTTTCGTTCGTCATAGTTAATCACGCCGCAGTTACGACCAGTGTTAATTATCATTCGGCCCGGTTCGTAGATCATTAGCTCCTTTCATCCTGGTCGTGGGGAACGTCGCGAACACGGGAGCCGAGAGGGAAGAATAAGGAAGAATAAGGAAGAGAGAGAGAGAGAGAGAGAGAGAGAGAGAAGTCCATAAACGATCCGACTCGATCAAAATATGCAAGCTGTGCTACATCGTCGACTGATTATGGGCTACTATCCCGGCGCGATCGCTTTGTATACCGGAGAGAAAAGTACGATCGCTTAACGTAATGCGGCTCTAATAGATACGCTTATTAAGGTAACGGAGGAATGTGACGGAACGCGGACGCTCCCCGTCGAGTGCATTGTTTTCCGATTATTTACCTGCTCGTCGCGCCGTGAACGGATCAATGGAAAAATAATAGATTACAAATAAAGACGTTTCGTCGAGGGCAAACTTCTGTCGGGGTTGGCCGTATTGAATGGGGAAAAACTTCACGTATTCTCTCCCCGTCAACTTTTTCGATTTCATTGAAATATGTCTGCACAAAGAGCGAAATCGCTGTTGCGATTTTGAGTGAGAATTTCGTGTAGGTGATGTCAAATTCTGTGAAAGGAGAATTTAATGCGCGGCCGGAGCTTATTGAAATCGAATAAAATGTATTATTTCGCGAGCAATAGCGACCGTCGGAGCGAAACAAGCGGGAAGTTCAAACTTCCCCGTAGACATTAAACGAGACCGCGAGAAGTTCACTAATTACTCGGCTCCTTCGTCGTCTGTGGCAAGGTTTAGAAGAAGCTGCCACGCATTAAATTACTTAATATCGCGTTCCGGTGGCGTTTTGCACGAAAAATTATGTAGCGGCGAGATTTCGCCGACGCCGGGCCAAAACGGGGTAGCTTTGGGAAAGGAAAAACGGCGAGGTGGTGTCTCAAAGCAACGGCAGACAGTGTAACGACATTCTCGACGGTCGATTTGCAATTAGCGGGTACGCGGGAACACTTTTCCTTTCGACAAAAGCGCTTCCACGAGAAATCTTGTGATCCCGCGGCCTCGTTAATGACGGCCGCGCAAAGAACCTGCCGAAGGGGGATCATTAAAGACGCTGAGATTTTTGTACATTAACCTAATGCCTGACGATTTCCGGTCGACGTGCCACGGTAAATAAAGACGAAATTGCTATCTCACTATTTAAAGACTGGCGAATACATATAGGTTGCAAGGGTAGGCGGAAGAAAAGCTGCGCGCCGCTCTTGACGAAAGCATACGACCATGGAACGTCAGATCTTTTCGAAGAATTTCGTTGCAAAGGAGGAGAGTAACCTTTAGGCGATGTCTCGGCAACATAGCTGAATCATTGCCAATTTGTCTGCCATTTGTCGTCGCACTTAGCATCCGTACTGTGTAGCAACTGTCGGATACATTCGTCGCTAAAAACTGTTTTCTTTCCGAAGACGACACGTAAAATATAAAAAATTCACTTTACTATATGTATATGTACACTTGCAGGAACAATTTTTCTAATTTTTCGTGCTATCTTAGCTCGCTGCAATGCTTTGTCGTGCGAATACAGCAAAGTTGGGCAAAAGTGATTAAGTCGAAGATACGAATAAAGTTGTTTGAATAATGTGTAAACTAAAGACGAATGAGACGAGGTGCGTCTCGAAGGAAGATGGACAGAGTGAAACGATGGGGGAAAATCAGGAAGATTATAATACCTATAATACTGAAGAAAAAGAATGAAGAAGAAGATGCTAAAAATCGTGAGATGATAAGTCTGAGTACGAACGCAAAACGCAGCTCTCTTTAGAGTTTGGTGGGTCATCGGTTTCTAGGGTCGCATCAACGTTTATTAAGGCAGCGACCTAACAAACGATGCTGCACGGGAGACAGAGGAATTAAGGTAACGGATTTGACATAAGGAGAAAAGGATATGAAAGGCCCACAGGACAATAATAACGAGTTTCGAGGAACTACCGACACGGCGAGGTAACAAACTCGGTTGATTACCTCGCCGGTTGTCATCGAACTCGCGCGAGCTGATATCGTCGGTGAGGCAAAAACTACCGAAACGCGACAGAAACAAAATTAGAAACAAAATCTAAATAGGTGATATAATCTGCTCGTGGGATTTTAAACAAATTGAAACTCATTCGAACAATGACCAACTCTGGAATGAGTTGAAATGACATTAACGATGAACGCAAGAAAACATCTCTAAACATGTCGTTTCATAAATCAACAGATAGACTCATCAACTTGTGGAGGAGAAAAGCAGAATACATATAATAATCAGGAGAATAAATTCTAACACAATTTTAGATGATTCAAACTCTGCTTTGCCCGAGAAGACAATTCATTTCAGCGTACTTTCGGATGATATAAATTCTGCTTGGATCGAGAAGACATTATGACGAATGAAAAGTTGCCGCAATGAGTTTATTGTTGAATAGTTGCACATTAAACCGCTAAGAAACAGAGATGAAGGGGTATGATATTTTCTGCTGGAATAATGGCATTTGTACCATTATTCTCAAGCATTGTGCCGAAGAAGGGTAACGAAGATCAAGCCTTGAAGATTTGGTGTGCCGATAGGCGCGTCGAGATACGATCTCGATTCTGCTACGACTAGCTAGACAAAACAATATCTACGTCGGTAGTTAATTCTACGCATCAAACTACAAGAACGCAACACTTAGAGAACGCGTGTAAGGATCTCGTATCTCGATCTCGTCGTGTTTAGCGAATGGCCATAAGTTAAACGCGCGATTTTTCGATCGGGCGGGCACTCGCGTGCGCGCGGATTAATTTCCGTTCTCGTCGTCGTAATTCAGTGGAAAGAACGACGGGGGAAAGGTGCACGGAATTAGTAAATAATTCGAATCGGTGAATTTTCTCTACGAGCGTCGCCGCGCTGCCGCTGCCGCCGGTCGTCTCGTCGCCCTCGAGCGTTTCAAGTACAACAAAGGGCTTACCGTGAAATCTCCTGAGGTACTCGCGGAGGCTTTCTTTGCCGAGCACTCGAGGACCGAGGGGACATCTGTTATTTTCCGAGATTGTATCACTTTCAATGAGCGCGATGTTTCTTTTTCCCCTCTGTCCGCGTAAAAATAATAAAGGCGGACAGGTGTGTTCGCGGACGTGACCCGCGCCGCGCCGCGCCGTACCTTCACCGCGCTCTCGCGATCCCTAATTCGGCCGACGCCGACGGTGCGTATAAATTATTCATAAAGGAGAAATTTGTTTCATTCGGTCGAAATATACTCGCTCAGCCTCCGTTCCGAAATGTTGAAAGTATAATGAGATGAAAATATCGCCGACGGAAGCCCAATCAGCGCGAAACGGACGGAGAATGTAGAGGCCCCAGCCGATTTTCATGTTTCAGCGGAAACACAGGGGACGCGAAAGGAAATTTCGTTTACAATTTTAACAAAAAGTTATATAACGTTCTGATTCTCCGTTTCAGTTTTCAGATCGCAATTGTTGAGAAGCAATATCGCCCGCGCACAGTGCGACCGAACGCGTTGGGAAAATTGTATTCGAACAATATGCGTTCGTTCGACTAATTTAATATAAATAATGTTCCCGTGTTACACACAAAAGGTGTGCAATGTTTAGAGTGTTCGGTGGATTTTATTGGCAAACAATAAAGGGCCCGGCGGCGTTATTTAATCGCACCCTACCGCGAAATAAATCGGATGCAATTCACTTTCGGTTGACAGCGTTTTTTTCGCGATCACAATGAGATATTGGAGCGTCAACAGCGCCATTGTGGCAGCAGCAATTTGTCACTAAGCGTCGAGCTACCCCGGGCTTTCCACTTATTACGTCTAGCCGGGTTCATTACAGTTTCCCGCGGCCGACGGCGGCACTCTGAATCCCGACAGAAAAAAAGAGAATGATTGGATTCAATGAAAATGAGGAAATTGACACAACAGTGAGTACACTTTACGTGACATTATTTTACTCGAAGAATTGACTTTTTCGAGAACGTTAACTCTTTGTGCAACGAATTTTGTTAATTTTTATTAAGAGTTTAAGAAGCGCCTCACTGAATTTTGCTAGAAAGTGTGCAAGTATTCGAATACAAAGACGAAGCGCACAAAAGTGTTATATAACCAATAGAAATTTGTGAACTGTTAAAAATCTACAATAAAGTCAACAACGTGTAGAGGAATGAGTACTGTCAACCTTATAATGCGAATATATCTCTACATATGTATACTCGAGATCTCGACCGAGCCGACGGTGATTTTCAATGCGCCGTATTTTAGCAAAATTCGTTGCTCGTGGCGAATGATTTCACATCCGCAATACTGTATGTATGTGTAAATATGTACAACAACGTAATAACACTGAAAGGAACACTTTCGAACGCGACTTTTTATGTGGATTTAATAATGCGAAAACGATGAACTATTGCCGACGGAATCGAATGCTTCGCAAACTTCCTGTACTACACCTTCGTTAATTTTGTATTTGTGCGCGCAGTCCACGCGTGAAAAAGCAAGCAACGACATACGCGTTTCAAACATCGTAATTCGGCGTCCGTTACGTATTTCTGCCGCGGAACCGTCGCGTCGATCGCGAGTTGTCACCTAACGGCCGAAACAAAGAGCGGCGACAACAACCCAAAGTAAAGTGTGTCGTTAAACGTATGTGTATGTATGTTCGGATGTGCGAGCGAAAGAGTGTATCGAGAGCGTGAGCGAATTTATTCAAATGCAGAGCGATTGCGACCATCGCGAGCGAAAGTGCGATCAAGCGACGAGAGCGGTTTAATTTGTCTAGCGCGAGAGCGATTATAATTTTGTCAGTCAGTGTTACGTTTTGTTTTTGTTCTTCATCCGTGCCGTGTTCTTATTTGTAATTTATAGAAATAAATTTCACCATTCATCCCACATATACTATACAACGCTCTTTATCAATTGGCGCGAAAAGGAGTGGAAATTCGAATCACTGTTGCACCTCTAATTACGCGAGATATTCGCACCGGTCCTTCGTCCCTCGGACATAATAACTATCAAAACTCTCGCTCCATAGAGACTCGTGTATCCACTTGGCAATGTTTTCGGTCCAATTGTAGATTGAGAGAAAAAAACGTACCGTGTCGAGAATGGCCGTGGTCAGGCCGGGTCCAATCACCAGCTAAAAGCACAATCCGCAGCTACGTGTCTTCCGCGCGACGATCACAGCACTTTTGAAGCGCACCGCGGCCAAACGGTTGCTGGTTAAACGATCCTCTCTGGACTATAGCCGGTTGCTTGCCGCTCGTGCGGGCAAGACGAGCGAACCGCGTATCTTCGGCGAACGGGTCTCACTGATCACTGAGAATGCACAGTTTAACGTGAGCGGCGCGTGCTCGTCACGGAATTCACACTGGAGCGTCGCCGGTTCTGATCTACGGGGATCCAGAGGAGGAACGGCCGGATATCGGGCACAAGCGGCGCGGCGGCGTGTTTGCGGTCGTACAGGCCCTCCGGCGGACTGACGGTGCCGTTGGTGTCCGCGGAACGTGAATGAACGAAGGTGTCGCGGTAGCGAAACGACACCTTTTTGCCCATCAACGAACAACGGGGGGAACACGGTGTGTGTTTTCCGGGTCGGGCGTCGCGTTTATTCGATGTACAGCGGCTGGTAATCGCGTCGAGAGCTGACCAAGGAAACGAGAGAAGGAGGAATCGAACGTGAGAGAGCGTCGGTCAAGAGGAAAGAAACACGTGCAACTCGAAAACAGGGGTGCAGTGACGCGTCACTGCTGCGGTGCGCGGCGCCCGATTGACCACCAGAGTCTGCCTTCCTTCATGCGAAGATCCCTGCCGCACGATTTCGTCACCCCCACCCCTTACTACCGTCCCTTGTATACGATCTCCCTCTATCGGGCCGGCCTCTCTCTTTCTCTCTCCCTCTCCCCCTTTCTCCGTCTCTCTATCCGCCTATGACTGCTCTCGCTAAGCTATCCCTTTCTGTCGCACGGCCCAGCTAAGCCCGACGAAGGCACCCGTGTAGCCCCTCCGGGCAAATTCGTCGGACGACGAGCTGGCTTCGAGAGTGACGGGCTGCATCCCCCCTATTCCAACCCCCTCCCCCTCGCCAAGTACCCAGAGACTTCCGTGTTAACCGTGCATCTGGGTGGAGCCACGGCACCACGGCCGGTGTGGTCGGATTCCCTCCGTCGTGTTCTCCATCGAACGCCGGCCAAGAGTGGGGGCTGCGTGCAGGAGAACGACAGCGACAGCGCGCACCGGGCTAACGGGTAACTGTAAAAGCGGCGTTCGCGCCTCGACGGGAACGCTTCGCGGCCAGGTCGGAACGGGTCCCGATAGGCGGAGCTTCGCGGAGGCGGCACCCTTTGCTGTTGGACCGCGCCACGGGACGCCATTGTTTTCGCGGCGCGGTGCCCGTACGACGCCCGCGACGCACGCCGACGCCAGGCGTCGCGACTCCACTCTCGCACGCAACGCCGTCGCGGCTGTCGTCGTCGTCGTCATCCGCCTGCCTCTTTTCTCTGCCTTCGTTCGGCTGGCCGCTCGAATTTCTGCGCTAAGAGGTAAGTCGACGATCCGTACGTATGCGCGTGTGATTGTGCGTGTCCGGTTCACGTGTCTCTACGCGCGTCTGCATGTGCGTGCGTGCGCGTCTACGTGTGTACGTGCGCGAGGAACGCGCACGACCGCGCGCGCGTGTGCGCCCCGAGAGTGCACTGGAAGAATCTCGTATGTACGAACGTGTGTGCCGTGCACTTTGCATCTTTATTTCCCTCTTCGTTTTCTTCCAACCCCTCCCCGTCTGTCGATTCCTCGTTCTTTCCGTCTTGTCAGCCTTTTCTATGTATTTTTTCTTCGACAAAACCGCTCCACGCCTTATTGCCATTGTTCTGTACATTGTTTCCTTGTTCCCTTTCTGACCGTATGCGTTCGTCAGGGTTGCGAAGTAAAGGTACGTGTCCATTTGAGAGTTTATTCGCACGTTGCGTGTCCACCGAGCAAATTCGAGTATTTTTAGCCTCCGACAGTTGAACAACATTCTCAAACGCAGTGTCCATTTCCAAAGAAAATGCTTTGGGGAGAGCAACTAGCGATAGTTCGATTACTCAGAGGACACGTGCCTTAAGACTGGCATGAGTGTGTACGTGTCCCGTGAACACGGAGCAACTATGGTCGAGGGTCGAAGACGCGAGGGTGGAAAAAGTATTCGTCGCGGCGGACATCGCGCGCGCATGTTAATGCACTGTGTGCGTTGCACGCGTTGTACCATAGTTGAATGGTTGCTTCGTTGTTTGCTCAGCTAATTTGTTTACGGAACACCGTTTGTACTGTAGTTTCGGTGTGTACGCGTCGGACCCGATCCGCCATGTTCCCGAGATTGTGCGCTCTCGTTTGGCAAGTGAAGACGAACGCATAAACAAGGTGTCCGGCGGTCACGTGCACCCAGGAGAACGGAAAATCGAGTACACGATCCACCGCAAGAATGTCGCGGACATTATAACGTTCAAGTTGTAAGTCGATACACTCTTCCAGATCTTTGTACGACACCACGAACAAGTTCCGTCGACGTTGCGCCACGAAATAACGCTTCGCGGCAAACCGAACGAACACGCAATTCCTTGAACAGGCGGTACTAAAGAATAAACGTATCTTGAAGCAAAATCTGTGTCTTTATTTTCTCAACAACCCCTCTCCGAGAGCAATCCATTAACTGCCATAAGAGCCAAACATTTCATCGTTTTTCAATAGCGTCCTTAAATTGCCGTTGCTTAAACCCTCTTTAACTTTGAATATCTATCATTAACGTAACTCGGGAGCGTTAAGGAGAAGAAGAGGGACACGCGTGAAAATAATTGTTCGAACTTCTTCGTCCGTTGCGGCATCGTAGTTCCGCGAAGTTGACATCCTTTGCAGGCCTGCACAGTGAACAGGTGGGCTCTAATTATGTTCCAATTATCTTCGCGTTTAATTCTCGTTTGAAGCAGCTGTCGAAGCGCTAATTCGAGAGTGTTCGAGTTTACCGACCAGAAAAAAAGGGAGATAGAGAGAGAAAAGGGTAAAACATTATTAACGATAGCGACGGAACGTGGATACAGCTATAATGGGTCACGGGAGAGACTGTCTCTGTCTCACCCGCGTGTGCGCGAACGCGTTTCCGATACAAATACCTATTACCGATTGTTCGTCCCATTCCGCGAGGTTCACGGGCTCGATAAAAAATGAACGCGTCTCCGTTCGCTAATTATTTTTGCGCCCGAGGCGACGCGACAGTCGTGCGTATAGCTCGATTTTTCTCGCCAATCGTCACCCTTCGCTTCCGCATTATTCATCGAGAATCAGTCGCCGTGATGAATAGTCGATTTAATATTAATTACCGTGTATAATGAACAGCTTCTTTTTCATCCACTCCCTCCTTCCCCCCCCCCACCGTCCCGCCCCCTTGTTCCTTTTGCTCGTTAATGATATTGAATATTCATAATTGTTTGCCTCGTGCGTTTCGTACGCCGACGTTTCCTGTTTATTAAGCACCGGAGGAATTAAAGCAGTCCGATAAAATTGCGAAGAGCCGGGGCACACCGACCGAATCGCTTCGCGAGCATTATTCTAAATCGCTGCGTCCGCTTTTTTTTGCAGTTCTTCTTCGCTGAATCGTGCAGTGTTTCGAGCGTGCTCTGCGGTGCCGATCGACGAATCGTATGCCGAAAGCATTCGTAGGTATTTCTCGATCTTGTACTTTTACAGAGGCCGAAGCAAACGGAGAGCGAACATCCGTTCTGACTCTCACCGGTCAATGTACCGGTTTTATGTTTTTCATTTTACAATGATTGAAATTATGAAGTTGCATATACGGAAATTGAGAAGATTGAATTGGTTTCCATTGTAATATGTTTGCGAGTAATGAAATTTACTCGGATCATTTCCCTAGTAGCATTTATGGTTTGGCTGACGGTGGTCAACGGTTGGGAGTTGGTTCGGATACGCTTGGTGGTTTTGTCTACAGATCCCAAACACAGGGTCTACGATGAAATTTATGACAATTTGCCAACGAATGTCGAACGTTGGGCCTCCAATTTTTATAGTTGGTTAATTGACAAGAAATTTACGTATGATAATATACTACACTGTCCCAACCAATGTTTACCAACATTTAAATATCGTACGTCTTACAGACGTTAGAAACGTTGCTATATCTGAAAACAATTTGTTACTGTAGCACCAATGGTTAATATTTGCCTTCTAAAATCGGATACTTTATACGCAACAACCTAGTAATAAAATATCTCAACAGATTTCGTAAATTGTTTCATTGCGTTTGGTAGCGTTCAGAAGAAACTATGGTCGGTCAATCCTGTCGTCGGAGCTCCCTTGCGCTCAAAGACTATCGGTGCTCCGTCCGCGACATCCCGTTTTTTTTCCTTAAACGGACCCTGTTAAGTTAAAAAGCCACGGACCTAGCACTCCGTTGGTTTCAGCACACGTGAATGGTCACACGACACCCGAACTTTACGAGAGAAGAACCCTGAAGACTCGCCGGCCAAGGACGGCCGATCTCACTACCGACACTAAATACGTGTACTCGACCGAGTGTGCAATTAATCAACGATCCGTGGGTAATTGGCGGGGAATCGATGAGCCCGGAGCGCCGCGCCGTCCCGGCGAGTATGCGCGGCCCATTCAACAAAAGTTCCGTCGTCGTGTATCCCTTGTCCTCGTCCGAGACGTCCGCGTCCGGTAGAAAGTTTTTCGTCGAAGGTTCACGCTGGAAAACCGACGCGACAAGCACCGGGAACCAGCTATACGAGCTACGGCGGAGGATCCGAAGCAATCCGAAGTCGAGCGCAGAAGATTAAATCTCGATGTCACCGCGTTTAATCGATATCGAGAATTTCGCCTGTGCACCGATCGAATTTCACCTCTTCTCCGATGCTGAAACTCGAAAGCGCACTTTCACCATTTACTCTCGGACCATCTTCGCATGCTTATTCATCGAGATAATTAGCCTGCGGATTTTACGAGTGTACATATATGTATTAGTTTTTTAGAGTGGAATAAATCACAAAAAACGAAAGAACTTATTTGCCAACCCAATATTTTGACCCTTCGGGCACCACTGCCAGTTGCTGCTTATACAGATGAAACTGAAAAACGATAGAAACAAATAAAGTCCGTCAATTGTTTTAGAAATATGTGTATGTATTCAATTTTTATAAGTTTAATGCAAAACCTTAGTCATCTTTCCCCGAATTACCTCAAAATATATTTCAACATACATAGCTAATGTTCGATTTTAGGGTACCTTCCGGCGTTAAAGGAACTCCCAAAGGCAGTATTTCAACTTATTTATACTTTAAAAATGTTGAAAACAAGTGGATTATCATTTATCACAGCATTTTTTTGTTATCGCGTCAAATATGCAAAATCAAAGTACGCATTCCATTACCTTTTGTTTTTTACTACCGCAATGGTAAAAATGCAGTGCACGAAAGAAACAGTTGTGTGCTGTTTACGCAAAAAGGATGTACCATCGGATCACCATATTTTTGCTCCTTTCAAGATTCATTATGCGGTGCAAATACATTTCAAATAAAGTCGTGAAAAGTCATATAACAATTTTTGCTAATAAAAAAACAGAAATTCTACGGGCACGGGATCTTTGAGTTGCGTGAAAAATCGCAGACACGAATGCTTCGCATTCGCCAATAATTCCCGTTTAAATATTCACTTTCTCACTATTATTATGGGACTGTGAGAGTAGTAAAAAATTGGCGTCCGATTCCCCTTGAGAAAATGACTTTCCGAACGACCTAATAACTTTTGTAAACCTATTAATTTGACCAATTTGACACGAACAGATATATGTATACGCTGCTTGTGTTAGAATGGTGTGAAACAGTGTTGAAAATGATAAAGATCTGGAGAAAGAGGATAGCGCGTTATACAGTGGAACGACGAAGAAGGAGAAACGGACGAGTTTAGTCGGTCGATTACCAGATAACCAGATTAGAATAGAACGGGTAGGCGAGTAGCGGATAGATGTACCTGTGTAATTATGTTCAGACGTTTGAGTGACACTTCTCATTTATTTCGGTCGTTAATCCCACAAGTGAGCACCCACTTTACGCGTAGGCTTGCTATCGGCTTTACGGATGCAGCCACGGACTTACGACGAAACTGTTGCGTACACGAGATGTCCAAATTTTTGAATGGACGGTCCTATAAACACGTCAGAGTTGCCGAAGCTAGCGCAGCAAAGTTTCTATCAAAGTTAAAGAGAGAGAGACAGTTATATCCTCTTGTAAACTGAAAGGATGACTAGAACTACATACTTTGCAATTAATAATTTCTTACAAGAAATTTACATATAACTACATATAATTAATTAGTAAAACACATATTTATAGTGCAAACAAATAACTTTTATTGATTTTCGGAGAGTTGCTACACATTTTTGTTCACTCCAATTTGTTGCAATTCAGGTACTAAATTTTTATTTTGCATAAAGATCTGCTGTCTAAGTTATTAAGACCTTTCCTTGCGAGGGTTAATATAATCTTGGTAATCAGAAAGTAACATGACGATACTCTTTGGCTTCTTTTAATCTGTCCATTGTTTCGAATTGCAATTAGTCAGTTTTGTCAGAGAGACGCATAAAATCCATAGTCTAATGATGACTTACAATTGTAATGGTTATTTATCTTCCGCTTTTTTATACAATCATCTGTTTCCTATCAACGTGTCTAAATAACCAACTTCTCTATCGACTGGTAACATCCCTATGTGCCATGTACAAAATGAAAGAAAATTTCATGTGCTTAATAATTAAGGAATTCGTCGAAGGAAATAGATTATACATACCTACGTATACATAGTTTGCCTACCTGTCTGTGACGGTAGGATTAGATATCTTCCGTGAAACGTGTAACAGTCATATCGTTGTCAGAATTTTGAGCCGATCCTTTGGTCACGGCTCTCGTGTACCTTTCAGCTTATCCATCGCGTACAATTGGATTTATCAAGTTGAAGTCGAATCCGACACAGTGCCCTGCGATCGTTACGCGACGATGATACAAGCCATTGGAACCTCACTGATCCACACGGTATTTAAATGTCATACAGTTGTCGACTGCATCGAATGATTTCACTGAAAAAATCCACCTGTAACGTATTCGACGTTATCGACGAACAAAAGATTCCCTCTTTTGTTGGTACGGATCAATGAATCTGAATACAGGATTGTAGTTCTAATAAATATTCCGCAACTAGCATAATATCCATTGAAAAATCAACGGCTGGCTTATTTCTCGAGGTATGCCACTATTTTCTAGACTATAGGCTACGTTTAATGACATATTTAATCTCGTATTAACAATAGTTGCATTTTTTTTTTAAGCTGCTGATATTCATGTTAACCCTCGCAAGGTAAGGTCTAAATAACGCATAACGAATTAATTGAAAATTAAATGAAAAATGAAAACGACAAATGAATTTCATATACAGGCTGTCTCACGCAACTGGGACAGGCTGTACCTCCTAAACGGTTCGGGAATAGAGGAAAATGTTATAGTATAGAAAAAGTTGAATGGCATCAAACGGTGCATACTACGCAACTGATTTTATGCACTTTTGTGCATCGGTGCATCAGAAAAATGCAACTGCACTTTTTTTTTAAATGGAAACCTACATTTTTGACTGCACCAATCGATGCATCAGTTTGTTGTGCTCTACATAAAAGTACTAACATACTTATGCCCTAAACTTATTGATGCCCTGAACTATTGATAAATGCTACTATTGAGCTGTTTTATACAAAAATGCTGCAAGTCGAAACAGTTAATCATTGGATAATGAGAAATTAAATAAAGGTCTATTAAATACGATAATGTAGAAGGATGTTACGTTTGGTTTAGGCAAATCACACGCTAAAATTATTTATTTATTACAATTATTGTATATTAATAACGATTACACTCTTGAGATATTGTACATATACAACATAGTGTTAAACCAAACAGACAAATATTGACTAGCACCGCTTTTGTACTAAATGACTGAATTATTTCATGCGTGACGATTGACGATTAATAATAGAACTATTTCTAGATTTAGATGAAATTTGACTATCACTCACTATGTGTATTTACCATTTTGATAGAGATGAATATTAACACATTGTTCTCGGGCGGTTTTTTCATCGATCCACCCCGTAAAGCGGGCAATTTTTCAGATTCGTGCTTACAGTTGCGAAAAATGTCTAATTATTATACAGAAATATAAGTCAGTCCCGTTTAAGGTTCGGCGATTGTAGTTTTAAATATAATGTAATTGAATCGTTGCATTTTTCCCGTGGTCTATCACTTACCATCGCTAACCATCTTCACTCCACGGGCTTTACTCAAAAACTTGGAGCTTGGGTGCCACACAACTTGAGTGAGATGTCGAGCAGATGTCGAAAATGAATTTTTCTTCCTCCCCATGGAACTTCCATTGAAAAAGCCTGAAAATATTGATTAAAATTAAATATAAAAGCCAAAAAGTAAAATTAAAAATAAAAAACAAAAAACGCGGGAATTTATTACACAACCCAATACATATGAATAGTGAATAGAAATGCCATAAAATGTTAAGACAGGATAAAACGATCATCTGTTTGTTAGTATTTATAAAGATGTTTAAATTTTATAAAAAGAAGGTGATATGTTTACAACTATGTATTGACGACGATTGATAAAATTTTATGATAATATCGATTGTGAAATTACTATCCAATTGAACGGTTTCTAATTAGAGTTAATTCGCTGCTTCATTGACAGTAATACAGTTCTCCCTTTAGGCAATCATGTTCTTCTTGATACCAGAATGCGAGGTTCCATTCCAACCGGGCTCGTGCACAGCGAAACCAAAGTCGAAAGATATTTTTTCCGTTGCACGGTCTCTTTGCAGCGAATAAAACGCGACACGTATCAATGTTTCCAACTAGACGAATTTCATATTCACCGGTATTATTTGAACGATTAACGCGAATGGAACCGTTCCCGAGGCCGCTGTATTGTTGGCAACATTTTCAACCGAGGCATTTACAATTCTCTCTTTATTGCCTCTCGGCTTATCCGGATTGCGCAGGGAGCGTTTACGAGTTGTGTTTCATCCTAATAATAACCATTAAGTTAACGAACTGCAACGTGGTTGTTTGAACGCAGTGTGTGTGTGTGCGTGAGAGAGAGAGAGAGAGAAAGAGAAAGAGAAAGAGAGAGAGAGAGAGGGGGGGTTGGGACACAGAGATTAACGTACCATTAATAAGATTATCCGCGTAAACAATAGATTGCCCATTTCCAGGTTTCGAGCATCCACGATCCCACGGATATAACGCAACCCGGTACGAAACGCATTTATTGAAAAACGCGATTACAAACTGGCTCGGGCTCTCGAAAAAGCGCACCTGGTTACGAACGCGGAATACATATGTATACATATGTATGCAGTCAGTGAAATGATACAGAGACAGCGCGTGACTGCTCCCTTTCAGCGAAACCATGTCAGAGATTATTTTCAAAGCAAATTTTTACGAATTTCCGTATTATTTCGCATCCACCTACTGACTCTATGTATATCGGTTTCTGCGGAATATGTAGAATTAGGTTTTTGCATATGAAACGTCCGATTTTCGAATGTAAATTTTATGAAGCGTTTCGATCAACAGATATTACAGTGAACCACGATAATATTCGGACACATTTAAAAGGACGATTGGTTTTTTTAATATCAGAGACCGTACGCCTTGGATTTTTTTTGAGAAGTTAGAGCAACTTGTTTCTAGCTCCCAAACCTCTTCAATTCGGCTTCGACGAACGGGGGGGGGGGGGAGGGTTAACCACGAAGATGATCCACGGTCAAAGTCGACTGATTTCCCGGTAGATGGGTCGAAAAAAATCGTCTCGAATTACGGAGAGGCGTGTTTCCAGAAGAGAATCGATAGATCGACGCGTGCACCGTAAGAAAAGGACATTCGTCGTTAGGTGAGCTGGATGGTGGGTCGCCGGTACCGGGAACAGGGCGAGCATCAAAACGGCAAGTGCATTTCGCTGCGGAACGGGAACGGGCGCCCGACATCTCGGTGTAATCAGACACCGTTGGATAGGGAGTGATGTAAATGTAATTGAAAACATCCGTCATGCTTCTGATCCGTACCGCTCCCCCCACCCGATTTCTCTCTTTCTTTCGCCGCAGCACCGCGCTCTGCGCTGCTCCGCGCCGCGGTGAACGCGCCACCCCTCTGTTCCGTAATTAAAAGTCATCTGCCCGTGATTTTTGCTTCTCCCGTTCGCGTTTATCCGTTCCCCCGCGCACCTTTATTTCTGCGCTCGAACACGCACTTCACCGTTACCATTCCTCAAACCTTTGACGTCGTTTCGTAATCCTGTCCAGCACCAATCAATGTAATTCCAGTAAACTCTGTTCGTGGAACCTTGCTGCTTCGTTGTTGCGCACTCTCTTATCCGCTGTTCGCCATCTTTTACAGCTAAATGGAGGTTATTATCCTTTTGCAGTCGGAGCTATTTTAAACTCGAAAATTAAACATTTCTATCGACCTAGAATAATTCCATTGTATGAAATTGAAATAATCATCATATGACCCTGAGATGGATGTGAACCTGCCACTGCGTTCAAGCTAATTTATAATCCATAATTGATTAATACCGTTTATAACGCTGCTAATATCTCCTTTTTGTATCTAGGCGGAAATTCAAATGCAACAACATCGTTTGACATCATTGCATTAACAGAATGCACATTGTCCCGTTCACCCTCAATCACGCTGTTTCTGTACAAAACAATAAACTTATTTATCCGATTATAATTAACCTTTATATACATTCTTTAGAAATAGAATGAGAGATTCCGAACCAATATAAATTATGTTTCATTTGTGTAATGCGAGACTTTAATACTAAACTTACCACATCGGCCAAACGACTTGTTTCTTATTTTCGGTTACCGTGGGTTCGTTGACAGCTTATTTCGCCGACACTGTTTTCATCCACATGATTTTACCGACATTAACTTTGTTACACTATGTTTCATCGACACGGTCAAATCGTGAACAAATCGCCCATGCTCGAGAAGAACGTCACAACTCAAAATTTTCCAGTTTTCGCGTTTTATCGCATTCAAATACTTGCCAGATTTATTTTATTTAATTGTGAAGTATAATTTGTCTTCGTTTATACGACGTAACTACACTTCTATAAAAACTGAATAAATAAATAAATTTTAAATCATTTGCCCATTATGTACAACTTTGATGCTTCAGCCGAAGTCCTAAATATCAGACAACAGGAACCACAATGTACCTCGGCAAGTAACCGCTTTTTTTACCCAACGAAAGCAGTCCACAATGGAGCCGAATGTATCTGGTAAACCGTGAAACTTCTCAGGAAACCGCGTAGACACTGGGTCCCGGAAAAGAGTGCGATAATGCGTTTCCAAGTAGCCGAAAGTAGGTGTAAATACATGCCGACGATTTTTTCCCGGGGCACCGTGGAACATTAGGTGAAAGGAGCCGACGAAGGCGGTCCCTTTATTGCGAATATTTTCAATGGAAAGTTTTTTCTCACAATCCCCGGCCCCGGCCCCGGCGGCGTATCCGTGTGCCGGTGCACACGTGAATGTCGGAGCAAAAAAAAGAGGAGAGAAGAGGAGAGAAAAGAGGAGAGGAGAGAAAAGAAGAGGAGAGGAGATTCTTAAAAGGTACGCAGAGTACCGCCTCTGATGAATGCCGCAACCAGTGGCCACCATGTTTTCCCTTCAATGGTCCGCCCTGCTTCGAAACATCCCCCTGCCCCGTCCCACTGTCCGATTTTCCAACCCCTCGCCAAACCGCGATTGAACCCTTGTACAACGTTGGTATGCCCGCCAGAGGAATACATTTTGCGAAGCGGAGCGGAGCGCACCGGTCGCGGGATAGAAAACGCAATATCGATAATAATTACACCGACGCGCGACGTACCGTTTGTCCAGACTAGCCGGGTGTAATCGAATCCCTTTTGTAAATAAAACATACACGCACTCACGTTCCCGAAAAATCCCTTTCTCACTCTCTTTCTTCTCCTGTACGTAGTTTCACCATTGTGTGTACACTCCCCGACGATACTATTAGGCTTCGTACAGACTAGAATATTTCGACGAACAGCGCCCGCGAACCGCGCATTTCGACGAACATTTCGACGACCGGCGATCGGAACGGATTTGTGCTATTTCCACATTTTCTTGCGAACAACTATGGGAGCTGCAGCGGCGTATACTATACAAAGAAATACAGAAAATGTTGGCAGTCTATTGAGTTGAAATGTTCAGGTCTATACGAAGCATTTTAAGGACATCAGATTCGAGATTCTGCTTAACGTTTAGACGTTACTGCTTAAAACTTTTGGATTTGTTATTGCACGTGGACAAAGTCGCGGGTACAGCTAGTCCAGGTGTATAAAACCATACAAATCTGTGTTACAAAAAGGAATTATCGTTTACTTAGTGTGCTCGGTTAACCTGAATGAACACGTTTAACTTGAAATGAGTATTCGCAAATCGTTATTTCATTTCCTGAGTATTTTAATTAGAATTATTATATGTATAATAGAATAGTATTAAAAGAATACCGCGCGGTTTACTGTTAAGATCTTTCACTCTAGAACAATGTTGTAACAACATTTAATGGTTGCAGCTTCTATTCCAAATCCAGCATAGGATTAAACGAAAAATGGGCCAAATCGCCAATGAACGAACCTCAATTACTATTGAACCCCGGTGAATGATAATTACGCAAACAAATTAATGATAAAATGACCATTGAACCATCTCAAAACACAAATTGCTGATCTCTGGATATGCTCACCTATTTGAATACAGTTCGGATAAGCGGCGCATGCCGCGATCAGTCAGTTCGCACAGTAGGAGCTGGACCACGAGAGTTCAGTAAACTGGGCATTCCGACGATGCTGGTTTAGATAAATGGAGTCCCGCTGTAGTATGTATGTTTCAACCTGGAACCATGGAATTAATTCGAATTAATTCTATCGCAGCTCAACCCTAACTCAATCGCCGATGAATAGCAAGACTCGAGATAGTAAATAACTGAAAAAGCAAACGGGAGATTCCTCGCGGGTAGAGCATGCTAGAAAATTCGTAAATTTCTCTTTCAAATAGCTCGGCCCATGCACAAAAGGAAAGCGTAACTTCCGAGTCGACTACGGTGCGCCTCCTCAAAGAGTTCGGCGGCTCTTTGGAAGCGGACGGGAGAAGAAAACGCGAGGAACCGTAGATGAAAAAGCGGCCGATAAACGAACTACCGAGGATCGCGGCACTTTAATCTTTCTTTCGAGGCATCGGCCGCCTTTTGCGGCGTTCAATGAAAAGAGGGATACACCGGGGTGGGGGTGCAGCACCGTTTCCCCCCGTTCGGCCCCGTCTAAGCTTCTCTGTCTACCGTGCTCCGGACTCATTATAGCAACATGCGGTAAGTATCTCCTGGTGTCTCGCCGCGCCGCCGCGCCGGTAGCTTTCGTGCTACGGGTGCCTACCCGGAGGAGAGAGTTGGCATTAGTTATACGCGCGTATAATCGTCTACCACCGCACTATAAAAAAGTGGTATAGTCCAGAGGCTGGAACGTGAAACACCGTGGCGTTCGAAGGCCGGAGGGACGAGGACAGGATACAAGAGCATCCCTTATTCCGTGGCGGCTCGTTGTACGGCTCGGCGCATCCGAATGGTCTCACTCCCCTGATCCCGGGGATTCCAGGTGGTTTCTGACCCCCCGTCCGCCCTCTCGAAAATTAGGTAGCCTGGATCCAATGCACACAGCTGCGATCCGCAACAGCCTCGCAAACCGAGGATGCTACTCGTGGATATCTGCTGGCACGCTTTTTACACGCTCTGTCCCCGTTGCTTTGCGTCTTTATCGCGCCGATACCAAAGCAAACGACAACGGAACACTGTGTGCTGTGTGTCGTTTATATGTACAGCGTGTGGCTGAGAAGTATAGTGTGGTCCTTGTGAAGAGGACATGCTGGCTGACCAGTGTGTGGTCAGATATTTGTATACCGGTATGGAAATTTCTCTTCGTACATACAGTGGTCCAAATTTCTTGTATAAAGTCATTTTCATTTTCATAGATATTTTAAAAATATCACCATTTTTGTTGATTTATCGTATCTGGTCTTATTATGCCTTTTTGGCACCCAATTTGAGCTCCCAATAAATTTTTAAATTCTTCTGGACAAAAATTCAACGCAAACCAGGCCTTAAGAATAAACAGACGCGTCTTGATTTCGCACGGGTACAAAACACAGTGACTTTATAGAAATTTCGGTGAGTGTACACCCCGTGACAGAACTATAAAACGTATAAGGAAATGAAGAAAGAGTGTATTAGGTCATCCCATAAGTTTGTGACGTTTTTCGAGCAGTTGCATATTGTTAATTTTGTAAACATACCTTCAAGTTTCATGAAAAAACGTGATCGCCCTCTCGTTGTATGACTTCTTTCCATTTTTTTTTTTGTTAAAGCCATTATTAACCTACAACTACGGGCATAGCCCGTAATACGATGATCGGGCCAAATATAAATATTAAGGGAACTCCCCTAATACGTTGTTATGGAAATAATGTTAATATCTTTTCTATAAATCATTCTAAAGAGAGGTATATTGCGTTGCATTATAATTTCCTCCCAACATGGTATACATATGTATATTCGTCGTAGGCCAAATTGTGTAACGTATAATGAAACCTGGTAGGTATCTATGAAGCTTGATTCTCGAAGGTGCTCGATCTCTCGGACAAAGTACTCCAGAGGAGAGAAGGCTCGGCTCGAGTCTCTCTATTCTTGACAAATTTCATCCATTGTCATGTCGAGGCAGGGTATCTCGCACCAGGTAAAACGTACTGTTTCTTCGACACCAGGTAGCCGGTGTCGGTGCTCTCGATCCGTATTAACCGAGAGATAATCCGAGTAGCGACGGTAGTGGGACTTGTACTATCCCCTCTCTCCCTGCCCTCTCACCATGGTGCGGCACGGCGCGGCGCAGCGTTCGAAGCAACAGCCAACCCCTATAAGAGGCAACGATACCGCGGCTGGAAAGCCGCTACGAATAACGTGCTTACGCGTGATCATCCGACCGCGATCCTCAATGCCCGTGACAGATCAAGCTGCGCGGCTCTGAATCGAACTTTAAGCCAGCGCTAAAGAGCGAGGAAGAGCCGGCACGCTAAGTCCTCGTGGATGGACGGGCGCGCGGGCAACAGCCTTCCTCCTCTCTTTTTCCACGGGGGCCGACAATACGGTGTAGATTACTTTTCAGAATGGGCGGCGTGACGTAAACGCGGCCGTTCCTACCGGCGAACAATCGGCGTGTTTACCGACACAATTTCCACGGATTAAAATCGTGAGAGCAAGCAAGCCTGCGCTGCCGGAGGGTTAAGATCATCCTAGTCGCCGCGTCCGTTTCCGCGTGGACGCGGCTCTGTCCTCTCACACAACGGAAACGAGACGCTCGTCCACCGACGCACGAGGTGCATTGTCAACTTTCCTCGGGCCATCAGTGGCGCACCCAGGGGGGGAGCCAGGGGGCCAAGTCCCCCACCAAGAAAAAAATGTTCAGCTTCCAAAATTAAAATCGCGGAATAGCCCTGGGTCAGTGATGGTAGGTAAGGCGCTTTTTTCGCGCATGCGCGACTATTCTAACCTCAGATGACCTCAGTCATGTACGAAGATCGGGTACCTTGGCCACCTCGCTAATTTCGCATAATTTCATTATGTTATAGCTGGCGTCAAGACGAATCCAACGACCTACTTTTTTATGACCCTAAGCCCATAAATAACGCTGCAATATTTTATTCCCGTTTTTCGGCCCACTGTGACAGCGGCGCACAGTGGTGCAGACGGGGAAAAAAATCAATTTTTCGAATGTTAGGTACATTGATTTTTCATTGCAATTTCGTTTACTAGATAGTTCGAGTATTTAAACCAATAAAAATTTTTTATAAATATCACTTATTTCTAGGAATGATATGACATGAAAGTTTGGTAACAGGAAACCTGCGATTTTGGCTTATAAATGCGTCTACATATAAACGCAGCCACAAGAATCTAAAACATTAAAACACTTGAACAATATTATAATTTGATTATGTTTATAATCGATGATTTATTTAACGTAGCTTTAATTAATGTAAGTGTCATTTATTTATCTGAAACACAAATTGAAAAAGATGTATTTTGAATTGTAGAATTAAAGTTTAATTTGACATAACTTGTTTGCGCCAAAACGCGCCAAGATAAAACTTGTTGCAAATCATGCAACACACTTTAAAGTATATATCCAACCAGGTTTTGGCTGCGAACTCCTGCGAACCTGGCTCTGCGACCAATTTTTTCTAACCATAGTCAGTCGCATGTATCCGTGTACGCCTTTTAAAACGGAATAACTTTTCTAAACTTTTACCAAACGGCCTGATTTTGTGTGATCAATTAGATGCAGTTGTTTACTAAATAACGTGCAACAAATTTTTTGAAAAAAATAGCAATAACATAAAAAGAGGAACTTTTAAAATTTTTTTATTTGTCGCCGTAAAGAAAATTTAAAATATATGTTTAGTATATCAATGTTAGTTACATATATACTGAAAATTTCATCGAAATCGATTAACATACACACGAGGTATAAGCGGTTAGAAGTTAGAAGTGGTAAAAATCTTGGTATGTACAGCTTCTGGTCAGTTCCTGCTCAAAATTCACAGATTCGTACATCTTTCGATGCGTGTCGTTCTTTCCACCGTCAACCGATTTCGATGAAATATTCAGCACATATTTAACTAACGTAGATCTACAAAAGGCATATTTTGAACTTTCATTACGGGTCCAAATAAATAAACTTTTAAAAAGCATTTACATTAGACGTGTATTTTAATAAATTTTAAATGTGAGTGGGTCACAGTTGAGAATTTTTTATTACGCAATGCAAATTTTTATTACTCAAATTTTTATTTTTCGAGAATGCGCAGTGTTGGCACAATAACAGTTGAAATATGCTAAAATAAATGATAAATAAAATAAATCATTTATTTTAGCATATTTCAACTGTTATTGTGCCAACGCTCCGATGTTCGGAATATTTGTTACCAAAACGACGGGCAAAACACTCGGAAGTTTGTCCGAGTCTTCTATGGTCATTTTAATGAAAAAATGACGGGCATCGGCAAATTAAACAACGGACAACCGCTAATTAGAGGAGAGGACTCCTAATATAAGGCGTATAGTCAGGTTAATGTGCTGAAGAGTGTTGCATAGTATTTTTTAAGGTGTTGTGTAGCGTTGCTTATTTTACATAATGGAAACCTTCAACATCAGTAATGAAGAATTGGTGGAGATTGTACTTACAAGCAATCGTAACGTACATAAATGTACCGAGGCTCTGACCATTATGACGGATTAAGGGAAGTTATCGCTCCAATTGCAGCGAAGATTGACCGAAGGTGGTCGAGATTTGTTAAACTCTAATAAAGAAATAAAATAAAGAATTAGTAATAAAGAATTTGTTGTATGCTTCAAGAAATAAAGGGGTGTACTTCCGAAAAGCCCATACCTCCGATTTTTTTTATACTCTAGATTCTTACGTATTTTGACGTGCTGATTACGAATATGATAGTGAAAATTGGCGCAAATAAAAATTATAGTTTTTTTATTTACTTCCGTAAATAATGGGAATTTTGAAAAATACTTCAGATAAAAGTTGTAGACCTCATCAAAATACACATTTTATGTCCTATTGATTTTTGTCATAAAGATAATACTTCCTGAGAAAAATGATAGGTCCGGGTTAGGTCTGGGTTATTTACGGAAGTAAATAAAAAAACGCCAATTGCGCCAAATTTCACTATCATATTCGTAATCAGCACGTCAAAATACGTAAGAATCCAGAGTATAAAAAAATTGGAGGTATGGGCTTTTCGGAAGTTTATCCAATAAAGGATGTGCGTAATGCAAAGCTTTTCAATTAGCCCATTTTAGTTAATAATTAATACAATTTTTTAATTTTAATTGTTGCCACGTAACCGTTGTACCTGTGGCATGCTTTCTACAAATTTTCAAACAGATTTGTTGGGTAGTTTGGTTTTTATAGATTTTTTTCCGCTCTATGGCCATTTCGCACCACTGTGCGGCGTAGGGCGCCGCCGATGCTGCCACAGTTCCCTACAAACTTCGGACGTAGATACGGTCCTGACGAAACTCGCGCATGCGCGAAAAAAGCGCCTTACCTACCATCACCGCCCTGGGTACCGTTGATAGATATTTTTGCTTAAAAAAAAGGTCATCACGCAAAACCTAGGGCTGGGTTCAACGCGCCCCCCCCCCCAAGATTACATCCTGGGTGCGCCACTGCGCGCCATGGATACGTCACGAAACTTTCAGCGAACTACACTTCCACGGATCAGTAGAGGACAGTTTAACTAATATGGGGAGGTTTTTCTTAACACTAGACTGCGGATCTTTATGCAAAATAAATATTGTCTGTGTATCGATTGTAAAGAATTGAAACCAAACAGCATGTTATTTCTTCCCTCAACCTTTAACTACACGCGCTGGTGTAATAAAAAGTACACCATTATTTCAAAAAATGCTGTCCATCACAGTGCGACTTCCCCCACCACCACTGCCGCTTCATGTAACCTACGCCCAATGTATCCACAAAATGCACACGAAGTATTGTTTTACAGTTTACCCTACATGGCTAAACACTATTTAATGGAACCTTCAATAGCAACAGCAATTTTCATTGTGAACTAAAAAGTCACTCTCAATAACGTCATTATTAGGGTCTAACAAGTCACCCTCGATAACGTCATTATTTACGTCATTAATAGTTTCATTTAAGATTGCAATGTAAAACAAAATGTCTATGCTTTTTTTGGTATAGCACAATTGATTCCAAATCCAATTAATAGGCTCCCGGTAGGTAAAGTGTTAATTGATCATAGATTCTCTACGTAGGGTGAATGTACTAGTAAGTGACTACATAGTTAGGAGTAACATTGTGCTACAATTATCTGTAATTCGTTACCTTCTCGTATAGTTAAATAAATAACAATTTTTGGACTTACTTTGCAACTCCTCTTCTCATATACAGTTGTCATTTTTTTGTTCTACTGTCAATTTGAAATTAATGGAATCCTGGACTTCTAATCGATACGAAATGTCATGGAAACATGAACTCTCATATCTCCGAGATGATTCGTAAAGATTCAATCAATCCTATCGGGATGCGTGTTTCACAGCAGAGGTGGTCTAAAAAGGAGCAGCAGGTTTTTTTGAAATTCCGAAAAGTCGAGAGAAAGGGTCCGAGGCTGACCGGGATCCAGTCAAAGGCATATTCCATTCGATCCGTCGTTGACGGGGTAACTTCGGACCACGAGAGCATTCGATATCGGGCCCTGATGAAGGTTTCTCGAATGTCGTGTCAGGCCTGGGGAACAGAAGGAAAGAGAGACAGAATAAAATAGAAAGGGAGATTGAGCGAGGAGGAGGCCGCATTCCTAGACGGCTTACCGGTCGGTTATCGTGGCGGCCATCGCTCGTCTTCTCGTATCCAAAGGTGGCGGATTTGTTTCTTCTTCTTATCCGACCCTTAAGCATAGGCTTTCGCGCGAGGGTGTGCGGCCCGGTGGCACAAAGGCACCCTAGGGACGCAACAACGGTATCATCTTCGAACGAACGGAAAGCTACCGAATTTTCGAATCGTTCGAACGTGTCGTCATGGATTTTTTCCGGGCGCGTGCGTCCGTCTGACAGATATGAAACTGTCTCTCGCGCGCACCATTGTTTGAAGAGCTCGACCCGCTCGATGCTTTCACTGCTGGTGGAATTATCTTTGATCCACGCTCGCCGATGCCGCGCCGGAGGAACGTCTTATATCCACCACGTCGTGAGAAATATTTAATAGTTCCTGATACATACACCGGTGTGTCGTCATCGCAAGAGAACCCTTCGACAAAATTCTCTGACGGTTTTTCACAATCTCAGTAGATTGTCACCTTTTATTTCATTGTTGTTGCATGTTGAAACAGTTAATTAAACGTACGGATATACACTTTCAAAAATAAATAAAATACTTACAGGGTTAAACTGTTATTAAACAGTAATTAAACAGTTCATCTCATTTTATCTTTAGACAGCGGATCTTTATGCAGATATAATATGTGGAAACATGCAAAATATATGCAAAAAAAATTAATCTGTTGTAAATATCTAAATATCTAAATATGTTATATAACATTGTGAAAGAATTGTTTGAAGTCTTATGTTAGAATTAAAAGCACTCAACAGCAGGAGAACACTTCATTTTCTCAATTGTAAAACAACCCCTTTGAACACACGGATCGATTTGTCGTCGATCGCAGTTTTGCGCAGCCACTTGAGTTAGGCAAACATGCAGGAGAAGAAAAGTCAATTCGCAGTTATTTATGAAGTAGCGATTACAACGAATAATAGCAAAGAATCACTGCGAGTGCTCCCCTAACTCCGATATCTCCCCCACTGCCATTATAGGGAACCGCTCAAGCACGAAGTATTATCATACAAATATAATCTCTGTACGCCCTTCTGCGAAATAATATTTGCCCTTGATCATCGTACGACCAATTATCTTAACTTGTGCGATCTGTCAACTTCTGCGCACATGTGCACACGCTTACATGAACTGTGTACGCTTCTTACATTCCCTTTTTCTACCTTATTGACATACTATGAAAGCACTATACATGCATTTGAGAGAGTCGGCGAAAGTATAATTACGGAAACACAATTTATCATACATGGTACATATTTTTTTTGTGGTAAAGGTATTTCTAGACAGATTTATATCTCATACGCGCTAATCTCAGTAACTAATTAATCTTCGTCAGACTCGGAAATGATTTCCAAGGAGATTAAAAATATTTCATATCATCTTGTTAACCCTTTCGATGTTTATGTCAAATATGCTCGTTATGAAAATATGCTAATTTATTGTTTAACCCTTTGCATACCTTTGTCGAATTCCTTTATCTTTGAAGTATAAACTATTCATTAAAAAAAACAACCATTTTAAAAACGCTTTATTACTGTAAAGTGCACCTACTCAGTTTTTATCGGGTGTAGTCGCAATTGCTTAAAAATGAAAGCAATTAAATGCACAGATACACGCTGTTAAAATTACATAAAACATTTAAAGGGTTAAAATGTTATATTTCAATTGCGAACAACGATCACGAACAATTTATTTCGAACGGAAACATCAGTGACAATTTAACTCGTTGTTATTTCTCCATACACTCACCTGAACGAGAAACAAAAACATATTTCCTGTTTCAATTAACCTTGGAGCGGTCGTGTGGATGAATTTTGTTCAAATTCATCCTTTGAAACCGAAGTGCTTGAAACAACAACAGTCATATCGAATATTGACGTCTTTTTATTCCACTCTTTTCTAGTATTTTTCCTGTGTGAAAATATTTAGAAACACGGGGTAACGTTCGAAGTAAAAATACATGAATAGCATTCATTACGTTGCAAAAATTACAATGGATGATTACTGATGATTAGGCTGCGGATGTTTATGGGGTTTTCAATTGTTATAGACAAATTTTAAGAAAGTGACGTGAAATAAAATCCCATTTTTAATGGGGACAACCTTTGTAGATCCAAAACAAATAAAAATCTTACTAAATTCTATCGAATTTTATATTCCTGCATTTTCTGAAAATTTTCATAAGCCATAAATGAATTAAGATCCACAGTCTACTCCAGTTTTTATGACTGCGTCTACTGCGCCGACCGCATCGAGAGTTCAAGCGAAAGCCGAACGTAGAGAAGGACAGCACATGAAATACGGTTCGCGTGGCCGAAGCGTATTGGTGTGAATCACTACAAATCGAATGTACAAAAACTTCTTTATTTTTCATTATTTTTTTATGGGACTATCACCAACTTATTTCTGCCATTTTTCTGATTAAAATAACACCAAACACGATATAATTTCAACTGTATTTAGTGGTTTAATCGACGATGAAAGTTTCGATCGCAAGGAACGAAGAAACAGCACGTACCCAAGGATTTGTCTTAGATCAAGGCTTTACTGTAAGTCGAGTTTTTAAAAAATTACAACATAAAATATCACTTCAAATATGTAACATCAAACCAAAAAAAAAAGATTCATTGAAATAGTTAGACTGCAACGATTACACAAGACTTGCATCTTAAGCAAAACTGTATAGCAAGGGACAAATTGGGCAAAAATGCGAGATTACACGAGACGTCATAAAACGCAACTTATTGTTAGAAACAAAAAATATCCAGGAGAAGGATCATTCGGGTACGGGCACATAAGCAAGGATAAAACATAGTGGACAATTTAGCAGGTTTCTGGCCTTTGGGAAACAGTTGGCCTCTGATTGGTCATCTGTGTGTGATTGACCGCGTTACACAGGACGGTGATCCAAGCAGCGATTCTCGTTCTCCGTTTCTCTGTCCACGGTTCCGCGGGCAAACGGCCCGTGAAAATCTTCTAAATCAATTTCTGCGGCGGCAGTTATCGAGTCGCGTCGTCCCTCAATCTCGCCGGATTTAGGATGAAAACGAATGTCCTTCGACGGTACGATCGATGATAGGCTTCCTACGCGGATATCGAGCTCCGGCATTTGTCTCGATAAGGGGGAAA